>NC_061510.1:81289500-81479460 GCF_022539505.1 Lolium rigidum
CCCTGCCCTTCCGGCTCCGTGATTCTTCTGGAAAAATAAGCCCTTCGACATAAATTCCGAGGATTTTCCCGAAAGTTGAATTTCTGCACAAAAACGAGACACTGTGGGCAATTCTGCTGAAAACAGCATTAGTCCGTGTTAGTTGTATCCAAAATACACAAATTAGAGGCAAAACAATAGCAAAAGTGTTCGGGAAAGTAGATACGTTTTGGACGTATCAGCCAGCAGCCGGGCCTCTTCGACCAGGTCGACTCCATCTTCACAGCTTCTTTAGCTTCAGCTTCTATATATAGCTTGATTCTTGACGCGTCGTGCTCGATATCAGTCGGCAGGACGGCTTCGGTCCCGTATACGAGGAAGAATGGTGTGAAGCCGACGGAGCGGTTTGGCGTGGTGCGCAAGCTCCAGAGTACATGGGGCAGCTCCTCAATCCAACAGCCGGCTACTCGCTCGAGCGGCTCCACCAGCCGGGGCCGGATGCCGGCTAGGATCAAGCCGTTGGCCTTCTCCACTTGCCCATTGGACTCCAGATGCGCCACGGATGCTAGGTCCATTTAGATCCCCATTTCCTCGCAGTACTGATATGCGTACAGCACGCGTCCGTTGGGAACCCCAAGAGGAAGGTGTGATGCGTACAGCAGCAAGTTTTCCCTCAGCAAGAAACCAAGGTTTATCGAACCAGGAGGAGCCAAGAAGCACGTCGAAGGTTGATGGCGGCGGGATGTAGTGCGGCGCAACACCAGGGATTCCGGCGCCAACGTGGAACCCGCACAACACAACCAAAGTACTTTGCCCCTACGAAACAGTGGAGGTTGTCAATCTCACCGGCTTGCTGTAACAAAGGATTAGATGTATAGTGTGGATGATGATTGTTTGCGTAAAACAAGTAGAACAAGTATTGCGAGAGATTGTATTCGATGTAAAAGAATGGACCGGGGTCCACAGCTCACTAGAGGTGTCTCTCCCATAAGATAAATAGCATGTTGGGTGAACAAATTACAGTCGGGCAATTGACAAATAGAGAGAGCATGACAATGCACATACATGATATGATAAGTATTGTGAGATTTAATTGGGCATTACGACAAAGTACATAGACCGCTATCCAAGCATGCATCTATGCCTAAAAAGTCCACCTTCAGAGTTATCATCCGAACCCCTTCCAGTATTAAGTTGCAAACAACAGACAATTGCATTAAGTATGGTGCGTAATGTAATCAATAACTACATCCTCGGACATAGCATCAATGTTTTATCCCTAGTGGCAACAGAACATCCACAACCTTAGAACTTTCTGTCACTGTCCCGCATTTAATGGAGGCATGAACCCACTATCGAGCATAAATACTCCCTCTTGGAGTTAAGAGTAAAAACTTGGCCAGAGCCTCTACTAATAACGGAGAGCATGCAAGATCATAAACAACACATAGGTAATAGATTGATAATTAACATAACATAGTATTCTCTATCCATCGGATCCCGACAAACACAACATATAGCATTACAGATAGATGATCTTGATCATGTTAGGCAGCTCACAAGATCCGACAATGAAGCACATAAGGAGAAGACGACCATCTAGCTACTGCTATGGATCCATAGTCCAGGGGTGAACTACTCACTCATCACTCCGGAGGCGACCATGGCGGTGAAGAGTCCTCCGGGAGATGATTCCCTCTCCGGCAGGGTGCCGGAGGCGATCTCCCGAATCCCCGAGATGGGATTGGCGACGGCGGCGTCTCCGGAAGGTTTTCCGTATCGTGGCTCTCGGTACCGGGGGTTTCGCGATGGAGGCTTTAAGTAGGCGGAAGGGCAACGCGGGGGCCACACGAGGGCCCCACACACCAGTGGCCGCGCGGCCAGGGCATGGGCCGCGCCGCCCGTTGTGGCGGCGCCTCGTGGCCCCACTTCCTTTCCCCTCGGTCTTCCTGGAATCTTCGTGCAAAATAGGACCCTGGGCGTTGATTTCGTCCAATTCCGAGAATATTTCCTTACTAGGATTTCTGAAACCAAAAACAGCAGAAAACAGCAACTGGCTCTTCGGCATCTCGTTAATAGGTTAGTGCCTGAAAATGCATAAATACGACATAAAGTATGCATAAAACATGTAGATATCATCAATAATGTGGCATGGAACATAAGAAATTATCGATACGTCGGAGACGTATCAGCATCCCCAAGCTTAGTTCTCGCTCGTCCCGAGCAGTAAACGATAACAAAGATAATTTCGGAGTGACATGCCATCATAACCTTGATCATACTATTGTAAGCATATGTAATGAATGCAGACGATCAAAACAATGGTAATGACATGAGTAAACAACTGAATCATAAAGCAAAGACTTTTCATGAATAGTTCTTTCAAGACAAGCATCAATAAGTCTTGCATAAGAGTTAACTCATAAAGCAATAAATCAAAGTAAAGATATTGAAGCAACACAAAGGAAGATCAAGTTTCAGCGGTTGCTTTCAACTTATAACATGTATATCTCATGGATAATTGTCAATGTAAAGTAATATAACAAGTGCAATATGCAAGTATGTAGGAATCAATGCACAGTTCACACAAGTGTTTGCTTCTTGAGGTTGAGAGAAATAGGTGAACTGACTCAACATAAAAGTAAAAGAAAGGCCCTTCGCAGAGGGAAGCATTGATTGCTATATTTGTGCTAGAGCTTTGGTTTTGAAAACAAGAAACAATTTTGTCAACGGTAGTAATAAAGCATATGTATCATGTAAATTATATCTTACAAGTTGCAAGCCTCATGCATAGTATACTAATAGTGCCCGCACCTTGTCCTAATTAGCTCGGATTACGGGATTATCGCAATACACATGTTTTAACCAAGTGTCACAAAGGGGTACCTCTATGCCGCTCGTACAAAGGTCTAAGGAGAAAGCTCGCATTTGGATTTCTCGCTTTTGATTATTCTCAACTTAGACATCCATACCGGGACAACATAGACAACGAGATAATGGACTCCTCTTTAATGCATAAGCATGTAGCAACAATTAATGTTCTCATATGAGATTGAGGATATATGTCCAAAACTGAAACTTCCACCATGATTCATGGCTTTAGTTAGCGGCCCAATGTTCTTCTCTAACAATATGCATCCTCTAACCATTAAATGAGTGGTAAATCTCCCTTACTTCAGACAAGACGGACATGCATAGCAACTCACATGATATTCAACAAAGAGTAGTTGATGGCGTCCCCGAGAACATGGTTATCGCACAACAAGCAACTTAATAAGAGATAAAGTGCATAAGTACATATTCAATACCACAATAGTTTTTAAGCTATTTGTCCCATGAGCTATATATTGCAAAGGTAAAGAATGGAAATTTTAAAGGTAGCACTCAAGAAATTTACTTTGGAATGGTGGAGAAATACCATGTAGTAGGTAGGTATGGTGGACACAAATGGCATAGTGGTTGGCTCAAGGATTTTGGATGCATGAGAAGTAATCCCTCTCGATACAAGGTTTAGGCTAGCAAGGTTATTTGAAACAAACACAAGGATGAACCGATGCAGCAAAACTCACATAAAATACATATTGTAAACATTATAAGACTCTACACCGTCTTCCTTGTTGTTCAAAACTCAATACTAGAAATTATCTAGACTTTAGAGAGACCAATTATGCAAACCAAATTTAGCAAGCTCTAGGTGTTTCTTCATTAATGGGTGCAAAGTATATGATGCAAGAGCTTAAACATGAGCACAACAATTTCCAAGTATCAAATTATTCAAGACATTTTAGAATTACTACATGTAGCATTTTCCGATTCCAACCATATAACAATTTAACGAAGAAGATTCAACCTTCGCCATGAATACTATGAGTAAAGCCTAAGGACAAATTTGTCCATATGCAACAGCGGAGCATGTCTCTCTCCCACACAATGAATGCTAGGATTCATTTTATTCAAACAAAACAAAAACAAAAACAAACAGACACTCCAAGTAAAGCACATAAGATGTGATGGAATAAAAATATAGTTTCAGGGGAGGAACCTGATAATGTTGTCGATGAAGAAGGGGATGCCTTGGGCATCCCCAAGCTTAGACGCTTGAGTCTTCTTGAAATATGCAGGGGTGAACCACCGGGGCATCCCCAAGCTTAGAGCTTTCACTCTCCTTGATCATATCGTATCATCTCCCTCTCTTGATCCTTGAAAACTTCCTCCACACCAAACTCGAAACAACTCATTAGAGGGTTAGTGCATAATAAAAATTCACATGTTCAGAGGTGACACAATCATTCTTAACACTTCGGACATTGCACAAAGCTACTGGACATTAATGGAACAAAGAAATTCATCCATCATAGCAAAAGAGGCAATGCGAAATAAAAGGCAGAATCTGTCAAAACATAACAGTCCGTAAAGATGGATTTTATTGAGGCACCAGACTTGCTCAAATGAAAATGCCCAAATTTAATGAAAGTTGCGTACATATCTGAGGATCACGCACGTAAATTGGCATAATTTTCTGAGCTACCTACAGAGAGGCAGGTCAAAATTCGTGACAGCAAAGAAATCTGTTTCTGCGCAGTAATCCAAATCTAGTATGAACCTTACTATCAAAGACTTTACTTGGCACAACAATGCACAAAACTAAGATAAGGAGAGGTTGCTACAGTAGTAAACAACTTCCAAAACTCAAATATAAAATAAAAATACTGTAGTAAAAACATGGCTTGTCTCCCATAAGCGCTTTTCTTTAACGTCTTTCAGCTAGGCGCAGAAAGTGTGTATCAAGTATTATCAAGAGATGATGCATTGACAGCGGGGTTTGGAGTTTTCTCAACCATGCATAGTATTTTGGATACATAAGTTTCAGCGGCTCCCTTTTCATTAGTCTTGAGCTTGCTACTCTCATCAAACAAATTTTCAGGAACAAGCCAAGCATAATTATCATCTAGAGCTTCATGCATCGCTAGGAGCTTACATGGTATTGGTGCTTTAATCTCCCCACCATCATTAACACTATTAGTGTACTTAATTCTATCCATATCCATTTTTTCAAGTGTTCTTTTAAAATCGGTGATCGTACCAAGCCTCTCATGCTTACTAAAAACTTTTCTAGCTTCTTTAGCTATATCCGCAAATTCTCGCACTAAGACTTTTAGAACAAAATCTCTCTTCTCTCCCCGCTCCATATCAGAAAGTGTAAGAAACATGTGTTGTATCATGGGGTTGAGACTAATAAATCTAGCTTCCATCATGCATACCAAACAAACAGAGGCATCTTCATAAGTAGGGACAGCTTTTGCAAGGGGTATATCTTTAAGATCTTCATGCATACTAACATGGGTGAAAAATTCTTCTATATTATCTCTTCCAATTATAGACCCTTTTCCCACAGGTATATCTTTTACAGTAAAATTAAAAGGAAACATGTTGAAATAAGTAAAGCAAATGCAAGTAACTAATTTTTTTGTGTTTTTGATATAGAGTGCAAGACAGTAAATAAAGTAAAGCTAGCAACTAATTTTTTTGTGTTTTGATATAATGCAGCAAACAAGGTAGTAAATAAAATAAAGCAAGACAAAAACAAAGTAAAGAGATTGGATTGTGGAGACTCCCCTTGCAGCGTGTCTTGATCTCCCCGGCAACGGCGCCAGAAAAGTAGCTGCTGGCGTGTAGTTGACGTGGGAGTTAGAAATCTCTGTGGTGTAATTTTCCTTCACGTCCCCGGCAACGGCGCCAGAAAAGTAGCTTGATACGCGTACAGCACGCGTCCGTTGGGAACCCCAAGAGGATGGTGTGATGCGTACACCAGCAAGTTTTCCCTCAGTAAGAAACCAAGGTTTATCGAACCAGTAGGAGCCAAGAAGCACGTCGAAGGTTGATGGCGGCGGGATGTAGTGCGGCGCAACACCAGGGATTCCGGCGCCAACGTGGAACCTGCACAACACAACCAAAGTACTTTGCCCCAACGAAACGAGTGAGGTTGTCAATCTCACCGGCTTGCTCGTAACAAAGGATTAGATGTATAGTGTGGATGATGATTGTTTGCAGAAAACGAGTAGAACAAGTATTGCAGTAGATTGTATTCGATGTAAAAGAATGGACCGGGGTCCACAGTTCACTAGAGGTGTCTCTCCCATAAGATAAATAGCATGTTGGGTGAACAAATTACAGTCGGGCAATTGACAAATAGTTGCAAACAACAGACAATTGCATTAAGTATGGTGAATAATGTAATCAATAACTACATCCTCGGACATAGCATCAATGTTTTATCCCTAGTGGCAACAGCACATCCACAACCTTAGAACTTTCTATCACTGTCCCATATTTAATGGAGGCATGAACCCACTATCGAGCATAAATACTCCCTCTTGGAGTTAAGAGTAAAAACTTGGCCAGAGCCTCTACTAATAACGGAGAGCATGCAAGATCATAAACAACACATTGGTAATAGATTGATAATTAACATAACATAGTATTCTCTATCCATCGGATCCCGACAAACACAACATATAGCATTACAGATAGTTGATCTTGATCATGTTAGGCAGCTCACAAGATCCGACAATGAAGCACATAAGGAGAAGACGACCATCTAGCTACTGCTATGGACCCATTGTCCAGGGGTGAACTACTCACTCATCACTCCGGAGGCGACCATGGCGGTGAAGAGTCCTCCGGGAGATGATTCCCCTCTCCGGCAGGGTGCCGGAGGCGATCTCCTGAATCCCCCGAGATGGGATTGGCGGCGGCGGCGTCTCTGGAAGGTTTTCCGTATCGTGGCTCTCGGTACTGGGGGTTTCGCGACGGAGGCTTTAAGTAGGCGGAAGGGCAACGCGGGGGGCCACACGAGGGCCCCACACACCAGGGCCGCGCGGCCAGGGCATGGGCCGCGCCGCCCTGTTGTGGCGGCGCCTCGTGGCCCCACTTCCTTTCCCCCTCGGTCTTCTGGAAGCTTCGTGCAAAAATAGGACCCTGGGCGTTGATTTCGTCCAATTCCGAGAATATTTCCTTACTAGGATTTCTGAAACCAAAAACAGCAGAAAACAAGAACTGGCTCTTCGGCATCTCGTTAATAGGTTAGTGCCGGAAAATGCATAAATACGACATAAAGTATGCATAAAACATGTAGATATCATCAATAATGTGGCATGGAACATAAGAAATTATCGATACGTCGGAGACGTATCAAGTACCAAGAGAAGATGCCTTGGGCGAAGTTGCTGCCGTTATCAGTGATAATGCTATGGGGGTAGCCGTATCTCACAATGATTTCCTTGAGGAATGTGACGGCTGTGGAGCCGTCCAGCTTCTTGATCGGCTTGGCCTCAATCCACTTAGTGAATTTGTCAATCATCACCAGGAGGTGTGTCATGCCGCCTCGGGCAGTTCTGAACGGACCCACCATATCCAAGCCCCACACAGCGAATGACCAAGTGATGGGGATGGTTTTCAAGGCGGAAGCCGGCGAGTGCCTTTTCTTGGCAAAGCGCTGACAGTCATTGCATTTCTTCACCAATTCTTCTGCGTCCTTTAGCGTAGTCAGCCAGTAGAAACCGTGCCGGAAGGCTTTGCCTACTATGGCTCTAGAGGAGGCGTGGGGGGAGTTGATACGTCCATTTTGCATCACTATTTTATATCATAATTTACTGTTATTCATTGATATATTTCATATTTAGAGATGATACTTATGTTATTTCACCTATTTTGCATGTTTCATGATTATTGGAGAATTACTCACCGGAGTCAGAATTCTGCTGGAAAAAGCACCTTCAGGATACAGTATTTCTGAAGATCAACAATTGACGGAAAATATACCGAAGCTCCTATTTTTCCAGATGACGGAACCAGCCAAAAGGGGAGGCCGAGGAGGGCCGCCATGGGCCCTCCCCATAGGCCGGCGCGGGCACAGGGCTGGCGCGCCGCCATGTGGGGAGGGGGCCCACGACCCCCCTCGGCCATCTCCCTTTCGTGTACTTCATCTCCCAGAAACCCTAAGGTGCAACAGAACATCGAGGATAGTCACAGCCGCCTCTGCGGGGCGGAAAAACACCAGAGAGAAAAGAGCTCTCTGACAGGCTGAAATCTACCGGGGAAATTCCCTCCCGGAGGGGGAAATCGTCGCCATTGTCACCGTCATCGAGCTGGACTTCATTGGGATCATCATCATCATCATCTCCACCACCGACATCGTCATCTCCACCGTTGCACCTCGTCTCCGCTGTAACATCTAGGGTTGAATCTTGATTATTTCATAGGGGAAACTCTCCCGGTGTTGATTACTCCTTGTTATTGATGCTATTGAGTGAAACCTTTGAATTAAGGTTTATGTTCAGATTGTTATCCATCATGATATCACCTCTGATCATGTTCCATATGATGTCTTGTGAGTAGTTCGTTTAGTTCTTGAGGACATGGGTGAAGTCTAAATGTTAGTAGTGAACTATGTTGAGTAATATTTAATGGTTTGATATTTAAGTTGTGGTGTTATTCTTCTAGTGGTGTCATGTGAACGTCGACTACATGACACTTCACCTTTATGGTCCTAGGGGAATGCATCTTGTATTCGTTTGCTAATTGTGGGGTTGCCGGAGTGACAGCAACCCGAACCCCCGTTGGTATATCAATGCATGAGGGATAGCAGGATCTCAGAGTTTAAGGCTGTGGTTAGATTTATCTTAATTACTTTATTGTATTTGCGGATGCTTGCAAGGGGTTTAATCACAAGTATGTATTAGTCCTAGGATGGGCGGTGCATTAGCATAGGTTCACCCACACAACACTTATCAAAACAATGAAGATTAATCAACTATATGAAGCGAAAGCACTAGACTAAATTCCCGTGTGTCCTCAAGAACGTTTGGTCATCATAAGTAAACAAACCGGCTTGTCCTTTGTGCTAAAAAGGATTGGGCCACTTGCTGCAATTATTATTCTCGCATTTTACTTACTTGTATTTTATTTATCTGCTATATCAAAACCTCCTGAAAACTTGTCTGTGAGCATTTACAGTGAATCCTTCATCGAAACTGCTTGTCAACACCTTATGCTCCTCGTTGGGTTCGACACTCTTATTTATCGAAAGTACTATGATACACCCCCTATAATTGTGGGTCATCAGCCGCACTCTCCCTGATGGATTTCCCGAAGAAGTTCGATCCCTTCAACCGGCTCGACACCCCGCTGGAGCACCCCACTTACACTGCGTTTGTACAGCTGGTGGTTGATACGTCTCAAACGTATCTATAATTTCTTATGTTCCATGCTAGTTTTATGACAATACTCACATGGTTTATATACACTTTATATCATTTTTATGCATTTTCCGGTACTAACCTATTAACAAGATGCCGAAGCGCCAGTTCCTGTTTT
The DNA here is from genome assembly GCF_022539505.1 of Lolium rigidum. Lineage (NCBI taxonomy): Eukaryota > Viridiplantae > Streptophyta > Magnoliopsida > Poales > Poaceae > Lolium > Lolium rigidum. Next base: position 81,298,855 of record NC_061510.1, read on the forward strand.
CTGCTGTTTTTGATTTCAGAAATTCTACACAGGAAATATTCTCGGAATTGGATCCCACGAAGACAGAAGTCAATATTTTGCCGAGATGGACCCAGGGAGCCAGAGAGGGGCCAGAGGGGGGGGCAAGGGCCCCCCACACCATACCTGGGCGCGGGCGCACCCCCGGCCGCGCCACCAGGTGGGGAGGGCACCCTGGTGCCCCACCGAGGCCGCCCTTCCGCCTATATATTCTCCCCGTCGCAAAAACCGTAAAATATCAAGTCATATTCCACGAAGAGTTCCGTAGCTGCCGCCATCGCGAAGACAAGTTTCGGGGGACAGAATCTCTGTTCCGGCACGCCGCCGGGACGGGGAATTGCCCCCGGAGTCATCTCCATCGACACCACCGCCATCTTCATCGCCGTTGCTAACTCCCATGATGAGGAGGGAGTAGTTCTCCCCCGAGGCTGAGGGATCTACCGGTAGCTATGTGGTTCATCTCTCTCTCCCATGGTGTGATCTTTATGTGATCATGAGCTTTGTATCACTATTAATCTATGTGCTACTCTAGTGATGTTATTAAAGTAGTCTATTCCTCCTCCATGATGTAAAGAGGACAGTGTGTGCATCATGTAGTACTTGGCGTAGGTTATGATTGTAATCTCTTGTGGATTATGAAGTTAACTATTACTATGATAGTATTGATGTGATCTATTCCCCCTTTCATAGCTATTGTTGACAGTATGTATGCTATGTTAGTAATCGGTCTAAATTGCAACGGTATTATCTTGGATTATGATTTGATGAGGATATCCCTATGAGTGGTGTTTGTCAAGTACTTGATGAACTTTGAGTGGAGCTTTTGTAGCCGCTACGTGATGATTAGTGATTCCAATAGGAGAGTAATTCAGAGTAGCACAAGTGAAGAGAAGTTATCTAATTATCCAATTATGTGATCATTTTTGAGAGTGTCCACTAGTGAAAATATGATCCCTAGGCCTTGTTTCTAAGCATTGAAACACCGTTTCCAACAAGTTCTGCTACATGTTCGCTTGCTGCCATTTTTATTTCAAATTGCAATTACTACTTATAATCATCCATATTACTTGTATTTCACTATCTCTTCGCCGAACTAGTGCACCTATACATCTGACAAGTGTATTAGGTGTGTTGGGGACACAAGAGACTTCTTGTATCTTAATTGCGGGGTTGCTTGAGAGGGGTATCTTTGACCTCTACCTCCCCGAGTTCGATAAACCTTGGGTGATTCACTTAAGGGAAACTTGCTGCTCGTTCTACAAACCTCTGCTCTTGGAGTCCCAACACTGTCTACGGGAATAGAAGCGTGCGTAGACATCAAGCTATTTTCACGGCGCCGTTGCCGGGGAGGTAAGGTAAAAGGTATTCACATCCTCCGACTACTAAGCTATTTCCTAGCACTCGTTGCCGGTGTGTGAGTGCTCGAAGTTATTTCCTTTAGATCCTGCAATTATATCTTTTTGTTTCTTGTTTTTATTTTCACTAGTTAGGCTTAATGGAAAACAACAACAAAATTAGAGATCTTTATGAACTTTATATTGAATTAGGACATGATGTGTTTGAAGAGAGAATTAAAAAACCCATGGAACTTTGTTTGCAAAATAGTTGTAGCTATGTTATTAGCATGAACTCTTTGAACACTATTATTGCTAATGCTGTGGAAGAATTTAAGCTTGGGAAGGTGGTTGTGATATTTTTAGTCCCCCAAGTTTTGAGGAGAAAATTTTCTTTGATGATACTTTGCCTCCCATTTATGATGATTATAATGATAGTGGTATTTTGGTGCCACCTACTATGGAGGATAAAGTGTATTATGATTATACCATGCCTGCAATTTATGATGATTACAATGATGGTTGTGATAGTTTGACTCCCACTATTACTAATAAAATTGATTATGCTTATGTGGAGAGTAATGATACTTTTATGCATGTGAATAAGAATGCTTTATGTGATAGTTATATTGTTGAGTTTGTTCATGATGCTTTTGGAAATTACTATGAGAGAGGAAAATATGGTTGTAGAAATTTTCATGGTACTAAAACACCTCTCTACATGCTGAAAATTTTGAAGTTACTCGTGTTTTATCTTCCTATGCTTGTCACTTTGTAATGAATTTATTTGTGTACAAGATTCCTATGCATCGGAAGCGGGTTAGGCTTAAATTTGTTTTGAATTTGCTTCTTGATGCTCCTTTTGCTTCATTTTCTATTTTCATGAGAGCATCATTAAAATTACTGAGCCCATCTTAATGGCTATAAAGAAAGCACTTCTTGGGAGATAACCCATATTTTTATTTTGCTACTATTTTGTTGTGTCTTCGAAGTTGTTACTACTGTAGCAACCTCTCCTTATCATGTTTATTTCGTTTTTGTGCCAAGTAAAGTCTTTGATAGTAAGGTTGATACTAGATTTGGATTTCTGCGCAGAAACAGATTTTTAGCTGTCACGAATTTGAGTAGATCTCTCTGTAGGAGAATCTAAAAATAATGCAAAAATTCATGCGTGATCCTCAGATATGTACGCAACTTTCATTCAATTTGAGCTTTTCCATCTGAGCATGTTAAGTGCCTTGAATAAATTCGTATTTACGGACTGTTCTGTTTTGACAGATTCTGCCTTTTATTTTGCATTGCCTCTTTTACTGTGTTTGAGCGGGTTTCTTTGCTCCATTAAATTTCAGTAGCCTTGGGTAATGTCAAGAAGTGTTGGGAATGATTGTGTCCTCTCTAAACATGTGAATTTTTGATTATGCACTAACCCTCTAATGAGATTGTTTTGAGTCTGGTGTGAAGGAAGTTTTCAAGGATCAAGAGAGGAGGATGATATAATATGATCAAGAAGAGTGAAAAGTCTAAGCTTGGGGATGCCCCCGTGGTTCATCCCTGCATATTTCAAGAAGACTCAAGCATCTAAGCTTGGGGATGCCCAAGGCATCCCTTCTTCATCAACAACTTACCAGGTCACCTCTAGTGAAACTATATTTTTATTCCATCACATCTTATGTGCTTTACTTGGAGCGTCTGTGTGTTTTTATTTTTGTTTGTGTTTGAATAAATTTGGATCCTAGCATTCCTTATGTGGGAGAAAGACACGCTCCGCTTTTTCATATTGAACACTGGTGTTCTTAGTTTTACTTTTAATATTCATGGCGAAAGTTGAAAGCCGCTTCGTTTATTGCTATTTGGTTGGAAACAGAAAATGCTTCATGTGGTAATTGGTATATTGTCTTGAATAATTTGATACTTGGCAATTGTTTTGAGCTCTCAAGTAGATCATGTTTAAGCTCTTGCATCATGTAGTTTAAACTTATTAATGGAGAACTACCGTAGAGCTTGTTGAAATTTGGTTTGCATGATTGGTCTCTCTAAAGTCTAGAAATTTTCTGGTAAAGTGTTTGAATAACAAGGAAGACAGTGAGTCTTATAATTCTTGCAATATGTTCTTATGAAGTTTTTATGTACAGGTTCATACTTGTGTTTGCTTCAAACAACCTTGCTAGCCAAAGCCTTGTACAGAGAGGGAATGCTTCTCGTGCATCCAAAACCTTGAGCCAAAACTTATGCCATTTGTGTCCACCATAACTACATACTATGTGGTATTTTTCTTCCATTCCAAAGTAAATTGCTTGCGTGCTACCTTTAAAAAAATTCATTCCTTGTCTTTGCAATACATAGCTCATGGGAAAGTAGCCTAAAAACTATTGTGGTAAAGAATATGTCGCTTATGTATCTTAGTTCTTATAAGTTGCTTGTTGAGCGGTAACCATGTTATCTGGGGACGCCATCAACCTGTTACACCTTTGTTGAATATCATGTGAGTTGCTATGCATGTTCGTCTTGTCCGAAGTAAGGGAGATTTGCCATGAGTTAAATGGTTTGAGTATGCATATTGTTAGAGAAGAACATTGGGCCGCCAACCAAAGCCATGTATCATGGTGGAAGTTTCAGCTTGGACATTAATCCTCAAATCTCTTATGAGAATATTATCTGTTGTTGAATGCTTAAAGCATAAAAGAGGAGTCCATTAGCTGTTTTCTATGTTGTCCCGGTATGGATGTCCTCAAGTTGAGATCTATCAAAATCGATAAATCAAATGCGATTTATCTCCTTGGAACTTTGTACAGGTGGCATAGAGGTACCCCTTTGTGACACTTGGTTGAAACATATGTAATGCAATGATAATCCATGGAAATCCGAGCTAATTAGGACAAGGTGCGAGCACTATTAGTATTCGATGCATGAGGCTTGCAACTTATAGGAGGTTTTATGCATAACACATATGAATTATTACTACCGTTGACAAAATTGTTTCCATGTTTTCAAAATAAAAAGCTCTAGCACATGAGTAATCCCTGCTTCCCTCTGCGAAGGGCCTTTCTTTTACTTTATGTTGAGTCGGTTTACCTACTTCTTTCTATCTTAGAAGCAAACACTTGTGTCAACTGTGTGCATTGATTCTTACATACTTGCTTATTTGCACTCATCATATTACTTTGTATTGACAATTATCCATGAGATATACATGTTGAAAGTTGAAAGCAACTGCTGAAACTTAAATCTTCCTTTGTGTTGCTTCAAAACCTTCTATTAAGAATCTATTGCTTTATGAGTTAACTCTTATGCAAGACTTTTTGATGCTTGAATTGAAAGTACTATTCATGAAAAGTCTTTGCTATATGATTCAGTTGTTTAGTCATCATCTTTACCATTGCTTTGAATCACTTTACTCATCTCATAAGCTTTACAATGGTATTGATCAAGATTGTGATAGTAGCATGTCACTTCATAAATTATCTTTTTTATCGTTTACCTACTCGAGGGCGAGTAGGAACTAAGCTTGGGGATGCTTGATACGTGTCAAACGTATCTATAATTTCTTATGTTCCATGCTAGTTTTATGACAATACTCACATGGTTTATATACACTTTATATCATTTTTATGCATTTTCCGGTACTAACCTATTAACAAGATGCCGAAGCGTCAGTTCCTGTTTTCTGCTATTTTTGGTTTCAGAAATTCTACACAGGAAATATTCTCGGAATTGGATCCCACGAAGACAGAAGTCAATATTTTGCCGAGACGGACCCAGGAAGCCAGAGAGGGGCCAGAGGGGGGCCAAGGGGCCCCCACACCATACCTGGGCGCGGGCCCACCTCTGGCCGCGCCACCAGGTGGGGAGGGCACCCTGGTGCCCCTCCGAGGCCGCCCTTCCGCCTATATATTCTCCCCGTCGCGAAAACCCTAAAATATCAAGTCATATTCCACGAAGAGTTCCGTAGCCGCCGCCATCGCGAAGACAAGTTTCGGGGGACAGAATCTCTGTTCCGGCACGCCGCCGGGACGGGGAATTGCCCCGGAGTCATCTCCATCGACACCACCGCCATCTTCATCGCCGTTGCCGACTCCCATGATGAGGAGGGAGTAGTTCTCCCCCGAGGCTGAGGGCTCTACCGGTAGCTATGTGGTTCATCTCTCTCTCCCATGGTGTGATCTTTATGTGATCATGAGCTTTGTATCACTATTAATCTATGTGCTACTCTAGTGATGTTATTAAAGTAGTCTATTCCTCCTCCATTGTCGTCGTGGTGAACAGACAGATGCCATAGGATGGCTTAAGTTGGGGCCGAATGGACGCAAGAGGATTCGGGGGAGGGTTTGTGATTAGATGGGATGAACTTCCGGATGGTTTCCTCAAGAACTTAGCCAAGGCTAGAGGTTGAAGAAGAAAGATATAAGGAAGAACTCGCTCTAGATCATCTTCTTTATTGATCTCCACAGGTTACAAGTTTCTCAGTACATGTGTTTGTGCCCGTGAAGAGGGCTGCCCCCTCTCCTTATATAGGGGAGAGGGTGGCTTACAAGGCAAGAAACCCTAATGGCATCTTTGACTAGACAAACTACTTTACAAAGTTACTTTAATCATAGATGACACCGGGGTCTTCTTTAATCAGGGATGCTGACGTCCTCCGGCTTCTTTCATCGTCATCCTCCTCTTTATCGTTAGCCCTTCGTTTAAAGCTACTTTGCTTAGCTCATCTTTGTCTTCTAGCTCTGGAGAGAATCTTTGACCAGTCTTGCCGACTTGCTCTTCTTTCCGGTAGCCCGGTGTCTTCTTTACCCGGTTCCGGCATACCCCTCTTGGGGATACCGGCTTAGCCTCACTTAGCCAAAATATTATCTTTGTGCTCCGGTATAAACATTAAACCGGTATCTCGATGGCCTAAGCCACCCGGTTTTGGCATGCCTTTGGCATACCGGGGGTCATCCCCCCAACATTAGTCCCCGAAGCTGGTATAGTCTGGCGGATTCTATCCAACAGACCATGTCAGGTTCTCACATCTTTGGATACCGGTTTAATCTATCCGGCGCTGAGCTTAGATCCGGCATCTTTGCCCGGACTCACGTTATCTCTCTTAGCAAGGCATTTTCTGGTATCTTATCCTCCGGCATCTTAGTCATTAACTCTTTCCTCGGTGAAGTCGAGAATTTCTCGGGTACAGTGCCTGTCAGTGACATGCGCACTGTGTCTGACGCGCCAGTGTCAGAGGTCACTTCCCTTCGGCTTCTGCGCCAGCATTTATGGCGCCACACCGGATCCTCGCGGCCGTTCTGGATCCGTGTGGCCTCCCTGTGACATGTTGTTTTCCGCGCGTGTATCTGCGCGCCACGTGGCGGCCCACGAGGCGAACCGCCGCGGCCCGACGGTTTTCGGCCCACTACCCCTTCTCTCTATATAAGGGCGGAGCGGTTCCTCTTCATCTTCTTCTTCGCATTCCCCACTTCTTCGCGCACAGTGCCCTTGCTCTCTGCGCCTCCGCCGCTCCGTTCGCCGCTCGAGCTCCGCCGCCCGACGAATCTCCGCTACTGCTCCGCCGGACGTCGCTGAACTTCACCGCGTGAAGAACCCCTGCGGTGCTCCTTACGCGGTCGCGGCCCTGGTGTTTCCCCAAGCTTTTCTCCACCTCGCCGTCGACGGACCTCCTCGCCAACCGCAAGCTCATCAATCCACCGGCGAGCCACTTCCTCTGCGACTCCGCCGCCTCAGGTTAGGCCCGATACATCTTTACCTCTTCTCTCTTAGCTTTCCAGATCTTGGGCCGGTAGAGTCACTACTAGAAAAAGCCTTACCGCCGGCGACCCTGAAAAGCTTACCGCCGGCGCATTCGCATTCGCCGGCGATCACCTCGCCGGTGGTAATGTCTTACCGCCGGCACATTGCAAAACGCCGGGGGTAACCCAGAATACCGCCGGCGCATTATCCCAAACCGCCGGGGGTAATATTTACCACCGGCGCTTTCCAATCCGCCAGGGGTAACCCAGTTTACCACCGGCGTTTTACGAATGCGCCAGGGGTATCTCATCTTACCCCTGGCACATAGGCCCAGTTCGCCAGCGGTAATACTTTTAGGATTTAAAAAAAATCACATGGGCTCCATCCCATACATTTCCCACGTGATACTCCAGAACTTCTCACATTGTTCTGATTCCAAAACATGTCTAGGAGCAGGGTTTATTTGATTTTACAATCACCGTATAATCACAGGCAAGTGGCTACATAATGAAAATCAAAATAACACAAAATCTATCACAGAAAATGAAGACTGGTTAATGATGTCGTCTGCACTTGGAGATCCTATGACCATGACTGCAGAAGACAAGATTTATTGCAGTAGTAAGTATATATGACTTGAGAAGTTATTGCTGTAGAAATATATTACTGATTAGAGTAGAACCGTTTTTTTTTGAAATATAGAGTAGTATAGTATCATTGTAACAATTATATCTTGTGAATATATCATGCAAGACTAGGACCATGACTTGGTGTAGTACTGGTTACTGATGTTCATGTGAAGGATCAAATTTGTAAGAGAATAAGAACCAGAACATGCTGAACTGAATCAATAATTAACAAAGCTTTGAGTCTACAGATTTACTTTCACAAGTACATCAAGCTAGATATAATGACGTACATGGATTGTTTTTGCACAATACCACATGTTTTGCCGTAATGAACATGTTATATAATACAGCATTTCAGTCTAGTTTCCAGTATAGACTATGAATGGATATCATACTTTGTGCAATCTTCAGGACAAAATTAACACAAAACCATGTATATAATATATGAAGAACACACATACAATGTTATATTAGAGAGAAAGGATTCACCTTTCTTCACAGGTTTGTACATACACATACAAAGTGATGGATACAACTGCAGGCTGCAAAATCCATCATCTAGCCCTCGCCTTGATCTCCTTGCACAAGAAGAATAAACATATAATTGTCAGCTCAAAACCAGATTTAGCAAAAACGAAATTGTAAAGGAAGGTTTCAACATGACCCACACGACATAGCAACACCGATGCATCTACAAGCTAGCAAAGTTGACCCCAAACCTACATCAGCTTCCTTATGTTGCTGCTTTTTCATTCAGCAATAAGCCATCCAAGCTCACAAGCTACAGCATGGGATATAACTTAAATATTTCCCACTTCCGTTGCTTCAAAAATATATAACCAGACCAGTGCATGAACTTCAGAACATGCATCATCTTTTGTATGAGGCAGATGAGGAACCAAGTGAGCTGGAATCAGTTTGTATGTGCGCACATAAATTGATTGGTTATGCTTAACGTGGAAAAGAGACGGAATGGTAAGCAATTTGAGAAGTTAAATGACGATCGGGCAGACGAGAAGCCAAGTAAACATGGTAGTTTCAGTATAACTGGACATTTTGTTGGTAGTCACCGAATGTAGGAGCACTAAAAGATATAATTCCCACACATACTAAGGAGTAAGGGCAGGTAAATGTCTTTTGGAGTATTTTTGAAAGTAAACCAATAAGATAGCAAGCAGCAGCCCCAACGTTTCACCCACCATTTCATCTTTGACTCCTCTGACTTGTTGTCATCATCTCGAATCCATTTCTCACACTTCAGTTGAGCATCAACTGAAAGATCAAACGGTATCACGTTAACATGACACTTTGCAAAGAGCTATTGGCATATAATGCTTCAGGCAAATGAAAGCCCAATTTCAAATCAAATGAATTGCAAAAGATATGGATGTAGGCAAGAAAGGAAGAATTCCTACTTGATTGTAATTAGAAAAGTTTCATTCCTTTATTGGAAAAAAGAAAAATCTACCGCCAAGTTGAAGTCAAACTCAACATGTATCCGTCAAACACGGTTGCAGGTCCATGCTTGTCTGACTCTTGCAATATTCCACATTTCCACTAATTTGACAAATCAAGCTGCACAATCACCATCAGGATCATTCTCTAGCAAGCCAAAAAAACCGAACCTTCCGTGGAAAATTCGGCCAAGCTTTGCACATTTTCCTTGCCAGATTCCACGATTCCGCGCTACTCCACGCAATCCGACCACTCAAGTTGATGGCTTCTATGTATTTTCCTAACTAATAGACCATCCCTTCCTAGTTCCTAGCGACTCGAATCTCTTACTAAGCCAGATTTGCAGTGTAATTGAAGAACACGCGGCTATGGCAAGATTGAATCAAATGAAATCAACATGAACTGAACAATTACCCAAGCAAATCTGAAGCGCGCAGGAGGTCCGTAATAACTCACCAGTCTCTTCTGCGGGCCGGGACGCGAAGCCCTCGCATTGCTGCGAGCGGCCCCACTGCATCCTGTAGCAGCTGTTCATCTCAATCACCGGCCTGCCGCTGTAGTCCCCGCGGATCCTGGGGTTGAAGTGCAGTATCCTGGGCGGCCCCTCGCCGTCTACGACCTTGGTGTGCCCACCAGCTCGACCATGAACTGCGACACCATGAGGGTGCGGATCTGGAGAGTCCTGATGGCCACTGAACCCGCGACGCGGTGGCGGCGGCGTTACAGCGGGGAATCAGACGGTGTTGGCTCGATCGGCGCGGGGGTTCGCAGGGCTGTGTACGCGGCGCGGCTGTGTCGGCGGCGGCGGCTGGAGGGTGCGGAGGAGGAGCGGGGCGAGCAGATGAGGAATGGAGGTGGAGGGCGCAGGGGTTGAGGGAGAAGGCCGCCGCGCCGCACAGGGAGAGAGAGAGAAAGGGGATCGCGAGGAGACGAGCGTGTGTGGGGTTGTGTACTTTTGTTCGGTGTGGATGTGTGAAATACCCCCGGCGAAAATGAAACTGGGAGGCCGGCGGTAATTTCAGCCCAAATGGCACACATCAGCCTACTTTATCCCTGGCAGGTGCAAATCGGTTTTGCCGGCGATAGTTAATTTACCCCCGGCATCTTCGAGACAAACATGCCGGCGGTAAGAGGAGGTCCATCCAGGTGCTCTTAGCCCACCTTACCCCTGGCTGTTTCAATTCCGATTCGCCGGCGGTAAGTGCCCTATCCCCGGCGACCTGAAACCAACTCGCCGGCGGTAACGTGAGGCGACCCTGAAAGGCCTTACCGCCGGCATCTTGGAATCGTACTCGCCGGCGGTAAGGAGTGCGGCTATAAGCCTTTTTCTAGTAGTGAGTATTTATCCCCTCTTTATTTTGCTTTTTCTCTTACTCGTAGATCTTCGCGCGAGGGTCTTTTTGGGGAAAACTGTTTTACGGTAGATCCCGGTGTCCTCCAGATCTACATGTCTAGTGAAGAATCCCTTCTTGCCTCCTCTTCTAGTAGTCAAGGCAGTAGCACTTCCGACGGGCTAACCGAAGATCTCGCCCGGATGGAAATAGAATCCAGCAAAGATCAAGAGGTCGGCACCTCCAGCTGGGCCCCCGGAAAGGATCTTTCCGGTATCACACGCGGAGCCTGGAGAGGTTCCGACGTGACTCAGCATGAGATCGACTGGCTTTACCGGTCTAGGAGAATACCGGATGGAGTCTCCTGCCGGCTTCCTCGTGACGAGATCGAACCGGTGCTTGAACCCGGTGAGGTCGTTGTTTTCCTTGCTCACTTTGAGCGTGGCTTCGGCCTTCCTGCCTCCGATTTCTTCCGCCAATTCCTCGATTTTTATCGACTCCAGCCTCACCACCTTCCCGGCAACGCCGTTTTTTTATCTTTCTTGCTTTGTGGCCTTCATGGAAGGCTACATCGGCCTCCGTCCCGCCTGCGAGACGTTTGCCCGCTTCTTTTCTCTCCGGATCAACTCGGTCCAGGGCAAGGACATTCCCAAGCCCAAACCCCCCGTACAATGCGGGTCTTGTATCATCGGCTCCCGCCAAGGGAGCCCCTTTTTTAAGTTCAACGGCCTCGAGTCTTGCCGGCTGTGGCAGACGACGTTCTTCTATGTGAAGAACAAGAGCGCCACTGACCTCATCAATTTGCCGCCCTTCAATCCGGCGCCGCCCGCCAAGGTCAACTGGAACTACAACCTCGGTACGGACCACATAGAGACGAACCGGGTGGTACGCTTCATGTTGAAGCTGATGAAGGATACCAAGATTTGCTCCGATGATATTATCCGCACCTTCATCTGCCGCCGGGTGCTTCCTCTTAAGCGCCGCGCTCACAAGATAAGCGAGATGTACGGCCCTGGCGATCCCACCAAGATCACCGGCCTTCCCTTGAGCAAGGCGGATGTGGTCCTGAAGGCTAATCAAATATGCCAAACGGATATGCCGGATGACTGGGAGTGGGGCCTCCGGCCCCTTAGTTCCACTAACCCTCCGACCCAAGAAGTAAGAAATTACACAACTCGGGTCGGCTTACCGGTAACTTTTATACTGTGACTAACCCTTTTTTCTTTTGTCTTCAGGCCAGGGACCGCTTCCCCCGCATTGACTCAGATCGACGAGGCCCTTGCCGGAAGCGGCCTTTGGACAAGGTTGATCCAGATCCCTTCGTCCCTTGGTACGAACTCAAGATGGGTCGCCTCCCCACTCAGCGCCCTGGTAACCCCTCTGCGGTTTCCGTCGATGAGCTCCCCATGCATGAGGTAGTTTCCTCTTCCGGTCTCTCATATTCTGTTGCTTATTTCCTTCTGTAGATGTTCCCTCAGCTGGCCCCGAACCACAGGTCCACGAGCACGTTCCTCCCCTGCAGGCCGAGGTCGGGGATGAGTTCCTGAATAAGCTCATGCCCCAGAGCAAGAAGAACAAGGCGCCTGCTGCTGACGCCGGCCCTATCCAAGCTCCTCCTGCCAAACGCCCCCGGATGGAAGTCCTTGGGGGAGAGCAAGTAGGCACGAAGCGCTACAAGCATAAGCAGATGCCGGTTTCTTCCGGGTAAGTTCTTTACTCGTTTTGTTTGTTTTGTTCTTACCAAGTTCTTTTCCGGTTGCTTTTTTCCAACCCTTCCTTTTTCTCTCTTTCAGCCCTGCGCTCAAGCTTGGCTCCAAGCCTGAGGGCTCTGCCGGCTCCGCAAGGACCTCAACTCCTCCTCCTCACTCAAGCCCGGCACCATCTGGTGCCGGCAACACCTCTGCCTCCCCTTTGGGAGGCACCACAAGTTCGGGGCGCGCGGCCCCTACACCTCCTGATCACCGCGCGGAGGAGGATCTCACCTCCCCTCCTGAGACCCTAGACACCGGCGCCAGCAACACCGGCGCCGACGATCAAACTGCCGGGCGGGCGGAACCTCTGGTTCCTCCTGCCCCGAAGAAGAAGAAGAAGAAGCAGCCAAGCTCTTCCCCCACTAAGGCCGCGCCGGATACTTCCGCGCCGGCCTCCTCTGCACCACACCCAGAAGCTCCTATTCTCGAGCCTACCGGGACTACTCCAACACCGCCACCAGGCCAAGGACCTCCCGCGGCCAAGCCAAAGCCGCCGCCGGAAACCCCCAAGATCACCAAGTTCCTCAAGCCGGGGGCTTCCCGGGGAAAGGCCGTGGAGGGCAGCGCCTCAGCCGGCTCGCGGTCTCTAGTGCTGCACGTCAGCCCTGCTGCTGCTGTGGTCCAAGAAAAACCTTCCGGCCTCCCGGGCCGGATCGTTGAGCTGAAGCGCGAGGGCCGGGACACTGGGGCACCTTCTCCCCTATGCCCAAAAGTGGAATGATGCGGATATCTCTCGCATCCACCCGCGGCTCGGGGAAGGACCGTCTTCCGGCGCCGGACCCTCGCTGGGCCCCGGTCCACTGAAGAACACTTCATGCGGCTCAAGCGCGCCGTGAAGGAGTTCGACAGTGCGTGGTACGACGCCACCAGCAACGTGGTGGTAAGTTTTGCCAACCTTCTTGTAACTTTTTGTTGATACCGGTTTCTTTCTTTCCGGATCTTGTCTATCCTCCCAGTCCCCGAGTTTCGTGTTGAGAGCATAGCTCTTAGCGCGAAACTTAACTAGAAACGCGCGAAACCGGCATAGCCAGTCCCCGAGTTTCGGGTTGATAACATAGTTTCTTTCTTTCTCACAATTATCTTGCTTTGAACAGAGCACCGCGGATGCCCGGAAGCAGCTCTTCGAGGAGCTTCTCTGGGAGCATCGGGACCTTGCCGAGGCCCACAGCCACTGCCAAGGTTTATTTCCTTTCTTTTCCTCCGGCATCTTTTTACCGGAATGTTTTCTTCTTTAACACTCATGAATCTTTTGTTCAACAGCCGTCCCGGAAGCTACCCTTGAGACCCTCAAGGCCCAGATTGCCACTCTCCAAGGTGTCACTTTCTCTTTTCCGGTTGACTCGTTCTTTCCTCATTTTATCAGCTGCCACTTTGCTAACACTTTTCTTTCCGGTGCTTAGGCGAAAAGGAGCAGCTCACCCGGCAGCATCAGCAGGACCTGAGCGCCCAGAAAACCAGCTACAAGGAGCTCAAGGAACAGGCTATGCAGGCCAGGCTCCAGCACGAGCAAGATCTAAAGGACGCCAAGGCCGCAGCCGAGGCCAGGCTGGCGGAGGTTGTGGATGATTCCACGAACTCCAATGCGGTGCTGAGGACAGAGCTGGAGGAGGAGAGGAAGGCGCGGAAAGCGGCGGAGCACCACATTGAGGTTATGACCACTGATCATAAAGAATACGATCGGCTAGTCATGCAGATTGATGCGCTGGCTCTCCGTAAGCTCTTGTCTTGTCCCTTCTTTCGCTTATAAGCTTTTTCTTTTTGAAAATGTATTCGTGTTCCTTTTCCTTCCGGTAGATTGCTTTCCGGTATCTTATGCTTATGCTTTTCCCTTCTTCCTATAGAACACTTCCCGGACTCTCAGACGCACGCCGTGAAAAAGGTGATGGAGGATCGGGTGGCGCGGGAATTCCCCAACATGGACGCGCACTGGGACGGGTACGACTATCTGGTCGCCCTTTCCGCTCGAGTCCAACATATGCGCTCAGTGGACCGGCTCCTTGCCGATCTACCGGATGCCGCCATCCAACTTTTCAAGGTGCTGTGGCCTGAAGAAGCTATGCCAGCCAACATCACCCTCACCGCCAGCCGGCTAAAGGAGGCAGGGCGCCGGATTCGTGAGTGGCAGTGCTCCGCAGCTCGCGCTGGAGCTGACACCGCACTGCGCTCCGCGTGCTCCTGGTACCCGGACTTGGATCTGGATGCACTCCAAGGCGTGCGCCAAGACGCTCCAACCAGCACGGACCCGGTTCTTACCGCGAAGCGGCAGGATTGGGCCTACCGGCTCGCTGAGTACGCCCAGGTTCGCACCTTCATCCCTCCTCCTCCTGATGTCCAGGACTACCTCGACGATGAGGAGGAAGAAGAGGAAGGTGAAGATGAGGGTGCCGAGGATGTGCCGCCGGAAGCTCCCGAGGCCAACGCTGCTCCCCCTGAAGCCCCCGAGGCTAATGCTGCTCCCCCTGAAGCCCCTGTTGCTTGAATACTGCCTGTTAACTGATTGCCTGTGATAGGCCTGCCCTGTTTAACTTGGAAACATTGCTCGTTAAATTCTACCCCGGTATGCCGGGGTCTATGATGTAAAACTTAATCTCTATTTTGGTTGTGGTACAACAGTTTATGCCGGTGTCTTGCATACCGGTAACTTATTAAGCTATGTTGGTTTGCTACTTAGCACTTTGCTTATCGTTCCGATTTTTGTCTTGCACTGCAATGATTCCGAAATTGTTTCCGCATCCAATTCGATGCACACTTGGCTCTTTTGCTTTGGCTCTGCCTACCTTCTCTGGGCGTTTTTGGCGTATGAGCACAAAGTTCTTTTACCAAGCAAGCATCTTGAACTTATAAATAACTCGAAATTTTGCAAAAAACCGGTATAACCGGGGTTAATTAAATTTTTCCGGATTGTTCTTTCCCGCTCTCCCTCTTCGCAGTTCATGTGCTTATCCCCTACCGGTTTATCTTGCTTGCCATGAAGCCGGGTTGCAGACAGCAGCAGAGTCGAAGACTCCGGTAGGGTTTAGCACATTACTAAACCGGAAAGAAAAAACGTTCAATAAGCAACCGGTAAACTGAAAAAATAAACAAGTTACATGCAACTTTAGTGGGGTAGTCCCCGAGACTCATTCGAGGTTCCGACATCTTTTATTCATAGCAAATAAGGTACAAAAAGGAACTTCTTACACCACAACTTCAAGAGTAGAAAGGACGCAACAAGGCTACATTCCATGGATGCTTGGTCTCCTCTCCGGGCATGTCCGCCTTTCCTTTCTTCCATTCCTGTGCATCAATCAGGTAGTAGGCATCATTGTGGAGAGCCTTGCTCACAATGAAAGGCCCTTCCCACGGAGGGGAAAGCTTGTGCCGGCCTTCAGTGCGCTGCACTAGGCGTAGCACGAGGTCTCCTTCCCGGAACACCCTCGGGTTAGCCTTCCGGCTATGATAGCGTCTGAGGTTTTGCTGGTAAATGGCTGTTCTTGCCAAAGCTAATTCTCTTGCTTCTTCTAGCAAGTCCACATCGTTTTCTCGGGCCTCCTTTACCTCTTCTTCGGTATAGAGTTTCACCCTTTGTGAATCATGGAGAATGTCGGTTGGTATGACCGCTTCTGCTCCATAAACCATAAAAAATGGAGTGTACCCGGTAGACCGGTTTGGAGTTGTTCTTATACTCCACAGCACTGATGGTAGCTCATCGAGCCAACACCCCGGCGATTTTTCCACCGCATCAATGAGTCTTGGTTTGATACCGGAAAGTACCAACGTGTTTGTTCTTTCAACTTGGCCATTGCCTTGTGGATGTGCGACTGAGCACAAATCCAACCGGATGTTGTTGTCCTCACAAAATCTTTTGAACTCACCTTGAGCAAAATTTGTGCCATTGTCAGTGATAATGCTATGTGGGTAGCCATACCGCAAAATAACATCTTTTAAGAATTTCACCGCTGTGCGCCCATCACACTTTGCAATGGGTTTCACCTCTAGCCACTTGGTGAATTTATCCACCATAACCAAGATGTGGGTCATGTTTCCCCTTGCGGTTTTGAATGGGCCAACCATGTCTAGGCACCAAACGGCAAACGGCCAAGTTAGCGGTATTGTCTTTAAACCGGAGGGCTGGGGTATGATTTTGCTTGGCGTACCTCCGGCACCCATTGCATTTTCTTACCGGATCCTCCGCATTCTCCAAAGCCGTGGGCCAATAGAACCCATGCCGGAATACTTTTGCCACCGGCGCTCTTGACGAAGCGTGATGCCCACACTCCCTCGGTGGATCTCCTCGAGCATTTCTTTTCCTTCTTCCGGTTTCACACACCTTTGGAGGACACCGGTAACACTTCTCTTGTATACCTCGCCATTGATGATAGTGTAAGCTTTGGACCTCCTTTGGATCCTTCTCGATTCATTTTTGTCAACCGGCAAAGTGCCGTTGATCAAGAATTCCTTAATAGGTTCAACCCACGATGGTGCCTCCCGAACCAGGAACACCGGTACGTCTATGTCCATGCTGTCCACCAGCATTGTTTCTTCCGGTACAGGCGCAACAGTCCCCGAGCTTACCGGTACAGTCCCCGAGTTTGCCGGAACAGTCCCCGGGTTTCCTTCGTCGATATCCATTGGTACAACATGTGATTCCGGTACAAAAATTGACTCCGACTCCGGACTCGGCTTGATTGATGGTACTCTTAAGTGTGCCAAGGCTATTCCGGGAGGAATTTCTTGCCCGGACGAGCCCGGCTTGGACAAAGCATCCGCGGCTTCATTTTACGCACGCGGCACATGGTGAAACTCACACCCTTCGAAGAAGCCGGCAATCTTTTGCACGTGAAACCGGTATGATGCCATGTTGGCATCTTTTGCGTCCCAATCTCCGGAACATTGTTGTACCACAAGATCTGAATCTCCATAGCAAATGATCCGGTGTGCACCGATTTCTTTTGCGACCTTAAGCCCATGGATCAAAGCCTCATATTCGGCGACATTGTTTGATGCCCTGAAATGTACTTGTAAAACATACCGGAGATGATCTCCCTTTGGTGAGGTGAGTACCACACCGGCACCTAGACCCTCTTTGAGTTTGGATCCGTCAAAGTGCATCTTCCAGTATTCTATTCTTTGATCTGGGGGCTTGTACTGCATTTCCGCCCAATCGACCAAGAAATCAGCTAAAGCTTGTGACTTGATGGCATCTCTTCTTTCATACACTGGTACGTATGATGATATTTGGATCGCCCACTTTGCAATCCTGCCGCTAGAATCTTTGTTGCACATGATATCGGAGATGGGTGCCTCACTCACCACCTTCATGGGGTGCTCTTCAAAGTAGTGCTTGAGCTTCGTGGCGGCCATGAACACGCCATAAGTCATTTTCTGGAAGTGTGGGTAGTTTTGCTTTGAGAGGGAGAGCACCTCGCTCAGGTAGTATACCGGCCTCCGGACGGTTTTTCCTTCCTCTTCTCTTTCTACCACCACAACAACACTCACAACCCGGTTAGTTGCCGCTATGTATAGCAACATGGGTTCTCTTTCCAACGGCGAAGCCGATATCGGCGCGAGTCGCTAGCATTGTTTTTAGCTCTTTAAACGCCGCGTCTGCCTGAGGGGTCCAGACGAACGTATCAGATTTTTTCATCAAAGCATAGAGTGGCAAGGCCTTTTCTCCTAACCTGCTTATGAACCGGCTCAGCGATGCTAAGCTTCCGGTAAACTTTTGCACATCCGTAAGGTCTCGCGGTATCGTCATTCTCTCGATTGCCCGGATCTTTACCGGATTGACCTCAATGCACCGGCTTGATACGAGAAAACCAAGCAGTTTGCCGGCAGGGACACCAAAGGTACATTTTGCCGGATTAAGTTTCATCCGGAATCTTCATAAGTTATCGAATGTTTGCCGGAGATCGTCGATTAAGGTTTCTTTTGCCTTAGTTTTTACCACGACATCGTCCACATAAACTTGCACATTTTTTCCGATTTGATCAAACAAACATTTTTGCATACAGCAGCTGGTACGTTGCACCAGCGTTGCGCAAACCAAAAGGCATAGTGACATAGCAATAAGCCCCGTGCGGGGTAATGAACGCAGTTTTTATTTGATCTTCCTTTTTCAAGGGGATTTGGTGGAAACCGGAATAAGCATCTAGGAAAGACAACAACTCACACCCAGCAGTGGAATCAATCACTTGATCGATCCGCGGTAAAGGAAAAGGGTCTTTTGGGCACCCCTTGTTCAGATTGGTGTAGTCGATGCACATGCGCCACACCTTTGGAGCTTTTGCCTCGAGGTTCTCATCTTTTTTCTTTTCAACTAGCACCGGATTGGCTAACCATTCAGTGTGCAGCACTTCCACGATAAAACGGGCAACCAACAGCTTTGTTACTTCTTCTCCAATGATTTTCCTCCTATCCTCAGCAAACCGGCGTAAGGGTTGTCGCACCGGCTTCGCATCTTTCCGGACATTCAAAGAGTGCTCAGCCAGCTCCCTCGGAACACCTACCAAGTCCTCTGTTGACCAGGCAAAGATATTCCGATTCTCACGGAGGAAGCTGACGAGCACGCTTTCCTATGCCTCACTGAGGCCGGCACCGATACGAACGGTACGGTCAGGGAAAGCCGGGTCCAGCACGATGTCCTTTGTCTCCTTTGTCGGCTTGAACGCTGGAGCGCTCAAGCTTGCACTCATTGCCGCTAAGCTCAATTGTGAAGACTGAGCCAGCACAACCGCAGTTTGCATCCTCTTCTTTTCCTCTGCGATCACCGGCGATTCTGCCGAGGTTTGATCCGGCGGAAGCAGTTTCCAGCGAGATCCTGTAATTCCCCACCACGGTTAAGGGTCCACGAGGTGCCGGCATCTTCATCTTGAGATACGCCGTGTGGGTCGAGGCCATGAAGGCCGCCAGTGCCGGTCTCCCCAGCAGTGCATGGTACGGACTATCTAGGTCCACCACCTCGAACTCAACGTTTTCAACCCGGCAATTGTCACGTCCTCCAAACGACACATCCACCCGGACTTTTCCAACCGGTGCGCAGGACAAGCCCGGAACGATTCCGTGGAACGTTGTGCGAGTTGGCTGAAGCATGTTTTCAGTTATGCCCAGCGTATGCATGGTGTGCCGATACATTATGTTTATGCTGCTCCCATTGTCTATCAGCACCTTGCTGAACTTGACGCCAGTCATTGGCCCTTTCATGATTGGGTCTACCACGAGAGCGTAACCACCCAGGTTAGGGATAACCTTGGGGTGATCCTTGATCGACCATGAGATTTCCGGATCTGACCACTGCATGTATTTTGGTACTGCCGGCATCACCGTGTTCACTTCCATGGAACGGCGATGTAGGCTCTGCCTGTCTGTCGGCTCGGTGACGAACACGACACGAGCACACGTACGGGTCCTCATAAACATTCCGGCCCAAAGGTGCCGGTGGAGGTGGTTGGCCGTGGCCCTCTCCCACTCGATTGACTTGTCGATACTTGCTTGCTGTTTGGGCGAGGCTGTACCGGTAAAGCATTTGCTCCGGTAAGCGGTGGTGGTGGTGGTAGTTGTTCTCTGGCGCGAGCATATCTTGTGGGGGTGGCAACATTGTGGTGCATCCTTGTGCTTGCGCATCTTTTACCGCCCCCTTTTGCATCAAGTACTTGGTCCAGGTACAATCTTTTGTCAGGTGGTTTGACGGATGAGCCGGATTCGGCGTGTGCCACCGGCAAGGATGATCCATGGCGGCTTCCATGGTGTATTTCGCGGGTTCTTGCCAATTCTTTTTCTGGCCCCAGGGTTTCTTTTCGACCCATTGTTTCTTAGGACCCGCCCACGGCTGCGATCCGGTTCTCTGCCTCTGGCTGCCGCTGGCATCAGAGTTTTCTTGCACAGCAGCAACTTGCTGCGGACCGTACCTTCGATCCGGAAATCTTCCCTCCTTTTGTTGTTCCGGTTGTCCTGGTATTGTTCCTGGCGCTGCTGAGGCGGGTTTGACTGTTCCGGCTCAGCTTGCACCGCCGGTTGCATTGGGTCTCCCAACGCATAGTTATCCGCCACACGTATCATTTCCGCCAAAGTTGTTGGCATGTTTCGCTGCAGCTTTTGCCACAAAGGCGAACCTCGCCGGCATCCCTGGCTAAACCAAGCAATGGCTTGTGCTTCTATCACTCCTTCACAAGAGTTTCTAGTGGAGTTCTACCGGGTCAGGTAATCCCGGTCTGTTTCCTGCGGGCGCTGCACGCACAAAGCAAGCTGCTGAGGCCTGTTTGGCCTTCGGTAGGTGCTACTGAAGTTGCTCACAAAAGCTTCCTCAAAATCCAAACAACCGTTTATGCTTCCTGCCGGCAAGTTGTTCAGCCAGATTCTTGCCGGTCCTACCAGAAACGTTGGCACGATTCTCACGGCCCAACGCCGGTTTCCTCCTCTGGCTACACAACCTCCGCCGCCAGCGACGTATACCGCGGTCACATAATCCGCGAGCCAATCTTCCGGCTTGGTGGTGCCATCGTATGTTTTGGTGTCACGGGGCAACTAAAAGTTGCGAACTGGTGGCTGCTCTTTCATGATCCTCGGGCCAAAACACTTGGGACCCGGAGGACCCTCTGCCTCTATCATTTCAGACAGGTACACTCTGTCCAGACGGTGCCTCGCATCCCGTTCTGGCAGGTGTCTTTCTCCCACGCGCTCTCCCAAAGGGTTCCGGTAAGCGGTGAGTCTTGTCGAGTCAGCTTCATCGTAACGTTCCGGTACCGCGGTCCTTGCCTGCCGGTACCTTGGCGGAGGCATCTCCTCATCATCATACGCTGCCCTTGCAGCTGGATAGTTTTGCCCGGTTTCATATCTACCGGCATAATTGTTTCCGGCATAGCCTCCTTTGGCGTAGCCTCGATCTGCCCCTTGGCTTTTTCTACCGGCATCGTGTTGCCCGGCTTGTTGTTTTCCGGCAAGAACCGGATCGTACACAGTCATCTGCTGTGCATTCATTTCTTTCTCTCTCCTTCTGTCCGGATGGGGGGACGAGGCCTGCCCATGGGACTTGCTTCCGGCATTCTTTGTTGAACGCGCGGATTTTGAGGCCGCAGCCTTGTTCACCTTAGCCAGCTGCTCAGCATTTTGCTGCTCGATAGTTTCCAGCAGCTCTCTAACACGCTCTTGCTGTTTTGCCAAAGCATCTCCGGAAAGCGATTCACACAGCTCTACTGCAGCCTTAGCAGCTTTTATGGTTTTATCCGGGCTACTGTACTTAGGTTTCTCTACGATGCTAACAGATGCAGAGGTACTTTTTCCGGTAAGCATCTCCAGATGTAAAGAGGACAGTGCGTGCATCATGTAGTACTTGGCGTAGGTTATGATTGTAATCTCTTGTGGATTATGAAGTTAACTATTACTATGATAGTATTGATGTGATCTATTCCCCCTTTCATAGCTATTGTTGACAGTATGTATGCTATGTTAGTACTCGGTCTAAATTGCAACGGTATTATCTTGGATTATGATTTGATGAGGATATCCCTATGAGTGGTGTTTGTCAAGTACTTGATGAACTTTGAGTGGAGCTTTTGTAGCCGCTACGTGATGATTAGTGATTCCAATAGGAGAGTAATTCAGAGTAGCACAAGTGAAGAGAAGTTATCTAATTATCCAATTATGTGATCATTGTTGAGAGTGTCCACTAGTGAAAATATGATCCCTAGGCCTTGTTTCTAAGCATTGAAACACCGTTTCCAACAAGTTCTGCTACATGTTCGCTTGCTGCCATTTTTATTTCAAATTGCAATTACTACTTATAATCATCCATATTACTTGTATTTCACTATCTCTTCGCTCGAACTAGTGCACCTATACATCCGACAAGTGTATTAGGTGTGTTGGGGACACAAGAGACTTCTTGTATCTTAATTGCGGGGTTGCTTGAGAGGGGTATCTTTGACCTCTACCTCCCTGAGTTCGATAAACCTTGGGTGATTCACTTAAGGGAAACTTGCTGCTGTTCTACAAACCTCTGCTCTTGGAGGCCCAACACTGTCTACAGGAATAGAAGCGTGCGTAGACATCAGTGGTTGATGATGGTATAGGCCTTGGCCCTTCTCTCAATCTGCTTGGCTTGGACCCTATCATTGGGCAGCACGAATATATGGAAGTCTGCTATTCGTCTCAACCTTTACCTTAATTGCACAATTGCAATGAGATAAACTTGACACAAAGTGGTCTAGGATAGTTAAGGTTAACCTAATTTTCTCTGGAAATACTACTTAACTTCCATTTTGTTGAGGACTATCTCACATGATATGTCTAGGTTCTAGCATGGCTACTCTAAACACATAACTCTTGGAATATAGCTCCTATACTTCCAAGTGATTCTATCATAAGACTATGGTCAAGATGTGCTTGGCACACTTCCCATATTTTTTTGGAACACATTTCTGACACTATTGTCTGGCTTCTTATTGTTCTTCTCCTAAATGTTTATGATGTTCTATTCCATCACATAATGA
Organism: Lolium rigidum; assembly: GCF_022539505.1. NCBI lineage: Eukaryota > Viridiplantae > Streptophyta > Magnoliopsida > Poales > Poaceae > Lolium > Lolium rigidum. The sequence goes on from NC_061510.1 coordinate 81,321,560, forward strand.
TTCTCAGATGAATCATATATGATTACTATCTCTAATTAGTAAGTAGTCATGTTTTATTTCTATTTCTCTTCCTTACTTCCCATGATTGACTCATCATGGTCTATACTATCTTAAATAACTTATAGTTATCACTTACTATCAATTGTTTCACATGTCTAGATAATTTTACTTACTTATTACTTGTATTGGTTTACATCTTCTAATAGGATATCTTAATTATCTGTATCAATTGATATAACTCCTATTACCAGTCTGGATAACTCTTACTTAATCATAACATATGTTGGTACACATCTTCCACTAGGATATCTTCCTTATGGTTGTATCCTCTCTTTGGACTACCATGTATTGTATACCAACTGTGGTCTACTCATAATTATTTTAGGGTCTTAAGAGTATCCTACATAATTTGAGATTAGCTAGTTAACATTCTTAGGAAATATAGGTAAGAAATGTTGACTCAAGTGTGTCAGGATTATTCTCAAGTGAATATCCATCTCAAGTCATAAAAAGATTTGGTTCATCTAAGACAACTTCCTATAGACACTACCAATCCTATCGGTCTCCTTTAAAGGGTTTTAATCCTAGGGTCAAAGCATTTGCTCTGATACCAACTGTGGAGACCCGGCATACCACTGCATGGTGTAGTATGCAAGTCTGATATAACACCAATGAAACACCGTTCCACTAGTATTATATCGCTCAGAGTGGTACAACAGAAACATATGCGGGTCCAAGGCATGTCTATAGAATTACAACATTTATTTTGTTACATAAGATCATCACAGCCTCCTACTTTACAATGAGGTAAAACTGCAAATAAACTCCAGAAGAACGACTCATAGTCTAGTCTTATCACGAACTCTATTTGTAGAGTATTTAACTAGCTACAGAGGCTATGAATAGATTCTAGCTAAATAGGAGCTAGGTTTAGGAAGTTAATTCCTTTCTATTGCTAAGCTAGGTTTTATCCTTGTTGGATGTGGTGTTTGACTCTTCTGACAGGTTCTTGTCCCTTGAAGTAGTTGTTGACTCCTCGGTCTTCGAGTTGCACTGTAGATCCTCCTTCGATGCCTCCATATCTAAGCAGGGGATTTAAGAGTGGTATGAGTACGAGCGTACTCAACAAGTTCATTATAGGAAAGAGGTGTTTAATGCACTAGCTACAGCATCGGACCGGAAAGTCTAATACCAATGCAGGTTTTCATAACCATTTCTTCAAAAGGTTGCTTTTATTCGGAAGAACTATGTCCGTCGGCCTTCACCGTTTTACTAGAACTTCATGGAGTTCCTTTCCGGCAGCGTTCGCAGTTCCAAACCCGGAACAGGGAGTGACAGGTCACGATTCATTACACTCTGCAGAGGTGTGTTGCTTTACCCATAAGAGATCTTAACCTTGGTGCCAACCGAGTCTATAGTTCTCGTACACACTTCCTTTGGTTTGAGGCCCGGTATAAGGTCATAGCCAATCATATTCCTCCGCTACCTCATACACCCACCCGTTGATGCAAACTCCAACCCTGGTTCCTCGCCGATGCTCTTATACCAATTAAGGACGGCCCCCGACCACGACAACAGTTCAGGTCTCTACCATGAACTCCTTCGCCGGGAGATGCAACCCATCATAGACCGCAATAACCGTGGGGACTTCAACGGGACCCCCACCCTACCACTTGTCCTCTCTTGGATCAAGGGTCTACGGTAAAGCGCATCCGTTGATGTACAAGAGGTGGAAATACAATTGACTATTCCGTCCCACTCCAGATCTTATGGTTAACACGGGTATTACGGCACAAGAATCAACTGGACGACATTTGTTGTTTAATCCTAGATGGATATAAACCCTTGCAATGGAACCTCCACCATATCAACACAATCCATGGTTCCATTGCCCACCACATAGTCATATTCATAGTTATGAAAATAGTGATTTTTGCTTTTTTATGCAATAGTGATAAACATAGTACTTTGCAAGTAATTTGGTAAAAATACTCAAATGACATGAGCAAGCGATGAACTTGCCTTTCTTGACTGCAAGATTATGCAGACAAGGTCTTCGATACGCAATAACTCCAAATTCTGAAATAGCATCATCGTCCGGTAAGGACGATGTTTAAAAGATTAGCAAGAATGCAATAATGCATAAGTATGAGATGCAATCGCTCTAAGCGTGACCTAACCCCGATGATTTAGGATTAATGAATTGAAATGATTTGTTTAGGTGTGTTGCACATTTAGAGTGGTCCACAAACAAGGTTCTTATTCAGGTGTGGTTACATGGTATTATGAACAGGTGCTGCAATATATAATAACAATAATATTAATAGCATATAACTATAACATTTGGTATAATCTTAACATGTAATGAATAATGGTTGGTTTTAACACTACATGGCATGGTTAATGATTAATTATCATATACTTCAAAAGAATAACTTTTGAAGAACATGTTCTTTAATAAAGAACAGGTATGATAATTAGGGTTGTGGGGTTCTATGGTTTACTATGGTTTCCATTGCTTCTGGAGTAAGTAGTAGATGGATCACAACAATGTTGGATTCATCGACACCTAGGGCTTGTAAGGTTGAGTTAAACCTAGGCATCCTAAGCAATTACTTATACAAGGTTGCTATCAAGATTGGTTCATCTTGTTGGTGATAGCTAGCTAGGGTTTATAGGTCCTTATAGGCAGGGTTGATGATGATTCTTTATTTACTTCAAAAGAATAACTTTTGAAGAACATACTTCTTAAATAATAAGAAGTATATCAACTAGGGTTGAGGTGGTTTAGGTTTTTTATTTAATTCCCTAAGTAAAGAATGGTTGGGTCCTAAATAGGATGTTTGATAATTATCTAACATTGATAAGGTTTAGTGTGTATGGTATAGGATGCACAAAATTGGCATATTTGCCATTAGGGTTCATCACAATGGTGTGATGCTAAGCATGGATAATTCAGATTGACAATTCTAAGGATAGGAGCTAGGGTTTAGATTTGGTTGACCCATTTGATCAACTAGGTTGGATAGGTATGCATAAATGGAATTCTAAATTATAGGGCTCCTAAATTCTATGTGGCATGGCAAACATTTAATTGCTAATTATAGTTCTATGAATTGAAAGCAAAGTATTATGATCACATGTTCTAACCTAGGGTTTAGGTTTAGAAACAATTTAGAGTTCATATTGATTAATGGAGCTAGGGTTCCTAATTGAATTTAGGGTTTTAGGTTTCACATGGAATGATATGATTGTAATATCATACAATAAGGAATTAGGGTTTCCTAATTACCATATAGTTCTATGATTAATAACTTCATGTTAAAGTTGAAGTTATTAATGACTTTGAAATAAAGTTAATATTGCATTTGACATTTTATTATTTTTGAACAATTAATAATTAAGATAATTATTAATGAGGGTTTAATTCCTAATAATAAATACTTAATAAGTTCCACATAAAGAAAATTAGTTTTAATGTTTTCTATATTTACTTTACTGGTTTTATTTATTTTATAATTCTTTTCTAATTATTGAATTTTTAATTCAATTAAGAATAAAAGAAAAGGCTTAATTATTAAGTTTAAAACAATTAAATTTTTATTAAAAATAAAAATTCCATATTATATTTTTATTGGATAGAGTTTATTTTTATAAGAATTTTGGTATCTCATTTATATTTTTCCGAGTTAAAATGAATTTTCTATAATTATTTGAAGTTGCGAGCATTTTTCTCGTGATTTGGAAATATCCTAAATATTAAATGTACCGGTTGGGGTGTTACCCCTAGGGACAGACAGGTGGGCCTCGGTCCACGTCGGCTGCCACGCGGACAACGACCAAGTCAAATGGGGAACAGGCCCATGGCCACGTTGGCCTCGCCGGTCAACCACCGCCGGCCGGGTCAGCGGACGACGGTGATGATGATTTAGACCACGGGAGGACGGTCGGGTGGTTCCTTTCGACGCGTCTTGACATGCAGAGCACGATGGTGGTCTCGCCGCCAAGAAATGGTCACCGGAGAGACTCCGGCGAACCTTACTGCGGCGGCGCTCGCCGGCCAAGTTGCTAGATTGAGCTACGGTTGATTAAATGACGAGATAAAAGATGCTACAGACGCGCAATCTTACCCCGAGTCTACCCAGGTGGGTGGCAGCGATGACGGTGGTCGGAGACGACGGCCGGATCAAACTTTCCGGTGAACCTGAGCGAAAGGGAACGCCAAAATTCGCACGCCTCCCGGCTCCCCTGGATTCGTGCTTCCGCACACATGATCTACGCGTCGAGGCGCATCTCCAGGTCCTCCGCACGGGTGCTGGGGCGGCTCCAGTCGTCGGATCCTTCCTCGACTCCAGCGACCAGTAAGTGAGAATGGCGAGAGATGGAGAAGGTTTGAGGGAGAGTGGAGTGGCTTCGAAGAACAAGGAATTCACGGAGATCTTCTCGGCCTATTTATAGCTCTAGGCGTTCGTTGAGGTGGCGGCACGACGGCGGCGACTGGCCGGGATGCTCGACGGTGTTGCTACTTGATTCGGGCACGAATCTTATCGATACTGGATAAGGTGGACGCGGGAGGGATTATGAGCAGCTCTGGCTTGGTCTCTGGCGTCCGAACTCGTCCTGATCGACGACGGTGAGGTGGCCGGCGAACTCCATCACGGTGTCTCGGTGGCGTCCATGCGGAGAAGGAGAAAGAAGACGCCCAGGTGAGTTGAATCGGTATTGGTCTGGGCTGGGCTGGCTACTGGGCTGAGATGGTGGGCTTCTCTACGGGCTGCACGGCCAGGTAAGCCTCTCTCTATTTTTCCTCTTTTTGCTTTTTCTATTTTCTGTTTTATATTTTCTATTTGAATCTGATTTGAATTCATATTTTAACTCTTTTCTGTTTTGCAGGTATTTGACAATTTATATTAGGATTTGAATACAATTGTCATTGCATTATTTTATTGCCCAAGACAGATGTGTAATGCATGATTTTATTTATCTCCTTGTGGTTTCTCTTTAAATTTAAATCTAGCCATGAATCTATGTGTTCTTTAAAATTCCTTTTTCTTATGAATCAAATCCTTTGGAATGATTAGAGTTGATACTTTGAACTCAAAGTATTTCAGAGGTTGTTATTAGGGCTTGGTTTCTATTTGAGGATTTTGTCACTTGCATATAATTTTATGTGAGCACTTGCTTGTTAAAGTCTTGTAGGTTTTGTTATAATTCCTATTCCAAGGTTAATACTAGTATTAAATTTTAATAGCACCTTGGAATACCTAGAGTAGGTATTACTCTCCTCATGGTTGGGTCTTGGCTACAAATACAAGTGGTTGATCACCACCATGGGTTTAATTATATGGTGTAGCTAGTGAGAAATTCTAGGTTCTAATCATATTCACCTATTGGCAAAGGGTTTAACTCTCAGATATGGCCTAGGTTTTAATTGTGATCACCCAAGTGATACACAATCTAGGTTGAGATACAATTCTAGGTTGTAGATATGGGATAACACCATTTTGCATTGGCTAGGGCTTAATCTCCCCTAACCATGGTAATATGGTTACTTGCTTCATATTTTATGTGCTTCCCTAATCACTAAGGATTTGAGAATTGGTTTTTATCTTCTACCAATTAACTTCTATTATTATCCTCAATTTATCATTAAAGTAACTATATGGGTTATAGTTCTTTTTATAGTTAACTTTGGTCATATGAATGGATGGTTTCTCACTATATTAAGTATGGAGTTTGACTCTAAGGTTTTCTTACGTTTCTTAGGTGAAGAATAAGTGGAATGTAGATGTGGTAGGATTCTACATATGATCACCAAGTGATTCATAAGTTAAGCTTGAGATATAAGCCTGTATTTGATTAATAGTGATCTCCCTATAATTTCATGTGGAAATGGGATATACTTATCCTAGTAGGGTTTAACTTATCCTCACATACCTCAAGAGCATGATAATGGATTAGGCATGTTCAACTTGTTCTTAATATCTTTACCTAAAGTTCTTAGGGTTTATGATCATTACACAGTTTATAATGATCAAAGTTTGGCTTCCTAAGATATTTCTCATTAAATGGGTTTCTCACTTCCATGATCAAGCATTGTCTTGATCAATTAAGGTATAGCACTTCTATTTTACTTTCTTGGATGGGACTACTTTGGTTGCCTCAATAATTTATATCCCAGGAGAATGCCTGTGATATTCTGTTGGGGTTTTACTTAAACAATGTTGATATTATCATCTTGTTATACAGATAGTTCTCTTCCCCAAGTCTAAGTGTTGCCTCATTAACTTGAGTGTAACACCATAACTTGAGCTCTCTTGTAAAGGAATGGTTTATTCTAGGGTTTCTCTTCAAAGTGATGATTGAATACGTGGATATATATTCAAGGTTTTAGCTTAGGGTTTTCAATTGCTTCTTTAATAATCATTATAGAACTCTCACCTCTCTAGGTTTAATGTATAATAATATAGAATAGAGAAGGATATCTATTTTGAGAGTTGATCCCCTTGTCTTGTTTCCAAGATTAAGGTAGAATGAATATCATAGGGTTTAGGATAAGTGCATGGATTAGTTTAAGACATGGAGAAGATAAGTGAAGAATAGTTTCTCCAATTTTATTGTGACTTGATTTCCAATTAAATGGATGTTCCTATGTTAAGGCAAGGATTACCATATTACAACCTGTTATAAGATCAAGCAATTGATCATTGAGTAAAGTGTTGTTGTGTTGATTATTAGTTCCATTTGATCTAACCCCTTAGATCAAATCATCTCTTCCCAAAACAAGGTTTTAGCAAAGTCACATTGAGGTTTGTAGTGCTTGACTTGATGAGCTACTTCAATTCCACCAAGGTCAAGTGCAACTTCAGTTACTGTGACTGTTTTACTTTAAAGCGCGAAAATTCCCCGCATTTTCTATGCATGAATGCAATGCACACATCTGTTTCCTCTATTTTTTGTAACCCCAATACCTGGGATATTACAGTCTCTACCCCTTAAACTAAACTTCGTCCTCGAAGTTTGATCTCTCTCATGTTTCGGAGCGTGGATCTGACTTGTCCAGACTACAACTTTTCTCGAACTCCGTATTGATCTTACTGGATATAATGGAATATATCCCTTGTCCAGATTCTTCCTGGAATCCATTAGGTTTTGTCTCTAAATCATGGCTTCTAACTTTGATTCATGGATTTCTTCCAACTCTATAAGCTTGTTTCCTTTCTCATTGAAGATTCAATGATTAAGACTCCTTCTTGTCCTGACAGTCTTTATTGTGGACTAATTGGATAACATTCTCCTATTTGATAAAATAGGTCTTTGTTTTTCCCTTACTACCAAAACTTCAATATTGGTACTTAGTAAGGTACTTACCATGGGAATGATCATGATGGTTTATTTCCCTAAGAATGGATTAGACTCATTTAGTCCATCCAATCATGGTTTATAGTTGATACCTATAACTGTTTTGGGGTATTTAGGTTCCATGAAAGGAATCATTCTATTAGTCTTTGGTATTGATGTGTTCAATCTTCTTCGGTCTTTGGCCATCTTGAGCTTTATTTGGTCTATGGTATTTTCTTCGTCCAACTTCATTAAACTTAGCTGACTTGAGCTATCGTACTTCTGAGTAAATATTACTCACTTGCTCAAGTTATAATCCCCTTCTTACGTCCTCGAGGTATGAACTTCGGCTTCTGGTCTGACCTTCTTCTAAAGGTATTGTTCAACAATCTTATGAAAATAAGATCGAACTTCCTCTCCGTTCAGACCTTCTTCTTCTATTATGCTCGAAGTATTGAGTTATTGTACATCCAACTCAATCTTTACTCTACCCCTTAGAGTTTTCTTATGGTCTTCAACTCCTTTTCTTCCGACTATTGGACTTATGATTAGAATATTGGTATAGGTCTTGTTTATAATTTATATTCCTCTAAGGTTTTGCGAAGAAACTTTGTGGTGTATCCACTCAATTGTGGACATCCAATGTGAATCCTTTGACTAAATGTTTATAGATCTAGCTATTTGGCTGACAAGATTTTTATTTGTTCACAAACTTTTGTTACAACTAATTAAATCGTGGACTATTTGTACCAACTGTGGCTATTTGATATCTAAAAATGAATTCTATTATAGGTTCTAATCAACTGAACGAGACATCTTCTACTTTATCTCGCAGTATTGATATTATACCAATTGTGGTCTTCTGATATCGACTATGGTCTTCTTATGTCTGCTATGATTTCATATATCACCTTCCTTCATTAAGGGTTTATTTTGCAAGAAAACCACTAGGCGACACTATGAATATAGTATCCTAAGTGATTTCCCATGCATTCCCTCTTCTATGTTGACTATGGATCTGCTTCAGCTTCACCATAATCACCATATTTCTTACCTTCATGCTTCTCATGTACTAAAGTACTCCTCTGTTGAAGTAAAGCATGAGTTTTGATTGGTACTTCCTTCTGAATATTGTGGTTGCTTCCCACAACTTTACTCCTTTCTTCTAATGAACCTTTATCTAATCTTCGGAATCTTCCAGAATTCGTCACTTCCTCACACGAATACCATTACCCTCTAGATCTATAGCACCAAGTAAGAACTTGATATTGCAACATGCATTTGCATATCAAAGTCAAACTTCATGTATGGATCTAGTCAATCAATGAAAATTCAATAAAATCCAAGAAAATCCAGCTTTGTGCTTATAATACACACCATCATAAGCCTGAATATACTAGTTGAGTAAGACATCTCTAAACATCAGGCTCTGATGCGTAGTATATAACACCACATAAGATAGGTTTGTATCGTTATACTTAGCACGAATATATGGAAGTCTGCTATTCGTCTCAACCTTTACCTTAATTGCACAATTGCAATGAGATAAACTTGACACAAAGTGGTCTAGGATAGTTAAGGTTAACCTAATTTTCTCTGGAAATACTACTTAACTTCCATTTTGTTGAGGACTATCTCACATGATATGTCTAGGTTCTAGCATGGCTACTCTAAACACATAACTCTTGGAATATAGCTCCTATACTTCCAAGTGATTCTATCGTAAGACTATGGTCAAGATGTGCTTGGCACACTTCCCATATTTTTTTGGAACACATTTCGACACTATTGTCCGGCTTCTTATTGTTCTTCTCCTAAATGTTTATGATGTTCTATTCCATCACATAATGATTCTCAGATGAATCATATATGATTACTATCTCTAATTAGTAAGTAGTCATGTTTTATTTCTATTTCTCTTCCTTACTTCCCATGATTGACTCATCATGGTCTATACTATCTTAAATAACTTATAGTTATCACTTACTATCAATTGTTTCACATGTCTAGATAATTTTACTTACTTATTACTTGTATTGGTTTACATCTTCTAATAGGATATCTTAATTATCTTTATCAATTGATATAACTCCTATTACAGGTCTGGATAACTCTTACTTAATCATAACATATGTTGGTACACATCTTCCACTAGGATATCTTCCTTATGGTTGTATCCTCTCTTTGGACTACCATGTATTGTATACCAACTGTGGTCTACTCATAATTATTTTAGGGTCTTAAGAGTATCCTACATAATTTGAGATTAGCTAGTTAACATTCTTAGGAAATATAGGTAAGAAATGTTGACTCAAGTGTGTCAGGATTATTCTCAAGTGAATATCCATCTCAAGTCATAAAAATATTTGGTTCATCTAAGACAACTTCCTATAGACACTACCAATCCTATCGGTCTCCTTTAAAGGGTTTTAATCCTAGGGTCAAAGCATTTGCTCTGATACCAACTGTGGAGACCCGGCATACCACTGCATGGTGTAGTATGCAAGTCTGATATAACACCAATGAAACACCGTTCCACTAGTATTATATCGCTCAGAGTGGTACAACAGAAACATATGCGGGTCCAAGGCATGTCTATAGAATTACAACATTTATTCTGTTACATAAGATCATCACAGACCTCCTACTTTACAATGAGGTAAAACTGCAAATAAACTCCAGAAGAACGACTCGTAGTCTAGTCTTATCACGAACTCTATTTGTAGAGTATTTAACTAGCTACAGAGGCTATGAATAGATTCTAGCTAAATAGGAGCTAGGTTTAGGAAGTTAATTCCTTTATATTGCTAAGCTAGGTTTTATCCTTGTTGGATGTGGTGTTTGACTCTTCTGACAGGTTCTTGTCCCTTGAAGTAGTTGTTGACTCCTCGGTCTTTGAGTTGCACTGTAGATCCTCCTTCGATGCCTCCATATCTAAGCAGGGGATTTAAGAGTGGTATGAGTACGAGCGTACTCAACAAGTTCATTATAGGAAAGAGGTGTTTGATGCACTAGCTACAACATCAGACCAGAAAGTCTAATACCAATGTAGGTTTTCATAACCATTTCTTCAAAAGGTTGCTTTTATTCAGAAGAACTATGTCCGTCAGCCTTCACCGGTTTACTAGAACTTCATGGAGTTCCTTTCCGGCAGCGTTCGCAGTTCCAAACCCGGAACAGAGAGTGACAGGTCACGATTCATTACACTCTGCAGAGGTGTGTTGCTTTACCCATAAGAGATCTTAACCTTGGTGCCAACCGAGTCTATAGGTCTCGTACACACTTCCTTTGGTGTGAGTCCCGGTATAAGGTCATAGCCAATCATATTCCTCCGCTACCTCATACACCCACCCGTTGATGCAAACTCCGACCCTGGGTCCTCGCCGGTGCTCTTATACCAATTAAGGACGGCCCCCGACCAGTTCAGGTCTCTACCATGAACTCCTTCGCCGGGAGATGCAACCCATCATAGACCGCAATGACCGTGGGGACTTAAACGGGACCCCACCCTACCACTTGTCCTCTCTTGGATCAAGGGTCTACGGTAAAGCGCATCCGTTGATGTACAAGAGGTGGAAATACAATTGACTATTCTGTCCCACTCCAGATCTTATGGTTAACACGGGTATTACGGCACAAGAATCACTGGACGACATTTGTTGTTTAATCCTAGATGGATATAAACCCTTGCAATGGAACCTCCACCATATCAACACAATCCATGGTTCCATTGCCCACCACATAGTCATATTCATAGTTATGAAAATTGTGATTTTTGCTTTTTTATGCAATAGTGATAAACATAGTACTTTGCAAGTAATTTGGTAAAAATACTCAAATGACATGAGCAAGCGATGAACTTGCCTTTCTTGACTGCAAGATTATGCAGATAAGGTCTTCGATACGCAATAACTCCAAATTCTGAAATAGCATCATCGCCCGGTAAGGACGATGTTTAAAAGATTGGCAAGAATGCAATAATGCATAAGTATGAGATGCAATCGCTCTAAGCGTGACCTAACCCCGATGATTTAGGATTAATGAATTGAAATGATTTGTTTAGGTGTGTTGCACTTTTAGAGTGGTTCACAAACAAGGTTCTTATTCAGGTGTGGTTACATGGTATTATGAACAGGTGCTGCAATATATAATAACAATAATATTAATAGCATATAACTATAACATTTGGTATAATCTTAACATGTAATGAATAATGGTTGGTTTTAACACTACATGGCATGGTTAATGATTAATTATCATATACTTCAAAAGAATAACTTTTGAAGAACATGTTCTTTAATAAAGAACAGGTATGATAATTAGGGTTGTGGGGTTCTATGGTTTACTATGGTTTCCATTGCTTACGGAGTAAGTAGTAGATGGATCACAACAATGTTGGATTCATCGACACCTAGGGCTTGTAAGGTTGAGTTAAACCTAGGCATCCTAAGCAATTACTTATACAAGGTTGCTATCAAGATTGGTTCATCTTGTTGGTGATAGCTAGCTAGGGTTTATAGGTCCTTATAGGCAGGGTTGATGATGATTCTTTATTTACTTCAAAAGAATAACTTTTGAAGAACATACTTCTTAAATAATAAGAAGTATATCAATTAGGGTTGAGGTGGTTTAGGTTTTTTATTTAATTCCCTAAGTAAAGAATGGTTGGGTCCTAAATAGGATGTTTGATAATTATCTAACATTGATAAGGTTTAGTGTGTATGGTATAGGATGCACAAAATTGGCATATTTGCCATTAGGGTTCATCACAATGGTGTGATGCTAAGCATGGATAATTCAGATTGACAATTCTAAGGATAGGAGCTAGGGTTTAGATTTGGTTGACCCATTTGATCAACTAGGTTGGATAGGTATGCATAAATGGAATTCTAAATTATAGGGCTCCTAAATTCTATGTGGCATGGCAAACATTTAATTGCTAATTATAGTTCTATGAATTGAAAGCAAAGTATTATGATCACATGTTCTAACCTAGGGTTTAGGTTTAGAAACAATTTAGAGTTCATATTGATTAATGGAGCTAGGGTTCCTAATTGAATTTAGGGTTTTAGGTTTCACATGGAATGATATGATTGTAATATCATACAATAAGGAATTAGGGTTTCCTAATTAACATATAGTTCTATGATTAATAACTTCATGTTAAAGTTGAAGTTATTAATGACTTTGAAATAAAGTTAATATTGCATTTGACATTTTATTATTTTTGAACAATTAATAATTAAGATAATTATTAATGAGGGTTTAATTCCTAATAATAAAGACTTAATAAGTTCCACATAAAGAAAATTAGTTTTAATGTTTTCTATATTTACTTTACTGGTTTTATTTATTTTATAATTCTTTTCTAATTATTGAATTTTTAATTCAATTAAGAATAAAAGAAAAGGCTTAATTATTAAGTTTAAAACAATTAAATTTTTATTAAAAATAAAAATTCCATATTATATTTTTATTGGATAGAGTTTATTTTTATAAGAATTTTGGTATCTCATTTATATTTTTCCGAGTTAAAATGAATTTTCTATAATTATTTGAAGTTGCAGCATTTTTCTGTGATTTGGAAATATCCTAAATATTAAATGTACCGGTTGGGGTGTTACCCCTAGGGACAGACAGGTGGGCCTCGGTCCACGTCGGCTGCCACGCGGACAGCGACCAAGTCAAATGGGGAACAGGCCCATGGCCACGTTGGCCTCGCCGGTCAACCACCGCCGGCCGGGTCAGCGGACGACGGTGATGATGATTTAGACCACGGGAGGACGGTCGGGTGGTTCCTTTCGACGCGTCTTGACATGCAAGCACGATGGTGGTCTCGCCGCCAAGAAATGGTCACCGGAGAGACTCCGGCGAACCTTACTGCGGCGGCGCTCGCCGGCCAAGTTGCTAGATTGATCTACGGTTGATTAAATGACGAGATAAAAGATGCTACAGACGCGCAATCTTACCCCGAGTCTACCCAGGTGGGTGGCAGCGATGACGGTGGTCGGAGACGACGGCCGGATCAAACTTTCCGATGAACCTGAGCGAAAGGGAACGCCAAAATTCGCACGCCTCCCAGCTCCCCTGGATTCGTGCTTCCGCACACATGATCTACGCGTCGAGGCGCATCTCCAGGTCCTCCGCACGGGTGCTGGGGCGGCTCCAGTCGTCAGATCCTTCCTCGACTCCAGCGACCAGTAAGTGAGAATGGCGAGAGATTGAGAAGGTTTGAGGGAGAGTGGAGTGGCTTCGAAGAACAAGGAATTCACGGAGATCTTCTCGGCCTATTTATAGCTCTAGGCGTTCATTGAGGTGGCGGCACGACGGCGGCGACTGGCCGGGATGCTCGACGGTGTTGCTACTTGATTCGGGCACGAATCTTAGCAATACTGGATAAGGTCGACGCGGGAGGGATTATGAGCAGCTCTGGCTTGGTCTCTGGCGTCCGAACTCGTCCTGATCGACGAGGGTGAGGTGGCCGGCGAACTCCATCACGGTGTCTCGGTGGCGTCCATGCGGAGTAGGAGAAAGAAGACGCCCAGGTGAGTTGAATCGGTATTGGTCTGGGCTGGGCTGGCTACTGGGCTGAGATGGTGGGCTTCTCTACGGGCTGCACGGCCAGGTAAGCCTCTCTCTATTTTTCCTCTTTTTGCTTTTTCTATTTTACTGTTTTATATTTTCTATTTGAATCTGATTTGAATTCATATTTTAACTCTTTTACTGTTTTGCAGGTATTTGACAATTTATATTAGGATTTGAATACAATTGTCATTGCATTATTTTATTGCCCAAGACAGATGTGTAATGCATGATTTTATTTATCTCCTTGTGGTTTCTCTTTAAATTTAAATCTAGCCATGAATCTATGTGTTCTTTAAATTCCTTTTTCTTATGAATCAAATCCTTTGGAATGATTAGAGTTGATACTTTGAACTCAAAGTATTTCAGAGGTTGTTATTAGGGCTTGGTTTCTATTTGAGGATTTTGTCACTTGCATATAATTTTATGTGAGCACTTGCTTGTTAAAGTCTTGTAGGTTTTGTTATAATTCCTATTCCAAGGTTAATACTAGTATTAAATTTTAATAGCACCTTGGAATACCTAGAGTAGGTATTACTCTCCTCATGGTTGGGTCTTGGCTACAAATACAAGTGGTTGATCACCACCATGGGTTTAATCATATGGTGTAGCTAGTGAGAAATTCTAGGTTCTAATCATATTCACCTATTGGCAAAGGGTTTAACTCTCAGATATGGCCTAGGTTTTAATTGTGATCACCCAAGTGATACACAATCTAGGTTGAGATACAATTCTAGGTTGTAGATATGGGATAACACCATTTTGCATTGGCTAGGGCTTAATCTCCCCTAACCATGGTAATATGGTTACTTGCTTCATATTTTATGTGCTTCCCTAATCACTAAGGATTTGAGAATTGGTTTTTATCTTCTACCAATTAACTTCTATTATTATCCTCAATTTATCATTAAAGTAACTATATGGGTTATAGTTCTTTTTATAGTTAACTTTGGTCATATGAATGGATGGTTTCTCACTATATTAAGTATGGAGTTTGACTCTAAGGTTTTCTTACGTTTCTTAGGTGAAGAATAAGTGGAATGTAGATGTGGTAGGATTCTACATATGATCACCAAGTGATTCATAAGTTAAGCTTGAGATATAAGCTCTGTATTTGATTAATAGTGATCTCCCTATAATTTCATGTGGAAATGGGATATACTTATCCTAGTAGGGTTTAACTTATCCTCACATACCTCAAGAGCATGATCATGGATTAGGCATGTTCAACTTGTTCTTAATATCTTTACCAAAAGTTCTTAGGGTTTAACACAGTTTATAATGATCAAAGTTTGGCTTCCTAAGATATTTCTCATTAAATGGGTTTCTCACTTCCATGATCAAGCATTGTCTTGATCAATTAAGGTATAGCACTTCTATTTTACTTTCTTGGATGGGACTACTTTGGTTGCCTCAATAATTTATATCCCAGGAGAATGCCTGGGAGCGGTGTTTTGGCACATGGGAGCATATGCTCCCTTTATTTTGAAATGCATGTTACACATATTTTAAAATTTTAAAAAAGTTGAAACGAAAAATTCGCATATACATCTTCACGTGCTACACGCTCACAAAGTCGTTTCATGAAAAATCGACTTGTTGTGTGGCGTGTGTAAAAAAGACAAAAATCAATGCTTAAAATAAGGCTTTTCAGAAGACAAAATTTCCCTTTTTTACATAGACCACAAAAAGTATCGATTCCTCACGAAACTTGGCAAACACACGTATATTATGGAGATGTACATGTAGAATTTTTTTTCAAAATTTTTCGACATTTCGAAACATAATTTCTTGGTATAGGGAGCATATGCACCCGGGAGCCGAATTGAATTTCTGGAGAATGCCTGTGATATTCTGTTGGGGTTTTACTTAAACAATGTTGATATTATCATCTTGTTATACAGACAGTTCTCTTCCCCAAGTCTAAGTGTTGCCTCATTAACTTGAGTGTAACACCATAACTTGAGCTCTCTTGTAAAGGAATGGTTTATTCTAGGGTTTCTCTTCAAAGTGATGATTGAATACGTGGATATATATTCAAGGTTTTAGCTTAGGGTTTTCAATTGCTTCTTTAATAATCATTATAGAACTCTCACCTCTCTAGGTTTAATGTATAATAATATAGAATAGAGAAGGATATCTATTTTGAGAGTTGATCCCCTTGTCTTGTTTCCAAGATTAAGGTAGAATGAATATCATAGGGTTTAGGATAAGTGCATGGATTAGTTTAAGACATGGAGAAGATAAGTGAAGAATAGTTTCTCCAATTTTATTGTGACAGGATTTCCAATTAAATGGATGTTCCTATGTTAACGCAAGGATTACCATATTACAACCTGTTATAAGATCAAGCAATTGATCATTGAGTAAAGTGTTGTTGTGTTGATTATTAGTTCCATTTGATCTAACCCCTTAGATCAAATCATCTCTTCCCAAAACAAGGTTTTAGCAAAGTCACATTGAGGTTTGTAGTGCTTGACTTGATGAGCTACTTCAATTCCACCAAGGTCAAGTGCAATTTCAGTTACTGTGACTGTTTTACTTTAAAGCGCGAAAATTCCCCAGATTTTCTATGCATGAATGCAATGCACACATCTGTTTCCTCTATTTTTGTAACCCCAATACCTGGGATATTACACTCAAGGAGGCCAGGCAACCTGTGAACTTCTGGACGTCCTTGAGGCACTGCGGCAGTTCCATCTTCTCCAGGGCACTGATATTCTCCGGGTTGGCTTCAATCCCTCGCTGAGAGACGAGGTAGCCAAGGAGTTGGCCGGCTGGCACGCCGAAGGTGCATTTGGCCGGGTTGAGCTTCATCCGGAATCTTCGCAGATTGGTGAAGGTCTCTCTCAGGTCATCAAGGAGGGTGTGCTTTACCTTGGTTTTTACAACGACATCATCCACATATGCGTGAAAATTTCTGCCGATTTGCTCTTGTAAGCATTTTTGCATGCACCTTTGGTAGGTGGCGCCTGCATTTTTCAAGCCGAATGGCATAGTCGTATAGCAATAAGCCCCGTACGGGGTAATGAACGAAGTCTTTATTTGATCAGCCGGATTCAAAGGAATCTGGTGGTAGCCTGAATAGGCATCTAAAAAAGACAACAGTTCACAGCCGGTAGTCGAATCTATGACTTGATCTATGCGCGGCAGGGGGATGGGGTCCTTCGAGCACGCCTTGTTCAGGCTGGTGTAGTCGATACACATGCGCCAGGAGCCGTTCTTCTTCAGGACCAGGACTGGGTTCGCCAACTAGTCCGGGTGCAGTACTTCCATGATGAAGCCAGCTGCGAGAGGCCGAGCGATTTCTTCACCGATGGCCTTCCTTCTTTCTTCGGCGAAGCGGCGAAGGGGTTGCTTCACCGGTCTGGCCTCTGGCCTGACGTGGAGGTGGTGCTCAGCCAACTCCCTCGGCACACCCGGCATGTCCCTTGGAGACCATGCGAAGATGTCCCGATTCTCACGGAGGAAGCTAGTGAGCTCGCTTTCCTATTTGCTGTTCAAGCCGGCACCGATGGTGACGTACTTGTCCGGCTGCGCCGGGTCCAGCAGGATCTGCTTGGTGTTGTTGGCCGGCTGGAAGTGAGTCGTCCCAGCCGGGTTGCCCACAGCCGGCATATCCGACTGCGCGGCTTTGGCCAGGGTGACGGCGTTGTGGATGAGCTGCTTCTCGGCAGCGATGACCAGCGTCTGAGCCATCTTGGAGCTCTGCATGGCGCACTCCATGGAGCGGCGATAGTCGCCGGCTACGGTGATGACCCCTTTTGGGCCCGGCAGCTTCATCTTCAGGTACCCATAGTGGGGCACCGCCATGAACTTGGTCAGGGACTGCCGGCCCAGGAGCGCGCGGTAGGGGCTGGCCAGGTCGACCACCTCGAACTCGACCTTCTCGGTGCGGAAGTGGTCCGGCTTGCCGAACATGACCTCCAGCGTGATCCGGCCAATCGGCTGGCAGCACTGGCCTGGCACGATGCCATGGAAGACGGTAGGGGTGGGGCGCAACTCGGCCTCCTGGATGCCCAGCTTGCGGGCGGTGTCGCGGTAGAGGATGTTGATGCTGCTACCGCCGTCGATGAGGACGCGCGAGAATCGCACGCTGCGCCGGCTTGTGCCAATGGTGGGGTCGAGGACCATGGCGTAGCTGCCCGGCTTTGGCAGGACAGCCGGTGTGTCGCGGCGATCAAAAGTGATGGCCTGCTCTGACCAGTTTAGGTACTGGGGGACTGGCGGCATGACCGCGTTTACCTCGAGGGAACGGCGCTGCTGGCTCGTTTTGTCCTCGGGCTCGGTGGTGAAGACGATGTAGGTGGCGTCCTCGGCCAGGTACCGGACATGGCCATGGTGCACTTGGTTAGCCACGTGGTGCTCGAGGTTGGCGTTCTCTGCGCCGGCTCGGCCACCCGGCCCGCCGGCTGGTCGTGGCAGGGGTGGAGGCGGGAGCGGTTCGCCGCTTGTCAGCCGCTTCGTGAAGTGACACTCGCGGGTGGTGTGGTTGGAGGGGTTCTTGCCGCTGTGGTACTTGCACGACACGTCGAGCATCTGCTCGAAGGTGAACTTCGGCTTCCAGGGCCGGTCCTGTTTCTGGCGCCGGCTGCCGCCAGCCGCCGCATGATCCGACACGGCTGCCACGTGGGCAGAACCGTACCGGCGGTCCGGCGGTCCGGCTGGTCGCTGTGCCGCTTGCCGCGGTAGTTGTCCCACCGGCTGCTGTGGGAGGCGCCCTCAGCCGGCTTGTTCTCGGCCGGTTTGTGGTTGTCCCGCCTGGACGGAGCCGGCGAAGCTTCAGCCGGAGCCTTGCCGGCTTCCTCAGCCAGCGCGTATTTGTCGGCAATGGCCATCAAGGCAGCCATCTTCTTGGGCTCACTGCGGCGCAGCTTGTGCCACAGCATGGTGTTGGGCCGGCAGCTGCCCATGAAGAAGCTGATGGCCTGGATCTCGTGCACACCCTCGCAGGAGTTGCGCATCTCGCACCAGCGCGTCAGGTACGCGCGATCCGTCTCGTCCGGGCCCTGCTTGCACATTTCCAGCTGCTCGGGGCGACCCGGCCGGCGGTAGGTGCCGGTGAAGTTGCTGACGAAGGCTTCCTCGAAGTCCAGCCAGCCGTTGATGCTGCCGGCTGGGAGGTTGTTGAGCCATGTGCGGGCGGAGCCGAGCAGCATCAGGGGGGAGTAGCGCACGCCCCAGCGCTTGTTGCCTTTGGCGATGCCGACTGCGGTGGAGTAATCCAGCAGCCAGTCCTCCGGCTTGGCGGTGCCGTCGTACTTGGGGCTGTCGCGCGGGAGCTGAAAGCCGTCGATCATGGGCTCGTTCAGGATCCGCGGCCCGAAGCACTTTGGGCCGGCTGGCCCTTCTTCTTCCGCGATGCGGGATTCGACCAGCCGGTCGAGGCGGTCTCTGGCGTCTGCCGGCTCGATGCGTGGGCCCAGCCGGGAGTGTGTCGGCTGGTGGTGGCCGCTTGCCTCTGGGGCCGGCCGGTGCGGGTGTCTCTGCGCCGGCTGCTCGGAGTCTTGCTCCTGGTTTCGGCTTGGTGGAGGCCGGCTGCGACCCCTGTGGCCGCTCGGCAGCCGGCTCGTCCGGCTGGAACTTGCGTGTGTGGCCCGGGAGTCCCGGTGCGGGCTTGGTGCTGGGGAGGCGGATTCGGCCGTGTCCCTGGGGCCATCCCTGCCGTTGCCTGCGGCACCACGAGCGTGAGAAGCTCTGGGAGCATGGGCGTACCTGGGGTTCTTCGCCTGCTCGGTGGCCGCGTGCAGCAGTTCAGTCACCCGCCTCGTCTGGCGGCGTAACTCTTCGCCTTCAAGGTGGCACAGTTCTTCTGCGGCGGCCTCAGCCGCGAGCATGTTCTTGTCGGGGGTGTTGTAGAAGGGCAGCTCCGTGGACGGAGCCGGTGCTTCCGCGCCGTCGCGGTCGATCTCGGCGCCTAAGCCGCCTCCCCTCCGGTGAATCTGGCCGGCTCGGCTGGGGTTGTCGCCGCCTGGTGTTAGGCCGTGGGCGCGGTTTTACTCGCGCTGGGTGATTTCCAGCTGGCGCTTGGCAGTGGCCAGCTCTTCAGCATGCGTGAGGAGGAGCCGGCGGTGCGCCTCCAGATCCGCCTCGATGGTGGTGGGGGGGCCGCCTACTTTGAGCGGGGAGCTCAACTTTGCCCGGACTTCGTCCAGCCGGGATGGTGGCTGGGGCTCCTTTGGGCCCGAGCCGGATGCGCCGCCTGCGCCGTAGCGCTCCAAGGCGGGGCCACGGACTCGCGTGGTTTTGTCCACGTTCTCCTCCGCGGTGGTCATGACCTCTTGCACGGTGCAGGGGTTGGTGAGGTTGCCGCTGGCGCCGGCTCCAGGAGGAGGGCTTGCGCAGCGCAGCACCTGCCACAGGTAGCGTGGCGGTGCGACGGTGGCGACGTAGACGTCGTGGGCGCCGAAGGCGATGATGCTGCCGCCGGCTGGGAATGGCCGAATCTCCAGATCAAGCCTGAAGCGACTCGCTCGCCGGTGGTGATGGTGAGGCCCGTCCGGATGAAGACACCGGCCGCAGACGCTAAAGGCCCCACGGTGGGCGCCAAATGTCGTGGTATCGTCACGGCATATGCCATAGGATGGCTAATGAGGCGTTGAGGCCCGTCCCATCCGTTTGCCGAGGTCAGCGGCATGGAGGAGGTGTCTTGTCGCCATCGATGGCCTGTAGCAGCGTGGCGCAGCCCAGGCCATGATGGCCTGTCCGACGGGGGGGGGGGGGGCACTGTTGCTCCACAGTGCGCCTTACTTTAGGGAAGGTGAGATCATCGTGGACTTTAGCAGCCGGATCGCCCTTCCAGTTCCTTCTCCTGCAAGGCTCACCAGCTTCGAGCCGGTCAGGGGAGGTATAAACCAAGCCGGATATGGCGTGTATAAGCCGGCCCAGCCATAGCGCAGACGGCCATGGCCAGACCAGCGTAGACTTTGAGCCAGCCGGCTCCCAAGGCAGCCGGCCACGGCTCCAGCCGGCTGCTCCTCAGCCGGCCTTTGCCGCGGGCCAGCCGGCCTTGAGCCGGCTGCAAGCAGTCCTTTGCCCTACCCGGGGTCTTCCCCCCGACACCGCTCCTCTCCCGCCGCCGTAGTCCACCGCCGCTCCGACGAGCAATCCCGGTCGCTCGGATGCCGCTCCGCCGCTACGGCCACCACCCCGCCGTCCGACATGACGCGTTTCAGACGCGTGGGTAGGGGCGGCGTACGATCCGGCACCGGAAGGGCAAGTCGCCGTCCGCCGGGCGTACGGGCGGAGACGGGGCGCGGCAGGCGGTCGCGCTCCGACGCCGCATGGAAGCGGGCCGGCCGCAAGTGGCCGGACCTAATGGCGCGCCGCCTTGAAGCGCGCACCGAGGCGGCTGCGGCTGCGGAGGCGGCTGGAGAAGCAGAGGAGCCCTCGCTGCAGGCGCGTGCAGACCGCCGCCGCCGCCGTTGCCCCTGAGCGGCGATGACGATGATGCAGACGGACCGCCTCTGCTCTGCGGGAGCGCCTCCGGCGCGGCGGCTATCCAGCTGGCGGCCCTCGTCGTCGCGTAGCAATCGCCGGCGACCAAAAACCCTCCACCGACGCCCGGTGACAGCATAGTCTCCGGGAAGCTTAATTTATAGTCTAATTAGGTCCGTAGTACGTAATTTAGGTCCAATGCGGTTGTATTTTGCCACTATTAATTGTGAATTATGAACGAATTAAGCTTGATCGGATGAAATCGCCTGCAATCACGAAAATCGATTTCCCTCGGCGTTTGATTTTCGCGAGTTTCGGTTTGGATTTACAATTTCTGTTCTGCGCCGTGCCAAATACGCTCTCAATTCATTTTCCGGGAGACTGAACTCTGTTTATTCGGTTCCGAAAAAGACGGGATCTGTTAGAGATGCTCTAAGAGCATCTCCAGCCGCGTCCCCCAAAGCGTCCCCAAAGGGCTTTGGGGCGCGCCGGACAAAAAATGCGTTCCAGCCGCGTTCCCCAAAGCCCATTTTTGTCCGGCGCGCCCCGATACGGTGTCCGGCGCCCCGAGCCCGTCCCCGTCCCACAGGGGACGCACCGGGCACGCCGGACACAACGAAAAGCGAGGCGAACCGACGCGGGCCCGACGCGTCAGCGGCTCGGAAGCCTAAAACCTCGTCGCCTACCTTTGGTCAAGCGACGTTAATGACGTCCCTGTTTTCCCAGGCGACGCAGGGACGCGTCTCGTCGTGCATGGCCGCGTGGCCGTCCGCGCCGGCGTTATTGCGTGCAACCACCCGCTGCCGCCGCTGTTTAAAGACGCCCTGCGGTTCTCACTCGCTCACAAACCTTCTCGTCCCCGCCGCCTCCCTCCCGGATCTTCTCCTCGCCGCTCCAAAAATGTCGAGCTCGTCCTCCCGCAAGATCGCCGCGGCGAACGGCTCCGGCCGCGGCAGCCTCACCGTGCCGGAGGCGTGGGCGCCGTACCACGCCCGGTATCCGGTCCCGCCGGACATGCGGCGCCGCAGCGGCGGCGGCTGGAAGATGGCCGTGAATGGCATTGGCGTCCAGCCGCCGCCGAAGCCGCGCACGGATCAATGGAGGGACGCCATCAAGGCCCGGCGTGCTCAACTCACCGCCGAGGAGCGGTTGGATCCGACGTGGGCGGCCGACAACAGCGACGCCTGGTGGACGACGTACTTCAAGGCGAAGTACGACGTCGAGATGTATAGCACCGAAGGGCTCGTCGGCGGCCCCAACAAGCCGGAACAAGGACGGCCGCGCCGGTGCTCGGGGCGTTCCGGGGCGCACCCTCGAGAACGTCATCTGCGGCATCCGCAACGGCGCTCCAAGGTTGGAGATGCCGTCGTCACCACCGCCGTCTCCTCAATGGCAGCCGAGGAGGACGACGTACTCGTCCTCCTCGCACTCTTCTTCCTCAGGATCGGCGCGATCGACGCCGTCCTCGTCGTACCGGTCGGCGCCCTACACCGTCCCCAAACGGGAGGTGAAGGAGGAGCCGGCGACGCCCGTCAACACGAGGCGTGGCGGCAGTGGCAGCGGCAGCCGGCGGCAGCAAGGGAGGCGCGGCGGCGCCCTCCTCATCCCGAAGCCGGAGGTGAAGGAGGAGCCGGAGGAGCCGTCGCAAGCGGCGGCCGCCGGCGGAGTACGAGCGGCGGCGGCGGCTCATCGCCGGCAGCCGACGACCCCGAGGACTGCCCAGGTCTGCGGGCAGCGTTCTTGGCGTTCATGAACGACAAGGACGCCTGGAGGGGCGACCTCGACGCGGCGATCGCCTTGTCCATACGCGACTCCGGCAAGCCGCTGGTGGACCTCACCGAAGACGGCGAGGCAGGACCAAGCGGCGCGGTGAAGGACGAGCCCGTCGACGAGCCCGTCGACGAGCGCATCAAGCAGGAGGTCGTCACCGACGACATGTACAACTTCCAAGCAGATGCTACGACGCCTCCGCCGCCGCAAGTGGTTCTAGATTAGGTTTAGTTTAAATTTAGTCAAATTTCGTTCGAATCTGTATAAGTTTGGACGAATCTTAGTCGAATCTCGTTAAGTTTAAAATTTCCGAAATTTTGTTTGGGGGACGCGACTGGGGAGCGACATCCCCAAAGGCGACACGAACGAAACACGTCCCCCAAACGCTCAATCTGGCGCGGTTTGGGGGACGCTTTGGGGGAGGCGGCTGGAGATGCTCTAACTACAGCGCACACAAACCGGTGAATAGGGTTTGCCTACCTTGGGTTTGGATTCCGTCGCCTAGCATGGTCTCCCGGCAAGAACCGCCGCCGCCGCCGCCGGCGGAACCCGCTCCTACGACCTTATTCGCTCTCGGCGAAGACCTCCTCCTCGAGATACTCCTCCTCCTCCCCTCCCTGCCGAGCCTCGTCCGCGCCGCTTTCGCCTGCCGCACCTTCCTCCACGCCGTCCGCTCGTCCGCCGCCTTCCGCCGCCGCTTCCGCGCGCTCCACCCGCCCCCGCTCCTCGGCCTCTACTTCGACCCCGACGGCGCAGGCATCCCCGCCTTCGCGCCCCTCCGCCGCCACTCCGACCCGGACCTGCGGGCCGCCGTCCGCCGCGCCGACTTCTTCCTCACGGGCCTCCTGGACGACGACGACCACAGCCCCGGCTGGGTCATAGACGACTGCCACGACGGCTACCTGATCCTCGACAACTGCACCACAGGGCAGGTCGTCGCTTACAACCCGCTCACGCAGGCCCTGGATCTCATACCCCCGCCGCCGGTCGACTTCTACGATGGCTTCCGCGGCTTCTACAACTTCCTTGATTACCACATCATCTCCCCTCAAGAGGACGACGGGGTGTTCCGCGTAATCTACGCCTGTTACGACGAGTCGCGGGTGCGCGCTGCGGCCTTCTCCTCGGACACCAGGGCCTGGCAGGTGTTCCCCTGGTTCGAAGCTGTGACCACGCCGCAGCCTGCCGACCAACACTGGCTTACCGTTGGTGAGACGGTGAATGGGTTCGTCTACTGGATATACGCGGAAGAAGCAGCCATGCTCGTGCTCAACACCACCACACTGCACTTCTCCAAGATGGATCTGCCGCCCTACTTGGAAGGACAAACTCACATGTTTATGGTTGGCAAGACCAAGGATGGGGGGCTCTGTATCGTTGTTACGCTTGGATTCGAACTCCACATTTGGCTCCGGAAAACTTCTGATGATGACGGAATCGAGAAATGGGTGAATACCCAGGTGATTGGGTTACAGAATATTGTTGAGCAGACCGGGGGTACACTGGAGGAACATGCTAGACTCAAGGTTGTGGCTGTTGTCGATGGATTTGTCTACTTCTCTACCTTTGAGACCTTTCGGGATGGTATGGTTCCTTGCTGGTTCTTTTCTTTAGACCTGGAGACATCGGTCTTTGACATACTCTTTCAGAGGAGATCTGATGGTCATATACATCCCTACATTATGCCCTGGCCTTCTTCTTTAATACGCGACAAGGCATGCCTTCAAGTTGAAGGTGCTTGATGAAATCTAGACAAGGTATCATAGTGTTCTCCATTTTGGGCCATCAGATAAAATTTTCAGTTTTCATATTCTGAAGATGAGAATGAATAGGGCACTGTTATTTTGGGATACCAGTAAACTGCACTGTCTACAGTTTTATAGCTTTCAACAAATGCTTGCTTGTGTTTTCATTTGCATATTCATTTCTAAAGATACCCATTAATACTAAGTCCAGTACGCCTTCTGTTTTATTCCCTTCAGTTGCAAACGATGTTATCGAGCAATAGTCTTCAGCTCTATACCACTCACTAGTCACTACTTGTCTGAATATGTTTGAGAGTTATTACATTTTCACTTCATGTTCGTAAATAGATCCTACTTTTTTATTAGTACAGTTGACAACTTCATTTTGGTTAAGTACTTTTCTTTAGGTTGCGGTCAGACTGAGTTTGGACTATTAAATGCTTGTAAGGACTTCTTCTGATTATTCATATGCAAGCAGGAATAAAGCAAAAGAAGCAAGTTTAGATAGATTCCTTTGCGTATTGCAAAGGGATTTACTCTTCAATGTGTTTTGGGAACTGTAGTATACTTCAGAAAAAAAATATTTTACTGTCTCAACTCTCAACCATCGCTGAACTAACATGCTCAATTTTACAACCTGGAATCTTGTGCAGGATTAACAGCCTGATTCCGTAGCAACTACAAGTCTTGAACATGGAGGATGGATCAAATGAGGAGGTCTGAAGGTGTAGCTCAAGAGTTTTATCAGGGAACAATGGTCTCTTTTTTGTTTATCTGTATTTGATTATGGATTCTTAGTGGAATGTTTACGAAGGCTTCAAACCAAGTTTGTGAAGTGTGTGCACTTTGCTTTGAACCCTTCGAGATGTTGGGAAGTGTGTGTTCACCTTGTTCATATCATGGGTTCAATTTCTATTTTGGTTTTTATCAAAGTTATTCAAATTCTTTAATCTTTAAGCTGTGGCCCTTCCAGAAGTTTTGCTTCGTTAGACCTGCTAGAGTAGAGTACGAACATGGAATCAGAGGAGTAACCTGGTTAGTCACATTAATTAGTAGTAGCCTGAAATGGTACAGACTGCACACACAACACTAATAGAAATCGATATGTGCCCAAATCCAAAATGTTAATTTACTTTTCCCTAGAATGCAGAAAGTCTTGTTCATGATATAAGAGAAGGGGAAAAGGCCTAATCAATCATTTGTCATTTGTACAATCGCTTCCATTCTACTTTTAGTTGAAACTTCTGAGAGCCATGGTCAGGTTCTTCACGAGCTCACCCGCAGACGGAAAACCCTCTTCGATCTGCACAAAACTGAAAGATGTTAATCCTCCGATCATACATTATAGACGTAGTTTATCCGTTTGTAACCTTGCTTGCAGAATGTAAAGCCAGAGAAGAGAGGTCTTGCCTTCGCCGTAATGGTGATGTTGAGGCAGGAGTCGGTGAACGGTACGACGTTGGTGTTTATGATGGAGAGACCCTGGGTCTCGAGCTCGGACAGGACCATCACCAGCACACCTCTCCTTTCTTTGCAGCAGATTTTCAGCAGCACCGTGTTTCCCCGGATGCTGGCCTCAACAGCCGGGCTCGGGTACTCGCCATCACCGTCACCGGTGCCACTCCCGCTGGGGCCTGCCCCGTCACTGTTGGCGGCGGATATGGAGCATTTGCTCTCGAAGACGGTGGACTCTGACGACCTCCGCGCGCCCTGCTCCTCCAGGGCCTTCACCTTCTCCTCCAGCTGCTTCACGTACTCGATGGTGCCCCCCAGCAGGGAGATCTTGTCTGTCTGAAAAAACCGGGAGATGGTTAGTCGGCACCTGGTCTCTGATCACATAAAAATGCAGCCATGTTGTCTCATCACGGACCTTCTTGAGGCCAGGGACGATGGTGGCCAAGGACACGAACTGCTGCTGCAGCTTCTCCCGCCGCTTGCGCTCAGCGATGACGTGCTCCTGCGCGTTTCCCGGCGCCCTGCTACGCCTCTCCGGCTCCTGCACCTGCATCGTCAATTCGATGCCGTCCGGCTGCCAGGCACCACCGGAGAAGTTCAGCGTGCTAGCCTGTCCGGCGCCGAAGGAGAGGAAGTTCGACGACAGCGGCGGCGGGGACGGCTGCCCCTGCTCGTTCTTCACCGTCGCCGCTCCGAACGGCAGGTTGGGCAATGATGACGAGCCCCCAAAGGTCGGGAAATTGGAGCTGCGCGATGGATGAAACGACGGGGCTGCCATTGGAGGTGTGTAGTACTGCTCTTGATGGTCGGGTAACGGTGGCTCTGCGAACTGCTGCTCTAGGCCGGTTACGTGCCCCCCTTCTTGCTGCTGGTACATGTAATCAAGCTCCTCTTGTTCCTGACATGGCATTGCGAGAATGATACAGTCAGTTCGAATCATCTGAACTTTCAGAGGCCAAAAGGGGACATTGGTTCATGTTCTTACCGTCGGTGTTAGCCATTGGTTTGGTTGCTCCATCACTGTACACACACGAAGAGCAAGACAATGATAAGCACATGGGAACACCAAGCTTAGAGAAGTAGAACTTCTGGCGAAGACATACCTGCTCTAGGTTCTGTTCTCTTCTCGGCTGCTCTCTTCTTGACTTTCCTGTCGTGCTTACATACAAGCATATATATAGCGGTGTGAACTTCCGGCTGTTGCTGCTCAGAAGAAGGCGTACACGTGCCCCATGCATCCGCAGATAAGGTCAAGGTACTTGCACGTTTGGCTTCCGCACACACCGTACGCGTTTCGTTTTGTTTTCAACGCCTTTTCTCTCCAGTGCAGTGCCTACTCTTGTGTTGACATCACAGCTGCGATCTCCGACGATCTCCTGCTATCTTTATTCCGCTCCAGGATTTGTGATCCGAGACCAGGTTCTAAACAATCCTATCGCATACCTCAACAAGACCTGTCTGAAGATTCAGTAGGTTCGATGAAAGTGACACACAGACAGAAAGTGTGCGTGCATGGTCGCCTGACGAAGTCTGTTTCACTCGAAAGTACGGCAGCTTGCAAGTTGGAACCAAGTCAAGGCAGTTCTTACATGCATGGATTGGTGGTTCAACTGAACCCGTACGTGTGCGCAGTTCTGGAAGGATGTGCTCGTCTGCTGATAGACCTTGTGCAGAGTAGGTTGAAGCGATGGCGACATTTCTGGAAGGATGTGTGTACGTAGTTGTTGAGTACAATTCTATGAACTCCACTAGTGTGCATACCAATACCGTATCCCTTTTCTGCAATTGTCTAGCAGATCCATGCGATATTGGCGATGTATTCTTTATACTGAAACTGCAAGCTTTTGGATTACACAAGCAATGCAAATCCCAAGAATGAGACTTCAAATCAAAGTGCGAACACAAGACAACTGTTCCGGACCAACTGGCTGGAAAGTCCAAACCTGAGGAGGGCAAAGGAAGAGGACAAATGACTAGTTGTTTTGTCTTGGCCCCATTAACGAGGTTAAGGCGTTAAGCTACTACTAGATTAAATAGCACTTTGTCGCGCAACTTGGAATACAATGTGGTTTGATCCACATGAAAAAGCCAGCAAATCTGATGCAGGTGCCATGTCAGGTGAGGCAACAACAAAATTGATGTATGGGAGTGGGTACCTGACTTTGTAAATATTTTCATCTCCATGCTTACACTTTTGGTGCATGTCAAGTTATACTTTCAAGAACGGTGTTCTTTTCATTCATTCGATATTGAGGAGTACTGGGCACCTAACCTTGTAAAATTTTCATCTGCATGCTTACATCCTGGTGCATTTCATATTGTCTTTTCATTCAGGTATCATTGTGATTTCGACTTCTATAAGTTGCATCATCTTCGTATCCAGAGTTTCGCACCGTACCGATGGTATTGAAACTAAATCATGTGGTCATTAGGAACTGCATCATCGTCTTAATGTTTGCTCGATATTAAACATAAGACATACTGGAAGTATAAGCTTTGATGGCACCTTTCGGCTGGCTAACATTGCTGCCAGGAGCAACTTGGCTGCATATAAGATTGCGATGCAAATATTTTCCCTAGATTTAGTGGCTTATTGTAATTTTATATTGCTTATAAACCAAAACCACATGGCCTAATCACTACATAGGAATGCAGTTGACTACATTTATAGACGAACATGGCCAACTTGATCAGCAATACAACCTGAAAGTTCGGCATCGTCGTACACCCTCGTTTTTTCTAGGCCTTTTTAGCATGTCTAGTACACCACTGGATTGCCAGCATCAACAAATTACTCCACTAGGCAACTTGGATCAGTTACCCAGACTACAACCACATGCAAATACTATGATTAAGTGCCTTTTCAGCTTATTAGACGATCAGTTATAAACTTTGAGGTGTCAGTATTTGAGAAATCATGCTTGCGTCAACTTGTGCTACTAAGCACCTACGGCTGGCAGGACCATCTCGTTGGCACATTGCATTCGGATCTTACCTTATTTTTATTGTAAAATGTACAGCTGAACCAAATGGCTCAAATGGAAGTAAACAATCGAGGAGATTAATCTTTAGAGTTGTCAGGATATCATAGTTGAATCTTGGAAAGGAGACTGTTATCGCAAAAATATAAAAATAGGACCGCTGAGTTTACAATTAGATTTACTTACGAAGGAATCAAAGAGCTCCACTTGCCATTTGTTGAATCATGCAACTTGTTCCACTGGAACCTTTTCTGTCCATTCAACATGGCACAGTGATACAGTAAAGAAAGATGGTGTCTCAACACCAATCCTTTTTTCCTCTGGTTAATCTAAATGTAACTAGAAAATGGCAAGTCTTGCCTCGTTTAAAAAAGTAACTAGAAAAAAAAACCTTTAATTTACGCTGCTTAGCACTTCCAGCATATGTAATTATATCATTTACTTTTCCTCAAGCATGCGTGGTTAAGTCATTATCAAGCAAAAATTCTATTGAAGATTTTTTTTCCATAGTTTTGAGTTCTAGTAAATCATATAATTATTTTGATAAAACAGCGACACCAGATCCAAGATCTAAAATAGCATGATGGGTATCTTTGCCAATAGTGATTAATATTTTGGCGAGTCAAACATCCAAACTTTGGTGGTATCATGGCTTCAATATTATATATTTCTATCTTTTCTTTGATTACATAGTTTGCTATCTAGGAGCCAAAACCTCCTTGATGAACATTAATGGATGGGTCATTAGAAAACTTTTGTAGGATATTGATAAATCCATACAACCTGCATTTATCAAGGTCAAGTAGAGGTTCTTTTGTTTCACTTAGCATTTAAGCTCTTATATTTGTTTATCATTTGTGATCATTGATGTTTCAAGCATAGTGGTTTCCTTTTCTTCCATCATATTAAGGGTCTTCCAAGACTTGTTTATTACTTCTTGCATATATTTAATAGTTTCCTCGTGGTTCTTTTGGGGTTGGATGAAGTTTTTAGAAGACATAACTTCTTGTGTTAGAAGGTCCACTTTTACATTTAAAGCATCTTGTCTTTCAAACTTAGCTATGAATTTCTTTATTTAGTTCATTTTGTGTTGATGTAAAAGATCTAATTGTTTTTTTCTAAATCACTGTAGTTATTATTACCACTAGTGTATTTGTTAAGAACATATCGTGGCCTGCCATATGAGTTGTTGTAGTTATCACCATATGAGTTATTGTAGTAGTTGTTTCCATATCCATTGTTACCAAAATTGCTTATGTAGTTGACGTCTACACTTTCATTGGTGTTTTTTCAACTAGTTCTTATAGGGGACCATTACCAATGTTTTGTTTTGATATGTAGGCAAATATTGCATCTATTTTATTGGATACAAGATCTACTTCTTCAATAGAGTTTACTTTCCTAGATGGGTCTGGTGCTCTTTCAGTATGCCATTGACTATGGTTGTGTAGCATGTTTTCTAGGATGGTTTTGGCTTCAGGTACAATTTTACTCATAAAAGCACCCCCACATCAGAGTCTATCACGCTTCTTGACATAGAGTTTAACCCATTGTAAAAAGAGTGTAGGATTGTCGATTCATTTACTCCATGTGATGGGCAAGTTCTAAGAATTTTTTAATTCTTTCCCAAGATGTTGCTACATGTCCATTGTCATTTTGCCTAAATGATAGGATAATATTTCTGTTTTGTAGGATTTTAACATGTGGATAATCTTTGTTTATAAAAGCTACTTTGAGGTCATCCCAAGAATTTATGCTAGCAGTAGGTAGTGATAATAACCATTCATTAGATTTGCCTCTAATTGAAAATGGGAATAATTTCAGTTTGACAATGTCATTTTTCACATTTTAATTTTTTTGCATGTCACAAATTTTACAGAAGTCATGCAAGTGCATGGAGGTATCCTCACTAGCACTTCCCCAATTGTTTTTTAGCTATGAGGTTTAATAGAACATGACTTATTTCAAAGCTTTCAGGAGTTATTTCAGGTGTTGTGATAGACCTAGCAATGAATTGGCCATTAGGAGTGTGTGTGTAGCCACAAAGTTTTGTACATCTTTCTCCCATGTTTGCAAGCAAAAGGTTTATACTTATATTGATTATATGCTCACAAATTGTAAGTTGGCAGTTAGCACAACCATGCTTTCATGAGGCACGCTTTCAACATTGCACTTATTTGAAAGAGTACTTCCATATCATGGGACAAGAGGTACTCCTGCTGCTTTCTTTATGATACATGTATACTTACAATGACAAAAACTTATTTGGGACCTATGTTGAGTAGCATGAGGTGTAGGTACTCGTATTCAAGGGGCATGAGATTTTCAGCTTATGATTTGTCAAGCATATGACTCACTTGTGCACTCACATTAACTTTAACCATTCAAGATGCCTATGATAGGGGTAATGAGAGCTCAAAGCTAATAAGTATCATACCTTTTTGAAGGCTTTATAAAAATTGTTGATCCTTACTTGCTTCTTTGAATGACATTTCTTTTCCTTTTATGTTGAGTCTTCATCTTCTTTCTTTATGCACCACTAAGAGAGCATAGTTGTCATTCTGAGTATAATGTGCATAGTCCCAAGATTTATTGATTGATTCATGATTATGCTATTGCTTGTTCTTAAATTACTTGTATCTAATCATCCTCTAAACTTTAAAGGTGCCCTAGCATTTATGTTTTGCTATTCCATAAAGGATAAGATGAATACCACTTTGCTATGTTTTCTATATGCTCATAAACAAACAGTTGCTTTCATTGCATAATTATTCATGATCTTTTGTTTGAGTTACTTCTCATGTTATAACATAGTTGTTAAGTTCTATTATTAGAATTATATCTATCCCTATGTTTATAGTACTTTGATCCCTGTTTACAATGCTTTACAAAAGCTTGATCAAGATTGTGATAGTTGCATGTCAACACAAAAATTATTTTTTGTTATCACTTACCTACTCGAGGACGAGCAGGAGTTAAGCTTGGGGATGTTTGATACGTCGCAAACGTATCTATAATTTTTTATGCTCCATGCTTGTCTTACACCAATTCTACTTGTTTTACTTGCACTTCGTTACACTTTTATACATTTTCTGGCACTAACCTATTGACAAGATGCCACAGTGCCAATTCCTTGTTTTCTGTTGTTTTTGGTTTCAGAAAAGTTGTACAGGAAATATTCTCGGAATTGGACGAAACAAAAGCCATCATCAATATTTTACCGTAACGATGCCAGAGACTGAAGGGGGGATGAAGAGGCGCAGCAGGGCGGCCACGCCAGCCCTTGGCGTGGCCCACCCTTGGCCGCGCCAAGGGGTGGTGTGGGCCCCCTGGCGTCCACCGACCTCGCCCTTCCGCCTATTTATTCACGATCTCGGAAAAATCCCAGAGACCCGAGTCTCCATCCACGAAAAGTTCCGCCGCGACTACCATTGCAGAACCCATCTCGGGAGGGTTCTGAAGTCCTTCCCGACACCCTTCCGGAGGGGGAAATCATCGCTGGAGGCATCTACATCGCCATGCCCGCCTCCGAAGTGATGCGTGAGTAGTTCATCCCTGGACTATGGGTCCATAGCAGTAGCTAGATGGTTGTCTTCTCCAATTTGTGCGTCATGTTTAGATCTTGTGAGCTGCATATCATGATCAAGATCATCTTTATGTAATACTACATGTTGTGTTTGATGGGATCTGATGAATATTGAATAGTATGGTTGATATTGATGTCATATGTTATTTGTGATCTTGCATGCTCTCCGTTGCTAGTAGATACTCTGGCCAAGTGGATACTTGTGACTCCAAGAGGAAGTATTTCTGGAAGAGTGCCAATAACTTCTAAGATTGTAGATGTGTTGTTGCTACTAGGGAGAAAAAACAATGTTTTATCCGAGGGTAATTCTATTGTATACTTTACACACAATGCTTAATGCAATTATCTGTTGCTTGCAACTTAATACTGAAAGGGGTGCGGACCTAACTGGAAGGTGGATTATTAGTCATAGACGCAGCTGGATTACGGTCTATGTATTATGTTGTAATGCCCAAACGAATCTCATAGTAATCGTCTTGCTATGTATGATCTCTATTCTGTTAATTGCCCAGCTGTAATTTGTTCACCCAACATGCTATTTATCTTTATGGAGAGACACCACTAGTGAACTGTGAACCCGGTCCTTTTTCTTTTACACTGATACAATCATCCTGCTCTGTTTACTTTCTGCAAGCTCTGTTCTCTTTAATTACTGCAAGCATCTCCTTCTACTCGATACATTTAATCCTTTGCTTCAACAAAACTAGTGAGATTGACAACCTCACTGTGAGTTGGGGCAAAGTATTGCGATTGTGTTGTGTGCAGGTTCCACGTTGTTGCTGACGCTGGTAGTGCGCCCTGCCAAGAGTCAGCCAGCAACACCTTCAGAAGTCACTCCTTTCTCCTACTGGCTGATTAAACCTTGGTTTTTTATTGAGGAAAACTTGCTGATGTGCTCATCACACCTTTCTCTTGGGGTTTCCCAACCGCTTCCACAACTGCCAACAAGATTGTCTGGCGCCGTACCTGGAGCACCATCAACCCTCTTCGACTACCAAAAAGGTAAGTGACACACCATTCACAACTGTCCCAGTTTTTATCTATGCACCGTAGAAATTTTTGTACTCCCTCCGATCCAAATTAATTGACTTCACTTTGTCTAGATATGGATGTATCTAGTTCACCAAAGCATCTACATACATCCGTATCTAGATAAAGTGGAGTCAATTAATTGGGATTGGAGGGAGTAGTATGTCTTGGGTATATGCTTTTCTTTTGTAATCCCGGTAGTTAGCTACTTCCACCTGACTATATTTTTGTCTCCATTGAATTTAGTTGATGCTTAGCTATACTATAAAATTGTTTTAGTAGTGGTTATGGAAAAACAACTAAATTCAATGAACTACCTGGGTGGAAAGTGGCATTGCATGGGTTATGTTGAGTGGTTCCCTGGGGTCATGTCGTCGAACCTCTGAACCTCCAGGTGTATCGCACTTGTGGACGGCCACTCAGGAACAAAGAGATAATAGACAACCTTGCTCATTAGCTTTCCGAACAGCCACATGCTATTATGGGCTTTGGCTTGACCGAGTATGTTGGGTGAACCTGGATCCTACGTGACAAATGATGTAGTGTTGGTAGGTTCGTACGGTTTCATAGAGAAAGGTCTGGGGGATCACTTCGGAAAAGTCTCATCCTAGTCGACGTCTGTCCATTTGAGAAAAATGTGCATCATAGAAGAAGAACAGACTAGTTCATGTGGGTAAATATGTACAACCTCTGCATAGTGTAAATCTAAGTACTTAGCCGCATCCCCGGTTACGGACAATTTGAGCGAACTGACAAGGCACATGTTCGAAAGTCTCATCTTCCCACTTTCTTAACTAAAAATTTGATGCAACATGATTGGTGATCATGAAGGATTCACCGGGGTTTACCCGTGGCTTCCAGGATTCATCGGGGTATACCGATGGTTTCCAAGTTCATGAAGGATTCACCGGGGTTACCGGTGGTTTTCAGGATTTCTCGGGGTTTACCAACGAAATCTAGATCTTTAGTAATGACAGAAAATGTTTTACAAAGGATAGGAGAAAACTTGCGTTATGCAAATATGCCTGAACTCCACCAGCCATATGTACACTTAAGTGTTAGGTTGTCATTCGAGTCCACTATAGTGTCATGTTGCCAATACATTCAAAGTATTGACCAAATGTTTTTGGCTATAACTTTACCTGTTGCAGATATTTTGATAGACGAGTGAGTTACAGTGATTAGGGTTACGAGTCTATCCTCAACATGCTCGTCTGTGGCACATGAAGACGGATGATTCCATGCTGTATATGTTTGTTCGTTGTAAAACTCTGATGATATGCTAGCCTTGTGCTATGCAACTTGTAATCCATGGTGTAAATTCTAGAGCAAACGATGTAATACAGACCTTTGTTTCTTGATATTACATTTTGTACTCTGTGCGTTAGCGATTGATCCACGGACTAGCACAAATAAGCACATGGATCTGCACCTTAAAAGCTGAGGTCGCTACACATCGTCTTAGGGAGCTCAATTATTTGCATACTTTTCAGCCCTATATTTTTGTTGCTTCTTTGTGTTTCTTTGTTTTACGTTCTTTATCTTGTTTCTAGCTTTACAACAAGCTCAAGTTCATCGAAAATGGAATTTGTATGCATCTTTTATTGCGTTATCATATTTGGAGGTTCTACCGGTTTGCCTTATATAGATAGGTAAAACCTTTCACATTGTTGTTCTTACTCCATGGTTTTACTATGATGTTTCTATTAATAATGTTGTAGAGGTCGTTGTCGTGATTATAACAAGCCCAAGATCATCAAAATTGGAGTTCGGGTGCAAAAGTTATCGCGTTTTTCGTAAGGGCGGTTTTTTTTGCCAGCAGCATCCGATGTACAGGTTGGCACCGCCGGGTACAGTTCCAAGTTGGTCGGCGTATAAGTCGGCCTGCCGGGTCCAGGACTGGGTAGGTCAACATGCCGGTTGCAGCTGCCGGGTGACGTTCTAGGGGGGGGGGGGGGTCTGGACCATCCGACACCCTGGTCGGACCGCCAGGCTCTGTGGCGGGTAGGTCGGCATCCTGGTCGGTCCCGCCGGACTCGGCGCCGGGTGGCCTGACTTTTTTTCTCAAACGGTAACTTTTCTTGAAGGGGTGTAAAAGGGGCCTTCTTCCCCATTGTTTCTAAGGTTTTTGAGCATGTTTTTTACCACCATATTTGAACTCTATAGCTTGCTTCCTCTCCCTTCCCTCCTATGATTCTTGCATCTTTTGAGGGATTTGAAAGAGGAGATCTAGATCTACAACCTCCACTAATCCATTCAAGTGAGTGAAACTCTTGGGATCTAGATCTTCGAGTCATTGGTTCCACAATTGTTCTTCCTCTCTAGTTCCTCCATCGCATTTGTTGATTTGGTGGGATTTGAGAGAGAAGGATTCGAGAACTTTTCTTGGTATTCTTGCTTTGCATCCTTGCATAGTGTTGAGCTCTCCAATAT
This sequence comes from Lolium rigidum, assembly GCF_022539505.1. NCBI lineage: Eukaryota > Viridiplantae > Streptophyta > Magnoliopsida > Poales > Poaceae > Lolium > Lolium rigidum. The sequence goes on from NC_061510.1 coordinate 81,357,919, forward strand.
GATTAGTTTGAGTGAGAGACCGTGAGCTTGTTACTCTTGGAGGGGTGACCTCCTAGTTGGTTTGGCGGCTTGTGCTCCGATGACCTCTTCGTTGAAGATCGTGAAGAGGCCCGGGCTTCTCCTTCGTGGATATTGTGAAGTGTTTGTGGAGTCCATCTCTGGAGTGGAGGAAAAGATAGACATAAGTGAAATGCCTTTGTCCTTCGTGGTATTGGCTTGGAGAAGAATGTGAGCCTTCGTGGCGTTCGGGAGACCTTCGTGGTAGCCCGCATATCTCCAACGTGACGTACCTCACCTTGTGTAGGGGAACACGGGAATACATCTTTATCTCCGTGTGCGTCGGTTATCTCTATACCCGAGTTTACTGTCCTTGTGATAGCCATCGTGCTTGAAGTACTTATATCTTGCTATCAATTGTGTTCTTATATCTTGTGCCTATCTTGCTTAACTTTAGTTGTTGTTGCACTTAGTCGAGCCTAGCATATTTAGGTTTTGTGCTTGTAAAATAAACGTTAGTTTAATTTCGTATTCCTAAAAGCCAAATCCGTAATAGTTTTAAAAAATGCATATTCACCCTCCTCTAGGCGACATCTCATCCTTTTAGATTCGCCTGTCTAAGAAGGCCGCAGGGACACATGGCCAACGATGGTATTGGTGTTGGGGAGATTGTTCTTGGAGTCCCCCGCTCTATTCCACATGATGTTCTCGGTGAAGAGCTCCCTTTTGCACGATCTAGTCCCATGTTCCTTGTTTTTGCGGTTGGTGTCACGTTCGTGATCGTTGATGGAGCTCTCCGTCGCAACAAAAAGGTGTTGCTCAGAGCTCAAAGGGACCGATTCGAGGTTGAGGTCGAGACTAGGCCCTCCACCACTTGCTTCAATGAGTGTTTCACCATACCCGAGTGGCGGGCGGTAGCAGTGGTTGGGTGAGTTTCCCCAACCACTGTGTGGTGACAACATAAGGGGTTGAGATTTCAATGACTTCATCCACGCCGATGATGAACTCATCCGTCCTTCATTGGTCATCCCGATCCTCGGTCCAAAACATGGAACCCCTATCTAGCGCGCAAACTTTCAAGATATTTTATGATGGTATATTTTGTTTGGATGGGTCAGAGTCAAAGATCGGAATGGCAGCACACTGGAGACACAAATTTATATAGGTTGAGATCCCGGACGTTAAAATGTCATGTAAAAATCCTACTTTCTATGTGCTGCATGCTTTGGTTGTCTCTACTACGTTCGGATGATCTTGAGTATGGATCCATTTATCCTATGGTGGGTGGAGGTAGAAGATGATGTTAGCTGAACATGTTGCGAGCGTATGTCTCCTTACCTATTTGGCATCCCTCTTTCCTCTTATATATATGGTGGTTAGGGTTATAAGGTGCCGAAAGGTCTTTAAGCGGTGGCGGAAAAACATTATCAGGGTATTAGATTTGATTAGTTTTAATTATATGAAACTCCTGAGGATTTATTGATTGGTGATCTTCCATGGCTTGTAATCGATGGAGGTCAGGCTCATCCCCTCACATGGTTCTGGGCACCACCTTTCGCCCGCTTGGGTATGGATTAGGTCTGTGGGATCCGGTTCTACGTGTCGACCTGACCTAGGAAACGACCTTACCGCAAGGATCCATGTATAGCCATGTCTAGGAGAGCTCAACTCGGTTTGCACGAAGCTCCACCCGACGCAGAAAGACAACCTCTGGCCAGTGGTTGTATCCACTCATGGTGGATGATACGTCCAAAATGTATCTACTTTCCCGAACACTTTTGCTATTGTTTTGCCTCTAATTTGTATATTTTGGATACAACTAACACGGACAAACGCTGTTTTCAGCAGAATTGCTCCGGTGTCTCGTTTTTGTGCGAAATCCAACTTTCAGGAAAATCCTCGGAATTTATGCGAAAGGTCCTATTTTTCCAGAATATTGACGGAGCCAGAAGGGCAAGCCAGGTGGGGGCCCGAGGGCCCCACACACTAGGCCGGCGCGGCCCAGGAGGGGGGCGCGCGGCCCTAGTGTGTGGCGGCCTCGGCTGGCCCCCGACGCCCTCCTTCGGACTACTTATTGCCTTCAACCTAAAAACGCACGGGGAGTTAGTCGAAATCGCCAGAAACCATCCAGTACGCCGCCACCGTCGCGAAACTCCGTCTCGGGACCAGAAACTCCCTTGTCGCACTCCGCCGGGACGGGGAATTGGAAGAGATCATCGCCATCATCACCACCGACGCCTCTCCATCGACTAGCCATGTTTCCCCCATCCATGTGTGAGTAATTCCCCCGCTGTAGGCTGAAGGGGATGGTAGGGATTGGATGAGATTGGTCATGTAATAGCATAAGATTGTTAGGGCATAGTGCCTAGTGTCCAGTAATTGGTACTTTTATGATATTGTTGCAACTTGTTATGCTTAATGCTTGTCACTAGGGCCCGAGTGCCATGATCTCAGATCTGAACATGTTATCAATTCATTATGATATTCATTGCTTTATGATCTTACCTGCAAGTTGTATACACGTATTGCTGTCCGGAACCCGAGGCCCCAAAGTGACGAAATTGGGACAACCGAAGGGGATGGCGGTGATATGAGGATCACATGTGTTCACGGAGTGTTAATGCTTTGCTCCGGTGCTCTATTAAAAGGAGTGCCTTAATTTCCGAGTAGATTCCCTAGAGGCCCGGCTGCCACCGGCTGATAGGACAAAAGATGTTGTGCAAGTTTCTCATTGCGAGCACGTACGACTATATATGGAACACATGCATATTGATTGATTAGTACTTGGATACCGTTTTATTATTATCTGCAAATGCCCTGATTTGATTGTTACATGAGTTTCTCTCATCCATGCAACGCCCGTTCATCCATCCCTGTGCCTACAGTATTTCAATCCTGCTGTTTACTATAATCACTACTGCTGTCTTTGTTACTCTGTTCGCTGATATTTCACCACTGCTACTTGCTATAAAGCTGTTACCTCTTGATAAACTCTTGCGAGCAAGTCCGTTTCCAGTGCAGCTGAATTGAAAACTCCATCTGTTAAGGCTTTCAAGTATTCTTTGTCTCCCCTTGTGTCGAATCAATAAATTGGGTTTTACTTCCCGCGAAGACTGTTGCGATCCCCTATACTTGTGGGTCATCAAGACTATTTTCTGGCGCCGTTGCCGGGGAGCATAGCTTTATTTTTAAGTTCACTTGGATTGATATTGTTCGTTGCAAATCCTCCATCATGGGTAAACCTCGCGATCCTAAAGTCGCCATATTACCATCCACTACAAGAAAAGGTACAACTCTGAGTACCTCTGCTGCTCTTGATTCACCATCTGTGATTGATAAACTTGTTTCACCACCACATGCTTCACATGCTGGTACCTCTGCTAGATCTGAAAATTCTTATAATATTGATGATGCTTCTGCTGTGCTTGATGATAGTGGTTCATTGGGATCTTTTCTAGATGCTACAATTCCTAGGTCTAGACAAATTGAAAATGCTTGAAACTCCTAATGAAAATGCTTGCTACACTCGTTAATTCACACGAGTCTCGTTGAATACTCTAGTGATGATCTTGATGAAGATTATGTAGAACTTGATGATGATTTTATTGATAAATGCAATGCTACTACTGATGCAAGAAAAATTAAAAAGTTGCTTGCACAACATACTCGTTAGATATAAACTGTCTCCCGATCCTAAATTTGCCACATCTCCTATAAACATTAAGGATAAAGATTATGATTTTTCTCTTGATTTGTCTCATATATCTATTGTGGAGAAAACACCTTTTTGTGGTACTGAAAAAGAAAGTGTTGTAGAACACATGATTGAGCTATCTACTATGAGTAGCTTGTTTTCTGATGATGTTAAGAAGCGTACTTATTTCGTTGCTAAAATTTTCCCTTTCTCATTAAAGGATGATGCTAAAACTTGGTATAATAGTTTGCCACCTGATTCTATTAATAGTCCAAAAGAATTGCTTGATGTTTTCTTCCGGAAATACTTTCCTGCTAGTGCTCAACATATTGCTTTGCGAGAGAATTTATAATTTTGATCGGGAAGATGGAGAGAAATTGCACGAGGCTTGGGCTAGATTTTTCTCTCTTATTAGAGCTCGGCCTGACCATGATTTGGAAAAGCATGATTTACTTGATATATTTTATAGTGGACTAACTATTGAGTCTAGGGCATACCTGGATAGTTGTGCTTGGTTGTGTTTTCGGAAAAGAACTCCGGACGATGCTTGAAGAATTATTGGCGAGAATAGGCTGGAATCATGATGATTGGTCTACACACGAACCAACCCCGACACCGATATTGAAGAAGAGGGGTATGATTAAATTAAATGATGAAGATATGAGGGAAGCCAAGAAATCTCTTAAAGAGAAGGGTATTAAATCCGAAGATGTGAAGAATTTACCTCCCATAGAAGATTCATGTAAGATCACTCCCCCTTCATCCATGATTGAGGTATACTCTCTTGAACGCTTTACTAGAGAAGATATTCCGTATTCAAAACCTCCTGCTCAATGCTTAGATGAGTTTGATAATTATATTGTTAAGCAAAATAATTTCAATATGAGAGTAGAGAATCATTTAATGGAAAATTCTCGAGCTATTGGTGAATTGCATGGTATTGTGGAGAGAACCTCCAATGATGTTAAGATGCTTGTTAAACATTTTCAAATGGTTCAAACTCAAATTGATCAACTCACTAAAGTGCAAAATGACTTGTTAAAAGATAATTCTAAAGAAAAGCATGCTTATGAAGTAACAACTAGAGGCAGGTGTTTCTACCCAGGATCCTCTATATCTCGAAGGGCATCCCAAAAGAGTTGAACAAGATTCTCAACGAGCCGAAACTAGTGCTCCATCTAAGAAAAAGAAAAAGAAACATAAAGCCGTTGTAGAATCCTCCGAGCACTGTTAATGATCCTAATAGTATTTCTATTTCGATGCTTGAAGCTGAAAGTGGTAATGAACATGATAAAGATAATGATAAGAATGATGCTTCGATAAAGCAGAGGTTGAAGAAGAACACGAAAAGCATGCTAAAAATAAAAAGTATACTAAAGAAGATTTTATTGCTAAGAAACATGGTAGTGAAAGGGAACCTTGGGTTCAAAAGCAAATGCCTTTTCCTGCTAAGAAACTAAAATCAAAGGAAGAAGAACACTATAACAAATTCTGTGATTGGATGAAACCTTTATTCCTGCAAATACCTTTGACTGATGCTATTAAATTGCCTCCTTAGTCAAAGTACATGAAAGATATTGTCTCTAACAAAAGGAAAATTCCTAATGAGGAGATTTCCACTATGCTTGCTAATTACTCTTTTAATGGTAAGGTTCCAAAGAAGCTTGGCGACCCAGGTATACCGACTATTCCTTATTCTATTAAGAATAATTATGTTAGAACTGCTCTATGTGATTTGGGAGCGGGTGTTAGTGTTATGCCTTTCTCCCTTTATAAGAGACTTTATTTAGATAAGTTGATACCGAGCGATATATCTTTGCAAATGGCTGATAAATCTCTCGCTATTCCTGTTGGTATATGTGAGGATGTTCCTGTTCAAGTTACTAATAATTGCTTGATATTAACTGATTTTGTTGTGTTGGAAATGCCTGAAGATGATAATATGTCTATTATTCTTGGGAGACCTTTTCTTAACACCGCAGGGGATGTTATTGATTGCAATAAAGGAAAAGTTACTTTCAATGTCGATGACAAGGAGCATACCGTTTATTTTCCCAAGAGGATTGAGAAAGCATGTGGAGTTAATACAATTTCTAATGTGAGAACTATCAAAGTGGGAACCATTGATTGTCCTATATATGAGCCTAAAGAAGAATATCAAACTCTTGTGATTGGATCCATATCAATACAATACAAGGTAACATGATTGATTTGAGGTTTATTTCTTCATATGCTATGTAAAATTTATTTGCTGCCAAGACTTGATCAACCTTGGTAACAAATTCATTTTATATGCATAGAGGAACTAAAGAACATCTCTTTCTTCCTCCACTTGATTTACTTGCTGTAGCACTTTTGTTTTGCAAAGTTCTTTAGTTAATTAGAGATTTCAAAATCTTTTTCTGCCCAGTAATAATAAAATTTACACCTAGAAATGTGCATTTTTCAAAGTTTTCAAAAATTCGCAAAAATTATACCATTGGTCCTATTTTTCGACGAGGCACACGGGAACACACGGGGATGACCGGTGGGGCACCCGAGGTGGCACCCCACAGGCCGGCGCGACCAAGGAGGGCGCGCCACCCTAGCGTGTGGGCCCCTCCTTGCCCCACTACATCATCTCTTCCTCCCACTCTCTTCTCTCTCCCGAAAAAACTCGCACCAGGTTCCTCTCACTCGCGTTTTTGCTCAAGAGCTCCAGATTTCTCGATCTCTTTGCTCGGCCCAGATTTCTGTCTGAAATTTGGCACATTTGCTCTCCGGTATGTGACTCCTCCGATTATCCAAGTAGAATTTTGTTTGGTGGAGTATATCTTGAATATTTTGCTGCTGTAGGAAACATGATTAGTGAGCTTGCATGCTTGTTCTAAGTGGTAGAAACTAGTTTTGATGCATGATTAGTACTCTAGCAAGTTCCTATGGTAGTTTCCCTCAATTATATGTCACCAAATCAAATTTTATAATGTTTGTTGAAAAATTTCAGAAAATGGAAGGGAGTAGGCACCAATTCAACCAACAAGAATTGGAGGTGCAACGAGGTCATGAGAGTTCACCGCGAAGAAGGAGTATACCCCGCTTACTACCCGTGCGTGGATTTTATGAGAAGTGCGGGAATCTTGCAAGATGTTCAAAGTCTAATCTCTCGTGCAGGGTTGGATGATTTTGTTGTTGGTGAACCATGCCAATATGCAAAATTGACTATGTATGTAGTGCAGGATTTTGAATTCAATTGGTCGCGATCTAATCCCATGGTTCGGTACAAAATTTATAATAAAACTGTCAACTTGCCATTCAATGATTTTTGTGTAGCAATTAGAGTGCCGCAATGGGGATCATGCGAGAAGATAAGGGGATCTCCGCAAGAGTTCTTGGACCTTTTCAAGATGATTTGTCATGGAAGAAGTTTCTCAGAGGATGGTGGTAAAATCAGTAGCATTCGACTCCCAGCTATTCGCTACTTTGCCTATTTCATTACCAAGTGCGTTCTTGCTAGAAAGAATGCAAGTAAATTATCTATCCATGATTTAGCTTTTCTAGCTGCTGCATTGCAAGGTAAAAAGACCTATAATTTGGGTGCTTTGATAGCCTATAGACTTGCTACTATCGGTGAGAAGGGCGGAATTTGTGGAGGTCTCATCGCCTCCCGTTTATTAGCTATGCATGTTGTAGAACCTCACCATCTTGATATTCAGCTTCCCATAGAGAAACTTGACATAGTCTCCATGATCAAGCATGAATTTGTTTCTGACTCATCCAATTTGAGCAACCTGTCTTACAGGATTACATTTTACAAGAAAACTTGGAGAATAACTAAGAAAACTGAAAAACTAGTAGGATTGCTACACTTTGTTCTATTTAACCTTGATTCCGGGGAGGATTGGTCGATCACGGAAGGTGCACTAAATGCATACATAGAGGGAGGAGGCCATCGTGCAAGAGACAACACGGAGGAGGCCGAGGAACACCTTGATTCGTCATCCGATGCAGCAAGTTCTTCGCATCAACAAGCTGGGCATGAGGAGCCTCCACGCTTTTCTTCTGCATCGGGACCTTATTATGACCACGCCATGTATGATCCACCGGCGTGGAACCCAGACCCTCGCTGGGGTTGATCTCCACTTAGGCCAAAAGCCTAAGCTTGGGGGGAGGTATACCGGCATCACTCATTCTTTGCATATTATGGTTGCTGGATACTTGTACATACTTGCTTGGTTTCTTAGAGTGGTTTTCTAATAAGAGGAAGATGATATTTGGGGAAGTGCTGCCGGAAAACAGATTCTGGACTGTTACTAAAAAAAATCGTGTGCACAGCCAGGACATTATTTTGAGCTGCCAATTTTTGTGCATGTTCCTCAGGTTGTTATCTAACTTTCATTAGTTGAACACTTTTCGAGCTGATCAGCGTAAGATTTTCTTAAAAATCGATTACTGAACTGCTGCCAAGTTTTGGCAGATTTCTGCCATCTTGCTTTTCTGTGTTTCTTTTAGTTTTCATTTTCTTGTTTTTGCTTTGTTTCTTTCCTAAAACACAAAAGACAAAAAATATTTCTGTTATTTCTCTTCTCCTTTTGTTTATCTTGGTTCCTTGCTTTTATTTTGCTTTGTGTGCTATCGTTGGTTTGCTATAAGAAAACCCAAAAAGATTTTGCTTTGTTTGCTCGTTTCCTTTTTTTCTTGTTTCTAATTCGAAAACACCAAAAATATTTGTTGTTCTTCTTTGGTTTTGTAAAGTTCATTATGAGTTCAATGGTCTTCGGTGGCTGGAGCGTGGTTTTCATTTCCAATTATTCAAGCTACATAAGTGAAAAGGCAATAATGACGATCTACGACAATCCGATTGTGGTGAGAGGCTGGTATGAACTCTATTTGTTTTCATTTTTGTACATATACTCATCCATGTGAGCATGCTTAGTTGGTTCATGTGAGGTATATGTCACTTAAGAAAGTCTAGTAGTTCATGATCTCTCATGATTAGCTCCAATTTATTAATATGAGTAGCATGTCATAAATATTTGCTTGCATTGTTTTATTCATAGATAGATATGACATTGTGGTATCCTCCTCTGAATAATTCACTTGAATCAACTTGGCACATGCTCACGCATGCATATGACTGAACAAAAGTCAATTAAGCCTCGATGATTTATTTTACCTCAGAGTTCTTGTATTACTTTTATGCCTCCATTAATTTATTTTGTCCCAATCATGATTATGACAGTTAATGCTCTCTTGATTGTCGCTTCCCAGTCTATTGCTAGCCTTCAATTGTACTGAGCGGGAACGCTGCTCGTGCTTCCAAACACCTGAAAACCAAGTTATTCCAGAGTGTCCACCATAAATACCTATGCATGGCATTTCAAACCATTCCAAGTAAATTCTCATGTGCTACCTTTAAACCTTCGAAATGCTTCTCAATTTGTGTCAATGTTTTATAGCTCATGAGGAAATATGTGGTGTTTATCTTTCAATCTTGTCATTTACTCCTGACAGACTTTCATAATGGACTAGTGGCACATCCGCTTATCCAATAATTTTGCAAAAAGAGGCGGCAACGGGGTTCCCGACCCCAATTAATCAACTTTCATTAATAATTCTCTTCACATGTTTTGCCCTGATTTATCAGTAAGCAACTTAAATTACAAATAGACACTCCTCCATGGTATGTGATTGATGGAAGGCACCCGAGGATTCGGTTAGCCATGGCTTGTGTAAGCAAAGGTTGGCGGGAGTGTCATCCATAATAAAACTAAAGTACGTGTGTAAACAAAAGAGAAGAGGGATGATTTACCTTGCTGGTAGAGATAACGTCCTTCAAGGGAGTCGCTCTTCAAAGTCTGGTTGACGAGGTAGTTAGAGTACCCATTATCATTCGTTGACAACAACAAACACCTCTCAAAATAATTTTATTCTTGTTTTACAAATGAAAAGCTCTAGCACATGTTAATCCCTGCTTCCCTCTGCGAAGGGTCAATCTTTTACTTTTACATTGAGTCTCCATCCTTTCTTTGAGCACTTTCTTGAGAGCACAACTGTCATTCTTAGTATAATATGCTTGTCCCAAAATGTGATTAACTGTGGTATAACTTTGATGCTTTTATCTTTGATAATCTCTACTTACAGTCTTCCCATGAACTTCAAAGGTGCCCAAGCATTTATGTTTCTTTGTACAAATACGGGCAAGCGAGATACCACTTTATCATATCACTCTATGAACATTGCAATCCTGCTTGATAGACATGATTCATGATGCTCATTATTAATTTGTTGGTACCTTTTCCATGATTGACGTAGCTATTAGATGATTTTATTTGCATGTACCTGTTATGAATTGCTTAAGTACTTGCCATATCATGAGAATATTTACATCATATGAACAAATGTGTTCGTGAAAGTTCTTTTATCGCACTCGGTTGTTAAGCTGAATTGCTTGAGGACAAGCAATAAGCTAAGCTTGGGGGGAGTTGATACGTCCAAAACGTATCTACTTTCCCGAACACTTTTGCTATTGTTTTGCCTCTAATTTGTATATTTTGGATACAACTAACACGGACTAACGCTGTTTTCAACAGAATTGCTCTGGTGTCTCGTTTTTGTGCATAAATCCAACTTTCAGGAAAATCCTCGGAATTTATGCGAAAGGTCCTATTTTTCCAGAATATTGACGGAGCCAGAAGGGCAAGCCAGGTGGGGGCCCGAGGGCCCCACACACTAGGCCGGCGCGGCCCAGGAGGGGGGCGCGCGGCCCTAGTGTGTGGCGGCCTCGTCTGGCCCCCGACGCCCTCCTTCGGACTACTTATTGCCTTCGACCTAAAAACGCACGGGGAGTTAGTCGAAATCGCCAGAAACCATCCAGTACGCCGCCACCGTCGCGAAACTCCGTCTCGGGACCAGAAACTCCGTTCGACACTCCGCGGGACGGGGAATTGGAGGAGATCATCGCCATCATCACCACCGACGCCTCTCCATCGACCAGCCATGTTTCCCCCATCCATGTGTGAGTAATTCCCCCGCTGTAGGCTGAAGGGGATGGTAGGGATTGGATGAGATTGGTCATGTAATAGCATAAGATTGTTAGGGCATAGTGCCTAATGTCCGTAATTGGTACTTTTATGATATTGTTGCAACTTGTTATGCTTAATGCTTGTCACTAGGGCCGAGTGCCATGATCTCAGATCTGAACATGTTATCAATTCATTATGATATTCATTGCTTTATGATCTTACCTGCAAGTTGTATAGACGTATTGCTGTCCGGAACCCGAGGCCCCAAAGTGACGGAAATTGGGACAACCGAAGGGGATGGCGGTGATATGAGGATCACATGTGTTCACGGAGTGTTAATGCTTTGCTCCGGTGCTCTATTAAAAGGAGTGCCTTAATTTCCAGTAGATTCCCTAGAGGCCGGTCTGCCACCGGCTGGTAGGACAAAAGATGTTGTGCAAGTTTCTCATTGCGAGCACGTACGACTATATATGGAACACATGCCTATTGATTGATTAGTACTTGGATACCGTTTTATTATTATCTGCAAATGCCACTGATTTGATTGTTACATGAGTTTCTCTCATCCATGCAACGCCCGTTCATCCATCCCTGTGCCTACAATATTTTAATCCTGCTTGTTTACTATAATCACTACTGCTATCTTTGTTACTCTGCTGCTGATATTTCACCACTGCTCTTGCTATAAAGCTGTTACTACTTGATAAACTCTTGCGAGCAAGTCTGTTTCCAGTGCGGCTGAATTGACAACTCATTCGTTAAGGCTTTCAAGTATTCTTTGTCTCCCCTTGTGTCGAATCAATAAATTGGGTTTTACTTCCCGCGAAGACTGTTGCGATCCCCTATACTTGTGGGTCATCAGTGGACAAAACGACCTGATGTTAATGATGCGGGGGAAACCTACAAAGAGTCATGGGCCATCACTGAGAGATAGATGGCAAGTCACGCACAGATCATGCAAGATCGCGTGGGAGTGTGCTTGTGTGTGTGCGACGAGGGGTAACCTCGGCAATGTCCATGGATATGGACTTAGGGTTTTAGGGAAAGAGGTGCACTAGTGGTTTCGTCAGCTGGTCAGAAAAGCAAGGTGGTCCGACAATATAATGATTATGAGGCAAATTCACCATAATACTAGAGTAAATATAGGGTTACAACAATGATTCTATGATCCCTCCCGCTGGCTCCTCCTAGCCTTTATACAGGAGGCTAGTTTCCGGAGTCTAGTTCGGCTCGGTTTACAAGTGTTTATGTCGGCTCCTTTGATGCACCTTTCCTTACCCGACATGCTTTGCTTCCTGGACATCGGATGCTTCCAGAACTGTAACTTGGTGGGCTTCCTCTTGAATATGTACCAGGGTTACAAAAGCCGTACTCCCAATAAGGTATACCCATGCCAGTGTGTGTGTGAGTGGTGGAGGGGGGTGGTATATGTCGATCCTACATGCGGTAGGTCCGGCACTGACAGGCGATGGCACCGTCCTAATCATTGCATGCGTACTCTCGGGGTTGGGAATGGACAATTAATTGCTGTCGAGTACATGTGAAAATATTTGGCTTGATTTATAGTGTACAAGTACCGTGAAGGGAAAGGTGAAAAGAATAAAAATAAAATAAAATGAACAATTACTAGTTTTTCGAAAAGAAATTACACCAAAAACAAAGTCGATACACAAAAGAGCCAACCTATAGACCTTAAACTAGAAATAATTTATTTAGGGAAAAACTACCACTTCCTAGTTTACTTAGTAGATTTTTAATTGTTTAAAAAATTCTAGTAAAACAAGAGAATTATAAATTAATGAAGTTCAAAAGGAAGAATTTAGCATTTATTTTAACTGCACTTAAATGATAAGTAATTTGAAAAAATCACAATAGAAATCTATGGCTAGTTAATATGTATTGAAAGTATATCATTTATATCATTCAGATAAATGATTTGAAAACTAAGTCCAAAACGCACATAAGTTCTGATAAAAAGTAGTGTAATGGGTCTTAATAAAAGGGTGTGATTATTTTTCAGTCGACCGAGAACTAACTTTGTTCTCAGTCAAATGATATCATCAAATTTCAGTTGCAACTCATGCTACAACTTTTTTTTTCGATAATGGGAGATTTATTAATTTTGTGAAGCAATTACACCTGTCCTATGCATAGTTAGGATGCACGTAGCCGTTTTCGAGTCTCAAGAAAAAACAAAAGGCGAATTACATATCAATCTTGAGCAATTGTAAAAACGCCTAAGGGGGACTAGGTGACCAAATTCGTTGATTATGCTACCACCTATGTTGGAAAAAAAGTATCCCTCGCCGTAGCCTCCATCCGTGTACAGATCTCCATAAATAGGCCACGGTTCTCGACCTTTTACATCGTAGACCACAAACAGAGAGTACCGGTGCATCTATAAATAACCTGCAAGAGAGAACACATTATATCATTAAAAAATTGTCATTTCTACATAGACATAGCGAACATACGACGGCAAACGCACCCACCCCTAATAAGCATTCTAAACCCATGATCAATACCATGAAGCCAATTTCCAAAAATATTGGCAAGACAAGTTGGGGGATACATATCATATGCTACTTGCATGCATGACCATATAGATCTGCCAAAACGACACTGGAAGAATAAGTGTTTATTCGTATCATTATGATGATAGAACACACACTAACTACTTCTAGCAAGATTGTCTTTGGTTAGGATCACCCCTCGACGTAAATAGCAACCAAAAATCTTAATTTTTAGTGGTATTTTCATCTTCCAAATCTTTTTGTTCTTTTCAACTCGTATATCAGGTTGGATAATTGCATTGTGTAGTGAACTTACAAAAAATTTCCCATTAGGGTACAAGTTCCAACGAAATTCATCGGAGCCTACAGAAAGTTGAATGGGTTTCAAACGATGAAGTAAGGCATTCCATGCAACTAGTCTCTGACCATATAAATCTCGGCTAAACATCACTAACGGGGGTGAGGTCGCAATTACTAAGATAATGGTATCACTTTTGCGACGAACAATGCTATATAATGTCGAGTATTGTTTTGAAAGAGGCCTATTCCCTAGCCAAGAGTCCTCCTAGAACCGTACCTGCGATCCATCCTCAATTGAAAAAGTACCATATTGGAAGAACATTTTTTAACCCATAAGGCCGACCCAAAAATGCGAATCCCCTGGTTTCCAGAGGATTTGGTATACCGCTTTCTCCCCAGTGTACTTTCTCTTAATGAGAGTCTACCATACCCCATCCTTTGTAAGTAGCTTGAACAATCATTTACCTAGTAAGGCTGAGTTTTTGACCTCAAGGTCTTGAACTCCCAACCCACTCATGTTACAAATTATGACTAGGACGAATCATGATGCAAATCAAATAGTGTAGAACTTGACTGAGCACGAAGTTAGTTCTCATCTAGCTGAGAACTAGCAAATCCTTAATAAAAATAACAGTGGGTCCTAGGGAATTCTGATAAAAAATAGGAAGGAAACCCACTCAATACACTTCTCGAGGGTACTCCTCGGCAATGCCCTCCGATTGGGGTTTAGGGTTGATGGAATCCAGCTGATACGAGACATCGGTTTACAGACAAGCGGGGAGAGCGATTTACCCAGGTTCGGGGCCCTCGATGAGGTAAAACCCTTACGTCCTGCCTGTCTGATCTTGATTATGAAGATATTGGGTTACAATGGGGTGCCGAAGGGTTCGACTGTGTTCTCGTCGAGAGGCTAAGTGCTATGATGAGCTAGCTCTAGACTTTTGGTGGCTAAGATTGCTAAGTTGATTGTGTCCCTCGGCAGCCCCTCTCCTGGCCTTTATATAGGGGGCCAGGTCTCAAGAGGTCTAACCGAGTACGACTAGTTTTACAATAATTCTAGCTCTAAACTTTCCTCGTTCGGCTCCTTCCTTGTCTTGCCTGTCAAGGAATCTTCTGCTGCGACATCCAAGTGGCCCATCTTGCCATCGAATACCTTCATGGGCCTTCAGTTAGATCGTATAGGGTAGTGCAATATCGGTTACCCGAAGGGTAATGCCCACGTTAGTAGCCCCCGAGTGTCTAGCCGAAAATAGTTTGGGTAGAGACTGAAGCATGCTTCCTCTTAATGTTCTTCTCCTTGATTGTTCTTGTTCATCTTGAATCAGCATCATCTTCTTATGTCGGGTGCGCGTCCAGCGCTCCTGATGGGAGTAGCCCCCGAGTCTAGGTACGGATGCTTGCAATCCGTGCGTAGACTCAAGTTGTACCACTCGAACGTTTTGCTCTGCCGAAGTTTTTCTGCAAGTCTTCATAGGTCATCTGATATATTGTTCGCGCGTAAGGGATAACGAGTAACGTGCCCAGCTTTTGCTGGTTAACTACCGATGGCAAAACAACGTTACCCTACACAGAATCAAGTCCCCGGGCATGATCCTGGAGTGCAAAAAAGTTCTGTCGGGTGCGCGTCCAGCGGTCCCGATGGGAGTAGCCCCCGAGTCTGGACGCGGGCGCTTGCAACCGGGTGCAGACTCGAGTTGAACATTTCATCCTTTTCTTCAAACACTTCTTCATACGAATACCTTCGAGTCCTCTTTTTATCGGGTGCGCGTCCAACGCTCCCGATGGGAGTAGCCCCCGAGTCTAGGTGCGGATGCTCTCAATCCGTACATAGACTCAAGTTCATCATCCGATACCTTTTCGCATTTCTTTGAATACTCCGGGCGTTCCTTATGACGTCATGGATGACGTTATTAACACTTTGATTTTGACTGACAAGATGCGACCTGCTGGGCCCATTCTTTCTCTGTCTGGCCCTTTTTTAAGCAATATCCGCCCTTCTCGTACAGTTACCAAGGCGTCTCCTCGATTTCCGCAATCATCAATGGAAAAAGGCCCCCTTAATGAACTGGTAGCAATGACGCGTGCCCATGCAATCCTCAAGTTCTCCCTTTCTTAAAACCTTCAAAGGACAAAATCTTTTCGATTTCCTCCCATATTCATCATAGCATCTTCCTGCCCTTCTTCTTCCTCTCTTTTTCGCAACTGCTGCGCCGCCACCACCGCTTTTCAGACCTTCCCGAGATCTCGCAATGGTGAAGAAGAAAAACCTCGCTGCCGCCGTCAGTTCCACGAGCGGCGGCGCCGCCGCCAAAGCCTCCTCGAATCTCCCAAAGAGGAACACTCCAGATGCTCCTCCCCCAGCTCCGGCGCCGCCAGCGCCGCCAGGCTCGATAGCTAAACCTGGAGATTGGCTAGCGTCCTCCGTCACGAAGCGTGATGAGAAGAGGGCCCGAAGCCTCGGGTTAATCTCCTCCGACGAGGGGAATGTGATTCTTCCAGGTGCGATTTCTCGGCCCAGTCCACCTGCTGGTTTTACCGTGATGTTCTTGTCGTTCTTGTATCGGGGTCTGTCGCTTCCTGCCCACGAATTCCTCCATCGTCTCTTGCGGACTTACGAAATCCAACTGTGGCAACTCACTCTGACATAGGCATCCCCAATGGGCTTGCCGAAGATGGTACCCAGGGTTTACTGAAGGCCCATAACCCGAAGAGCAAGAAGATTCGGAAGCCCAAGATACTATTAAGGAAAGCTAGATTTGTAATAGGAAGCATTATTTGTAATCTTGCGGGACGGGTTAGAAACCCTCCCGGACTCTGTAAACTTATGTATCACGAATCCCTCGGCTCCGCCTCCTATATAAGGGGGAGTCGAGGGACAAAGAAAGGATCGAATCATTGTCTCAAAAACCCTAGTTTTCATATCGTCGAGTACTTTTCGGCTGAAACCTTCGAGATCTACTTGCCCTCTACTTCCGACTAAAACCTTAGTCTACAACTTGTAGGCATTGATAAGTTAATCCCTTGTCAATTGGCGCCGTCTGTGGGAATTAGAGGAGTCAAGGATCTGATCTCGATGGCACGTTCAAGATCGTCGACTACGTCAACTGCAAGCAACGCTTTGGACAGAGGTAAACAGATCGAAACTGATCTAGTCGGTTTTGTTCCTCACCCGCCCTCCCGTTTGGATGCATATGCGTATCTGGAGGAGCCCATGGAGATGACGTTTGGAAAGTTCCACTTCCGCATCGAGAAAGAAGGAGTGTATCGTCTCGAAATTCTGATCTCATCGGGATTATCAACGGTCGATCCCGATTTTTCAAGTTCAGCATCATCAATCGAGTCAGGCGACGAGAAAACTTCATCGCCACGCTTCATCAGCTCCAGGGCAAGTGAAAAACTAGCCAAGATCTTCAGCGACATGTCTTTCGAGTCATCTGCGGACTCCTATATAAGCGACGACTCGAGCGACATCGACAGCTTCAACTTCATCGACAGATCCATCACTGTTGGAAAGGTCTTCACCAATCTCTATGATGGTGTCACCAAACCCGACAAAGTTCAGAATCCAAAATATCATCAGATCTACGCAATTGGAGAACCAAGCCGGCCAGAACCAGCGACGTCAGAGGCTTTCGACGATGCGGGAAATCCGTATGTCGATCCCGCAGATCTCACGCGAGGTTTGGGGACAAAATATATCGGACCAGGAACACGAGAGATGGTGCAATTTCCGCAGGCAGTGTGGGATCGAGTCGCAAGAGCTATTGATGGTACAGAACCAATGACGATTATGGTGACACCTAAGGAGCTACAAGCTTATCAATATAGACTCGCACGTACCAGGAGAGAGCTCGAGAAACAGAAAATCGAGTTGGACAGGAGGCAGGAAGCAGCATCTGCATCAAGCAGGCAAAGGGCAGAGCTAAGCCGACATTCAGGAACTTCGGGAGATAGTCATAGAGAAGCTCGAAGGAGAGCAAGATCCCGGCTGCAAAATATACCCGAAGCAGAGAGAGAACACCTAGTTCAAAACCTCGACATGTCTTTTATGTCAATCGACACGAGGGGGAATATTATTCCCAAAACACCGGAAGCAGGATATATGGCAACGCAAGCATTCATCCTCGCATCCAAGCCACCTCCCGGAGATCCACGAGAAGCATTGTACAATATGGCTATGGCAGGAGTCGGGGCCATGGGAACGGTGTTTGTAACAACGCCTCCCGAAGGATCAGCAAGGCAAAATAGTCCACGACCTGCTGCAGCAGCACCAGTTCCCAAGAGAACAAGTGGAGCAAGAGACACAGCAGCACAAGCACGGGTGGATAGAGCACGACAAAGTAGAAGGGAACATCGGTACTCACCAGATATAGATGACGAGGATATGTGTGGACTGCCATGCTTTACGAGGAGGGTCCGAAAAACTCGAGTTCCTTCAGGGTTTAAATTACCCGATAACTTCAAAAAATTTGACGGCCTACAAGATCCAGAAGATTGGCTAGTCGACTACCTCTAGACGGTGAAACTGATAGGTGGAACCAGAGCAACAACAATGCAGAGCATCCAAGTACACATGAGTGGAGCCGCAATATCTTGGATAAAGAAGCTTCCCCCAGGTTCTATCGACAGCTGGGAAAGTTTCGAGGACGTGTTTGTCAAGAACTTCCGATCAACCTGCAAAAAGCCTGCGACACTAGAGGAGTTGAGATCATGTCGACAAAAGCATGATGAATCAATGAGGAAGTACATCCAAAGGTGGAACATCATTAAAAACTCGGCAGAAAATATATCTGACGAAAGAACGATAGATGCGTTCGTAGCAGGAGTTCGACGAGGAGATTTTGTGGAGGACTTGGAAAGAACCAACCCAAGGACAATATCAGCATTAATGGAAATAGCAAACATATGGGCAGATGGTGAAGATGTTGTACATAATAAATGACACAGGTCACCAGAGGAGGACCGTAATCGAAATTTTCAAAATAGGCGAGGATTTGTTCGACAATTTTCGAGTTACGATGCCCCTGGCCAAATATCGGCTGGGTTTCGGGAAAACAATGGAGGAAACAATAGAGATGATTATCAAAGGAGTAATGAGCAGCAAGGCGACAATAGAGATGACTCTCGGAATAACAGGCAAAATAGCGGATCAAGGTTTCAAAGACCTTTTGTATCTCCCGAAGATATGATGAACGGGCCATGTCAGATGCATTTTTATCTCGAAAATAATGGGAAGAGGCAATCAGGACATCTGCAGAAGGATTGTCGCAATTTCCAAGCAATGTTGAGGGTTGCAGGGTTCGCTAATGCTCAAGCAACAAATAGAAACCCCCAAGGGCCCAGGAGTGAGATCCATCTACCACCTCCTCCCGCGATTATGGACGAAAATCGACACCAACTCAGAATAGCGGCAGCACCACAGCCACCTCCATATGTTGACCCTAACTCCAATGGCGCGGTTTTGATGATTCAGAAAGCTAGGCCTTCTAACAGGCAGCAGAAAGTAATCTCACGACAAGTGTTCATGGCAGAGAAGATGCCTCCACCGACGAAAGAGTACCTAAATTGGTCGGGACAAGATATTGGTTTCACAATTGCGGATCACCCGCAGCAAGTTCCTCGACCAGGACAGTCAACACTTATTCTACCAGCGGTGATCGCGGGATTCGATGTATCTCGAGTATTTATAGATGGAGGCAGCAGTTTAAACCTTATGTATGCAGATACATTAAGGAAGATGAACATATCCCTGGCAAATTTAAAACCTACGGATACATGTTTCCATGGGATTACACCAGAGAAGCCGAATTATCCATTGGGAAAGATCAATCTCGACGTTCAGTTTGGGACCCGAGAAAATTACAGGATAGAGAAGCTGGAGTTTCAAGTCGTGGATTTTCCGTCGCAATATCACGCCTTGTTGGGACGACCAGCATATGCCAGGTTTATGGCGGTACCACATTACACGTACCTGTTGTGGAGGTTACCTGGACCCAAAGGACCAATTACAGTCAAAGGCAGTTTCGCGTTAGCTGATAAATGCGACAAGGATTTTCACCAACTGTCAGAAACTTTCGGGATGCAAGCAGAATATATGGCGTCAAGGCTCACAACTGATTATGATGTGTTGCCATACGCAGGAAGGCCACTCAGGGAGCCAACTTTCAACACTATTAAGGATTCCAAGGAGGTACAGATTCACCCGACAGACCCAAAGAAAACAACGTCCATCGCGACAGATATGGACCTTGCATAGGAAAGCGCGCTCGTCGAGTTTCTCCGTGAGCACTGGAAAATCTTCGCATGGTGTCCAGCTGACATGCCAGGAGTACCCAGGGAACATGCCGAGCACCACCTAAACTTGGATCCAATAGCGAGACCAATCAAGCAACCTCTCGAGGCGTTTTCGGAGCCAAACGGCAAAGCTATCTTTGTCAGAAATTGATCGACTAAGAGAAGCTGGTTTCATTAAGGAGCTGCATACGGAGGCCACATGGGTAGCAAACCCGAGTGCTGGTCCCGAAGAAAAACACTAAAGTCCTTCGCATGTGTGTCGACTTTACGTGTCTAAACAAACACTGTCCAAAGGATCACTTTCCCCTCCCAAGGATCGATCAAATCATCGACTCCACGGCAGGATGTGAACGTCTTTCCTTCCTGGATGCATACTCTGGTTATAAACAGATCAGATTAAAAGAAGAGGATGAGGTTAAAACAGCGTTCATTACACCTTACGGCGTGTTTTGCTATAGAACAATTCCCTCTGGTTTGAAAAACGCGGGAGCAACATATCAACGGATGATGCAGAAGTGCTTAGCAACACAGATTGGTAAAAACGTACAAGTATACATTGACGATGTCGTCATAACATCAAAAAAGGGGGCAACGTTAATCGAGGACTTGAAGGAAACCTTCGACAACCTCGACAAGTTTTGTCTCAAGCTGAATCCGACGAAGTGTTCTTTCGGCGTCCCTGCAGGAGAACTTCTCGGGTTCCTAGTCTCAGCAAGAGGGATTGAAGCTAATCCCGAAAAATCCAAGCTATCGTAACATGAGAAAGCCAACAAAGTTGAAAGAAATACATCAGTTAACTGGGCGAGTCGCAGCTTTAAACAGATTCGTCGCCAGGTTGGGAGAAAAGGCGCTACCGTTCAACGCCCTAATTAAACAAGGAGAGAAGTTCCAGTGGAACGAAGAGGCAGATAAAGCTTTCGAGGATCTTAAACGCACAATTTCGACACCACCAATCTTGGTGGCGCCAAAAGAGAAGGAACCCCTCCTGTTATACATTGCGGCTACACCCCAGGTGGTCAGCACGGTGCTAGTTGTCGAAAGAGAAGAAGAAGGAAAACTCCATGGTGTGCAGAGACCGGTATATTTCATCAGTGAAGTTTTATCGCCTTCAAAACAACGGTACCCGCAGTACAGAAACTAGCATACGGAGTGTTTACAACCGCAAGAAAACTGCGGCACTATTTTCGGTGCATCCGATAATAGTGGTCAACGAGGCACCTCTATCCAATATATCCAGAAGCTACAAGTCGTGTCTCCCTTTGGGGAATAGAACTTTCTCCTCGGGACATCACGTATGAAAAAAGAAAAGCAATAAAGTCGCAAATTCTGCCAGATTTCATCGCATAGTGGATGGAGCTGCAAAATGCAGGACCCCGCATTTATCGAGAACTTGGACTATGAACTTTGATGGATCCAAGAGGTTAGAGGGAGCTAGATCAGG
Source organism: Lolium rigidum (assembly GCF_022539505.1). NCBI lineage: Eukaryota > Viridiplantae > Streptophyta > Magnoliopsida > Poales > Poaceae > Lolium > Lolium rigidum. The sequence goes on from NC_061510.1 coordinate 81,379,159, forward strand.
CGTGATACTCATATCACCTGAAGGCGACAAATTAAAGTATGTCTTACGGATGACGTTCCCAAACGCGTCTAACAACGAGGCAGAATACGAAGCTCTTATACACGGGATGAAGATGGCGAAGGCTTGTGGTGCGACTTGACTAAAAATCTTTGGCGACTCACAATTGGTGGCTCAACAAGTCATGAACCAATGTGATGCAGTCAATGATAGCATGGTGGCATACAAGGAAGTGTATAACGAGCTGGAGAAACTATTTGACGGGTGCGAGGTAAATCACATCAGCAGGCTAAGCAATGATGAAGCCGATGTTCTTGCAAATATCGGATCGCAGTGTCTCGCGATTCCTCCAGGCGTGTTCTGGGAGGAGATAACAGAGAGATCTACAAAGCCGAAGAAATCAAAGAAGAAGGAGAAAGATGAAAAATCTTCAGGGGCTGCGTAAGAGATACCAGAAGAAGAATAGGAACAAGATCTAGTATTGATGGTGCAAATTCCATGGATGCAAGCATACATATCATATATCCTAAGGAAAACAATACCCGACGACCCAGTTGAAGCAAGGCGAGTTATTAGACGATCCAAAGTTTTACGGTGGTCAAAGGGGAGCTGTACAAACGAAGTATTTCGGGTGTGTTACAAAGGTGTGTTACACCCGAAGAAGGAAGGATAATCTTGAAGGATGTAAACGAGGGAATATGCGGTCATCACGCGAGCAGTCGAGCTATTGCCACCAAGGTTTTCCGAGCTAGATTCTACTGGTTGACAGCAATCGAGGACGCGAAGGAGATAGTACGAACTTGTGACGCGTGCGAGAGATTTGCCGCAAAACCTCATTCTCCGGCAGCAGAGCTGATACCAATACCATTGTCTTGGCCCTTTGCTCAATGGGGCCTCGATATGGTGGGAAAGTTACACAAGGCCTCGCCAGGAGGATACGAGTATATGCTCGTCTCTGTCGACAAGTTCACCAAGTGGATAGAAGCGAAGCCGATAAATTCACCAGACGCATCATCAACAATAAAGTTCGTGAAAAGCATTGTTTTTCGATTTGGAGTACCTCATAGCATCGTCACGGACAATGGCAGTAACTTCACATCCAAGGAATTCAAGGCATACTGTGCAGAGGTGGGCATCAAATTGCACTTCGCTTCAGTTGCGCATCCGCAAACCAACGGCCAAGTCGAGAAAGCCAATGGTATCATTTGCAATGGTATCAAGAAACGCTTGTTAGGACCATTGGAAAAAGCTCGACATACTTGGCCAGAGGAGCTGCCAAGTGTGTTATGGAGTATCCGAACAACACCAAACACGGCGACACAGGAGACTCCGTTTTTTCTGGTTCATGGAGCTGAGGCAGTATTGCCAATAGAGATAGAGCATGATTCCCCAAGAGTCACGGAGTATGATGAAGAAGCTTCTAGAAAAGCATTGGAAGACGATGTCGACGCATTGGACGAAGCCAGAGTATCAGCAAGACTTGAAAAATTACCACAGTCGACGTTTGCGACCAAGATCCTGTCAACACCCGGATTTTTAAGTCCAGATGCCTATTATGCCATACATCGCAATCCCAGGAATATTGTTGTTGCGAGACATAATAGTTGAATATCATAGAGTCATCATTTATTACAACACATAATCGTCTTACAAAGGTAGATCACATGATCCAATATTACAATAGTAGTTGATCTATCGATCAACGAACATCACGAATAGCGGAAGCGAAGTAGTAGTGGCTATCTAATCCACAGGCCAACGCTTGACGTCAGGAGTGATCCTAGTTGTCGTAGACGTCCTGCTGTCCATCTTCCTCGTACTGCTGTTCACCTTCATAGTCCGGCCATTTGAATAGCCGGGGACAAAGCCATGAGTACTTTTAAAGTACTCGCAAACTAATACTAGTGTAAGCACCATCAATTATAGTAAGGGGATACTAAGCTCTAGGTTTATTTGCATAAAGCCAAGTTTATTTCATAAACATTTTAGAAAAGACTCTTCATTTGCTAAACTAACTCAAGTGGGAACATTAGTGTCATTCCCACAACTCTGTTGTGATTCAATTCAAAGTCACCATTCACCTTTCAAAATTCAAGTCCCAAGTCATATGTCACATTTTTGAAAATGGTCGATGACGGAACAGTATGGCCTTTCCAACCGTCCATAACCGTGGACACGGCTATTCGAATAGTTCTACACTCTGCGAGAGGTCGTACACTTGTGCCACAATATTTGCAATAATCCGTCGGGGTTAAGCGGCCCTGATTTACCATACTCCGTATGCGGACTACCAACCATAACCTTTCACTTACATACTCTAGTATAGGCACCTCTCCCCATGAGCTTGGCCTCCCGGTGAAAACCGCGATCAACCGGGAACCGCACGGGGCTTGGGCCGGACATTCACCTCGTTCCACGTCATATCGCATCGTTTTGTTTGTTGTGGAGGCAGCCCTCGGCCTAACCCCGATGACGCTTGTTAGAGGGAACCCATACTAAAGCACATAAATTTCTAGTTAAGCCCTTACCCATATTGGGTATTGTGGGGGTACTTTCAAATTGGAATGGTATCGCATCCGAACCCAACCATCGGTTTTTTGTAAAATTCACCAAGTCATTCACCAGTCATATTCACCTTCAAAATCTTTCAATAGAATGACTCATCATTCCAAGGTTTTTCAAAGTCATTTCATTTCACATGATCCCATCTAGAGTAGTCAATTCTATTTGTTTAGCACTAGCAACTAGTCATGAGGGGTGCTAACTAGCTTGTCTTGCTCTAGGCTAACTTTGATGCTCTTGTTCTACTCTATATCTAAACCAAGTGAATCATGAATCAAAAAGGTAAACTTTGATAAACAAAATTTAGAAACGCTTGTAAAGTAAAAGCTGGGAAATAGGAGCATTAAGCATAAAGTAAAAAAATTGGTGCCTTGCTCTTGTAGAGCTTTGCACAAGGGAACCTTGCAAGAGTGTTAGCTTGCCTTGATTGGTGAGGTGATCAAAGTTTTCTGGCTCTTCCTCCTGGTAGAATACCTCCTCCTCTTGATAGTCTCCGGTACTAGCGTCTAAAAACGAATACGAGGATACAATCACCAAACAATACTTAAGTACTCTTAATTAGCCTTAATGGCTCACTCAAATGATCTAGCATCACTACTTAACATCTATTTACACATTAAGCTAGGGTTTCCTTATTTAATAATAGGAAAATAATTTCCTCTCATTGAAAGTTGAAATTAGGGTTTCTCTTGGTTTGGAGAAATAATTTCCTCTCATTGAATCTTCTTAAGATTTAATCTTCTCAAATAACCAGGGATGATCCCATGTTGACCAAGGTCAACACTTCACACTTAGTATTTGAGAAAAGGGATTTAAATGAGATTCATCATCTCATGTGATTTAAATAACTAATGCAATTTAAATACTATGTTGATTTAAATTCTACAAGTGAGCAAGTATGAACCTATGCAGTAGAGGTCAACAAATTACTTCATAACACTTGTGAGAATGATTTAAATGAGGTGCTACACCTCATAGATTTAAATTCTAAAATTTGGATATAGTTTAAATGGGCTAGTATTGACTACATAGCCAATATTTTGATTCTAGCCCATGATCATGTACAGAACCCATATCATATTTTTACATAGTAAATTAGAGTTTGTTAAATGTGAATTATTGCAATTGGATTCACTTCAAAATTCAAAGTGGTTGATTTTTAAGATTTATTTGAATACAGAAAAGTCTCTGTTTTGTCATTTTTGCTATTCAAAAACTACACCACATATGAGGTGTGAATCCAGTGGGGTTGGTTAGGGAAAAACATAAGCTTTCTGAATATATAAAATTTACTAAAATTGAGTTTGTAGAAATTGAACTATTCAAATTTGAAGTGTGCAGCAGTATTGGATTTGAACTAAATGGATTAAACCAAATTTGAAAATGACCTGGGCCACGCGGGAAAACGAAACGGGCCCTAACGGACTCAAACGGCACAGGCCGGCCCAACTAACGCTGACCACGCCAGCGGGCCGCCTGACATGAGGGTCCCACGCGTCGGTGGGTTATAACTACCGAATCGGTATGCTCGTAACTTGCGACCGTCGGATTAGGAGATGATCGTGCGGTCGAGGTTCGTCTTCTTCTCCGGCGAGAGGAGGGCGTGCCGGCGACGGCGGGTGGGGGTCGGGGAGCGTCACTGGGCCGCCGGCGGTCGAGGAAGGGGTGCGAGGCGTCGTTGGCGAGGACGGAGAGGCTCTCGGTAGCGGCGGCGAGGCTCGGGGTGGCTCCGGTCGTCGCGAGCTTCCGCGGGCTCCGGCGGCTTCGAGCTCGCGATTCGAGCTACTCCGGCGAGGTGGAGTGGAATTGGATGGGGGAGAAGGTTCAGTGAAGAGAGGAGAGCAACTTGTGTGAAGAGAGGGAGAGCTGAGAGGCGCTATTTATAGCGGGCGGTGGTGGCCGTGGTGTGCTGTGGAGGTGCGCTCATGGCGATGGCTGTCCAGGGCGCGAAGGGGCAATCTAGGGGGCGCGTAGCGTTGCAGTCATCCGAGGGGTGCTAGTGAGCTTGACGGCACGGTTAAAGGGGGTCTGAGGCGAGCTGGCGATGATGGCGTCCGTGCAGTACCGTGGCGGCAGGGTGGCGATCATGGCGTGGGCGTCAATGCTTCCGCGAGCCAGTGGGCGTGTCCAGGAGGGTACGGGTGGGGTGGTGATGGCGCGTGCAAGAGGGCAAGGCGAGGGGAGGACGGGGGCGTGCTGGCGAGTAGTGTACTGCGGCGTCCAGGGTTGTGTCGGGGCGTGGTCACCGCGTGCCTGGCACGTTTCTGGGCGTGCATGGGCGCGTCTGGTTCGGCCAATGCTGTGGCTTGGAGAGCTAGGGCTTGGTACTGGCTTCGTCCTGGTGTGCTAGGGGAGCTCTGTGACATGGTTAAAGTGAGAGGGGAAGGCCAGAGAGAGGAGTGGCAAGCATGGCCGGCATGGTGCACGGCATTGCTTAGTTTAGGTTTTCTCCACGCTTTAATCGACGGTGCAAGGACCTGGCTTGATGCAGGGGTTGCAGAGGGTGGTGATCATCACGAGTTGAAAGGGGTTTAGGCCAAAATCCTCTGGATAATAGCATGTAACATGAAACAAAGATGCTGCCTGCCATGTGTTCGATAAAATGGCCGCAAGAAGAAAAATTTAGAATTTTGCAATTCTTTTTGGTGGAGTTCATTTATATAATAGATGTGATTGAATGGTGGGGGTGGTGGTCAATTTGGTCAAGGTTTGTGAGATTCCAAAATTGGGTATGATCTTCACATAGTTTCAACATCACCACTTGTCAAAATCATACTTGGTCAACCTCGGTCAACATTAGCACGAGATGGTCAACATGAAAGTTGTTGACCTTTACATGGTCTTGGATGACATGGTCATAGTTGACCAAGTTTGGTTTAGTAAAGAATTAAACCAGAGGGGTAAAGAGAGGATCATGTTAAAATTTACCCAAATGACCATCATCACATGTGAGATGGTTTTGAGTTAAATTTGGATTTGATTCTGGTTTCTTTGATGCATTTGGGTTTGTTTGAGTTATATAAGAGTTTTAGAATCCATAGGGCAAGCAATGGTGGCCTCATATGAAGATTTGCTAAATTGGGTTATGTGTATGTGAGTTAAAATTGGAATTATCTCACCATTTGAATTCTCTCCATTTGAATTTGGTTTCATTGATGCAATTGTGTTAGTTTATCATATTGAAGTATTTTAGAAGCAAGGGAGCAAGCAATTATGGCTTTGGTGAAGGATTTGCATTTTGGCATATAGTGTATGTGAGGGAATGTTGGGGGATTCTCTCACTATGTGATTTCTCTCCATTTGTTTTGACTTTGGTTGACTCTAATGTGGTTCTTATTAGTGTAGAAACATTTTAAGATCATTGAAACCAATTCAAATGGTCTTGTTCAAAGATTTGCAAATTTGGCCTTAATACATAAGAGATGAGGTGTCACTTTTTATTATTTTTGAAAAGGGTTCATCTTGCTTTACTTGGACATGGGTTAGGGTCAAATTAGCATTAGATTAGGTTTAGAAAAGGTTTCACATCATTTGGTCAAGGTTTAAAGTCATAGGGCAAAATTTGGTGAAATGGCTATGTGTCACATATGCCTCTATGCATATGTTGCATTTGATTTTAAATTTGACTTGGCTTGACCCAAATGGTGTTGTTGAGTGTTGAAATGGTATATGGAAGTGATCCAACCATTCACAACAAGTCCTAGGGTCAATCTTCTCCAATTCACAAATTTGCTAATTTACTCTCATATGCCTCTATGGCATTTTTAGTTTCTTTTAATTTCTTTGGACAACACTTGGATTTGATTTGATAAGCCTTTGGTAAGGTGTATGAAGGTTTTCCAAACCTCTATGCAAAGTAGAAAAGATTAGGGTAGAGTTTTATAAGAATAGCCATAAGCACATATGCCTTTTTCTTAATTAATTTCCTTTTATTTTATTTTAACTAGGATGGTGATAAGAGGGGTGAGTTTTAGGGTTTAAGTTTATTTCAAACTACTATAACAATCAATCATGGCAATAGCACAAGAATTAAACAAGATCACTATGTATCAATCTTAATTTAATAAAAGTTTTTGTTGGTTCCAAAAATTTGAAACAAGGGAAATTCATTTGTTTTGTTTTGAAATTTTTGGGATGTTACAAACCCTTCCCCCTTAAACAAATCTCGTCCCGAGATTTTAAGAAAAGTTAGGTTCCTAAGAGAGATTGAGCATTTTATTTACAGGAAGACATACTTGGCATGTTCTGGGGTGCTTCCTGAGCTTCAGTGGTAGTCATGTGGTAGAGGCGGCCGTTGTTGTTGTTCTGGTTCCTTCTACCGGCAAAACGGCGCTGTTGCTGGGCAGGTGCAGCGGTGTTGGCGGCAATCTTGGCAAGCTTCTTGGGGCACTCATTGGAGTAGTGGCCCACAACTCCACATTCATAGCAGTTGATTGTGGACTTGTCCTTGGGGTTGACGGGAGCAGTATTGCTTCCAGTTATTGGGGCAGTGTTTACGTTGGTGTTGTTCCCATTGTTGTTTCTGTTGTTGGGGTTGTTGTTGTTGTGGTGGCTGTTGTTGTTGTTGTTGTTGTTGTTGCCTCCGGGCTTCGGGGGTCCTCCGTTGTTGTTGGCGTAGTTGGGGCGATAAGTCTGAGCAGGTGGTCTGTTGTTTCTGGGGGTGAATCCTCCAGAGGAGTTGTTGCGGTACTTCTGGGTATGGTGGGGTCCATTCTGGTTCATCATTCTGCGCTTGCGGTTCTCATTGGCTTGATGCAGCTTTCCTTCCATCTGTATGGCTGAGTCCACCAGGGCTTCTAAGTCAGCGAACGGAATGTTCACTAACACAGTTTGCATCTCGTCATGCAGTCCGTTCAGAAATCTTTCCTTCCTCTTCTCGTTGGTGTCGGTCTCATCCGGGGCGTACCTTGACAGAGTGAGAAACCCGTCGCGGTATTCCACCACGGACATCCTTCCTTGCTTGAGTTCACGGAACTCGTCTCTCATCTTCTTGATCAGTCCTTGGGGCACATGATATTTGCTAAACTTCAGCTTGAAGTCTTCCCGTGTCATCATCCGTCCCGCATTCATTGCACGGGCACTTGTCCACCGAGCTCGGCAGGTCCCGACGGGTAGTGGGTGGCAAACAGCACTTTTTCTGCGGCTTCAACTCCCGCAACTTCGAGGTTATTCTCCATGGTCTGGAGCCAGTCATCAGCATCAAGGGGCTCTTCAGTCTTGTTGAATACCGGAGGGTTGGTGTGCTGAAAGTTCTTCAGCTTTGATCCAGGGTGATCGTTGTTTCCATGGCCTTGGTTGTTCTGAGCTATCTGTTGCAGTGCAGCAATGTTTGCTTGGCGTTCAGCTCTCTCGGCTTCTCGGTCTGCCATCATTGTCTGCAGTAGTTGCATCATGGCATCTTGGGTGGTGTTGCGGGTTGGTGGGGCCATCTGAATATTTAGGTAGATGATAAGATAAGAGGGAAATTTCTATGGTTGGTTTTGTTAAATTTTTTAAAAGTTCACAAATTGAAATTTTGAGTAGTGTTGCAGGGTAACACCGACAACACTTTTTCATTCATACCAAGCATCACATATTACAAATCTAACACACCGTTGGTTTGAAGAACCATTCATCGCTCTACGATACAAGGGGATCCTGATACAACTCACACGTACGAAGGTGCCTTAAATGATACTACTCTTTAGGGTGGAATCCTTCGTCTTCATGGGTAATGTGCTTGGCGAGAGGCGAGGGCGTTGTCCAAATCCCTGAGGGTTTTGTACTGCCTGAAGTCCTGAGGTGCTTCATAGGGGTTCATCTTTGGTTGTGGTGGGGGCATGGTCATCGGTCTTCCCATGGAGTCATGTCTTGGGTAGTGGATGAAGCGAGTGTTCTTGATCTTGTTCTCATTTTGTCCGCACAGACGGAAAATTGCTTCTTGCATAGCTCTGACTAGTCCTTCCTTCCAAGTGTTTCCCGTTACAGAAAACCAGATGGTTTCCCATACCGGGGCATCAAGCTTCCTTCGTAGATCAGTAGAAACGTCCCACCGAGGTGGTTCTCCTAACTGAGTTTTGAGGGGTATTCCGAAGAACTCGGGATACGGGTGTTCTAGATAGTCCACTAGTTGCTTCAAATCTTTTTCGAATGCTAGGTCTCCTCCGCGACCAAGCTGATAGAACTCCCATTGGTACTCCATCTGTGAGCAATGAGGATGAGTAAGTTAATGAAGTGATCAAGTGTGCAAAATTTTATGTACAATTATAAAGAAAAGTAGAGCATGGATTTATTCTTTTGAAAAGACCTTAAGATAAGGGTGAGAATAAGTTTTCAGAAATATTCACTTTCTTTGTTTTGGAAGCTAAGTTTTTAGGACGTCCATTCTAACTAGGGTCTCCTAAGGTCAAACAATGGCTCTGATACCAACTTGTCAACACCCGGATTTTTAAGTCCAGATGCCTATTATGCCATACATCGCAATCCCAGGAATATTGTTGTTGCGAGACATAATAGTTGAATATCATAGAGTCATCATTTATTACAACACATAATCGTCTTACAAAGGTAGATCACATGATCCAATATTACAATAGTAGTTGATCTATCGATCAACGAACATCACGAATAGCGGAAGCGAAGTAGTAGTGGCTATCTAATCCACAGTGCCAACGCTTGACGTCGGGAGTGATCCTAGTTGTCGTAGACGTCCCGCTGTCCATCTTCCTCGTATCTGCTGTTCACCTTCATAGTCCGGCCATTTGAATAGCCAGTGGACAAAGCCATGAGTACTTTTAAAGTACTCGCAAACTAATACTAGTGTAAGCACCATCAATTATAGTAAGGGGATACTAAGCTCTAGGTTTATTTGCATAAAGCCAAGTTTATTTCATAAACATTTTAGAAAAGACTCTTCATTTGCTAAACTAACTCAAGTGGGAACATTAGTGTCATTCCCACAACTCTGTTGTGATTCAATTCAAAGTCACCATTCACCTTTCAAAATTCAAGTCCCAAGTCATATGTCACATTTTTGAAAATGGTCCGATGACGGAACAAGTATGGCCTTTCCAACCGTCCATAACCGTGGACACGGCTATTCGAATAGTTCTACACTCGCAGAGGTCGTACACTTGTGCCACAATATTTGCAATAATCCGTCGGGGTTAATCGGCCCCGATTTACCATACTCCGTATGCGGACTACCAACCATAACCTTTCACTTACATACTCTAGTATAGGCACCTCTCCCCATGAGCTTGGCCTCCCGGTGAAAACCGCGATCAACCCGGAACCGCACGGGGCTTGGGCCGGACATTCACCTCGTTCCACGTCATATCGCATCGTTTTGTTTGTTGTGGAGGCAGCCCTCGGCCTAACCCCGATGACGCTTGTTAGAGGGAACCCATACTAAAGCACATAAATTTCTAGTTAAGCCCTTACCCATATTGGGTATTGTGGGGGTACTTTCAAATTGGAATGGTATCGCATCCGAACCCAACCATCAGTTTTTTTGTAAAATTCACCAAGTCATTCACCAGTCATATTCACCTTCAAAATCTTTCAATAGAATGACTCATCATTCCAAGGTTTTTCAAAGTCATTTCATTTCACATGATCCCATCTAGAGTAGTCAATTCTATTTGTTTAGCACTAGCAACTAGTCATGAGGGGTGCTAACTAGCTTGTCTTGCTCTAGGCTAACTTTGATGCTCTTGTTCTACTCTATATCTAAACCAAGTGAATCATGAATCAAAAAGGTAAACTTTGATAAACAAAATTTAGAAACGCTTGTAAAGTAAAACTGGGAAATAGGAGCATTAAGCATAAAGTAAAAAAATTGGTGCCTTGCTCTTGTAGAGCTTTGCACAAGGGAACCTTGCAAGAGTGTTAGCTTGCCTTGATTGGTGAGGTGATCAAAGTTTTCTGGCTCTTCCTCCTGGTAGAATACCTCCTCCTCTTGATAGTCTCCGTGACTAGCGTCTAAAACGAATACGAGGATACAATCACCAAACAATACTTAAGTACTCTTAATTAGCCTTAATGGCTCACTCAAATGATCTAGCATCACTACTTAACATCTATTTACACATTAAGCTAGGGTTTCCTTATTTAATAATAGGAAAATAATTTCCTCTCATTGAAAGTTGAAATTAGGGTTTCTCTTGGTTTGGAGAAATAATTTCCTCTCATTGAATCTTCTTAAGATTTAATCTTCTCAAATAACCAGGGATGATCCCATGTTGACCAAGGTCAACACTTCACACTTAGTATTTGAGAAAAGGGATTTAAATGAGATTCATCATCTCATGTGATTTAAATAACTAATGCAATTTAAATACTATGTTGATTTAAATTCTACAAGTGAGCAAGTATGAACCTATGCAGTAGAGGTCAACAAATTACTTCATAACACTTGTGAGAATGATTTAAATGAGGTGCTACACCTCATAGATTTAAATTCTAAAATTTGGATATAGTTTAAATGGGCTAGTATTGACTACATAGCCAATATTTTGATTCTAGCCCATGATCATGTACAGAACCCATATCATATTTTTACATAGTAAATTAGAGTTTGTTAAATGTGAATTATTGCAATTGGATTCACTTCAAAATTCAAAGTGGTTGATTTTTAAGATTTATTTGAATACAGAAAAGTCTCTGTTTTGTCATTTTTGCTATTCAAAAACTACACCACATATGAGGTTGAATCCAGTGGGGTTGGTTAGGGAAAAACATAAGCTTTCTGAATATATAAAATTTACTAAAATTGAGTTTGTAGAAATTGAACTATTCAAATTTGAAGTGTGCAGCAGTATTGGATTTGAACTAAATGGATTAAACCAAATTTGAAAATACTGGGCCACGCGGGAAAACGAAACGGGCCTAACGGACTAAACAGATCGGGCCGGCCCAACTAACGCTGACCACGCCGCGGGCCGCCTGACATGGGGTCCCACGCGTCAGTGGCCTTTAACTACCGAATCGGTATGCTCGACTTCGGACCGTCGGATTAGGAGATGATCGTGCGGTCGAGGTTCGTCTTCTTCTCCGGCGAGAGGAGGGCGTGCTGGCGACGGCGGGTGGGGGTCGGGGAGCGTCCTGGGCCGCCGGCGGTCGAGGAAGGGGTGCGAGGCGTCGTTGGCGAGGACGTAGAGGCTCCTGGTACAGCGGCGAGGCTCGGGGTGGCTCCAGTCGTCGCAGAGCTTCCGCGGGCTCCGGCGGCTTCGAGCTCGCGATTCGAGCTACTCCGGCGAGGTGGAGTGGAATTGGATGGGGGAGAAGGTTCAGTGAAGAGAGGAGAGCAACTTGTGTGAAGAGAGGGAGAGCCGAGAGGCGCTATTTATAGCGGGCGGTGGTGGCCGTGGTGTGTCTGTGGAGGTGCGCTCATGGCGATGGCCGTCCGTGGGCGCGAAGGGGCAATCTAGGGGGCGCGTAGCGTTGCAGGTCATCCGAGGGGTGCTAGTGAGCTTGACGGCACGGTTAAAGGGGGTCCGAGGCGAGCTGGCGATGATGGCGTCCGTGCAGTACCGTGGCGGCAGGGTGGCGATCATGGCGTGGGCGTCAATGCTTCCGCGAGCCAGTGGGCGTGTCCAGGAGGGTACGGGTGGGGTGGTGATGGCGCGTGCAAGAGGGCAAGGCGAGGGGAGGACGGGGGCGTGCTGGCGAGTAGTGTACTGCGGCGTCCAGGGTTGTGTCGGGGCGTGGTCACCGCGTGCCTGGCACGTTTCTGGGCGTGCATGGGCGCGTCTGGTTCGGCCAATGCTGTGGCTTGGAGAGCTAGGGCTTGGTACTGGCTTCGTCCTGGTGTGCTAGGGGAGCTCTGTGACATGGTTAAAGTGAGAGGGGAAGGCCGAGAGAGAGGAGTGGCAAGCATGGCCGGCATGGTGCACGGCATTGCTTAGTTTAGGTTTTCTCCACGCTTTAATCAACGGTGCAAGGACCTGGCTTGATGCAGGGGTTGCAGAGGGTGGTGATCATCACGAGTTGAAAGGGGTTTAGGCCAAAATCCTCTGGATAATAGCATGTAACATGAAACAAAGATGCTGCCTGCCATGTGTTCGATAAAATGGCCGCAAGAAGAAAAATTTAGAATTTTGCAATTCTTTTTGGTGGAGTTCATTTATATAATAGATGTGATTGAATGGTGGGGGTGGTGGTCAATTTGGTCAAGGTTTGTGAGATTCCAAATTGGGTATGATCTTCACATAGTTTCAACATCACCACTTGTCAAAATCATACTGGTCAACCTGGTCAACATTAGCAGAGATGGTCAACATGAAAGTTGTTGACCTTTACATGGTCTTGGATGACATGGTCATAGTTGACCAAGTTTGGTTTAGTAAAGAATTAAACCAGAGGGGTAAAGAGAGGATCATGTTAAAATTTACCCAAATGACCATCATCACATGTGAGATGGTTTTGAGTTAAATTTGGATTTGATTCTGGTTTCTTTGATGCATTTGGGTTTGTTTGAGTTATATAAGAGTTTTAGAATCCATAGGGCAAGCAATGGTGGCCTCATATGAAGATTTGCTAAATTGGGTTATGTGTATGTGAGTTAAAATTGGAATTATCTCACCATTTGAATTCTCTCCATTTGAATTTGGTTTCATTGATGCAATTGTGTTAGTTTATCATATTGAAGTATTTTAGAAGCAAGGGAGCAAGCAATTATGGCTTTGGTGAAGGATTTGCATTTTGGCATATAGTGTATGTGAGGGAATGTTGGGGGATTCTCTCACTATGTGATTTCTCTCCATTTGTTTTGACTTTGGTTGACTCTAATGTGGTTCTTATTAGTGTAGAAACATTTTAAGATCATTGAAACCAATTCAAATGGTCTTGTTCAAAGATTTGCAAATTTGGCCTTAATACATAAGAGATGAGGTGTCACTTTTTATTATTTTTGAAAAGGGTTCATCTTGCTTTACTTGGACATGGGTTAGGGTCAAATTAGCATTAGATTAGGTTTAGAAAAGGTTTCACATCATTTGGTCAAGGTTTAAAGTCATAGGGCAAAATTTGGTGAAATGGCTATGTGTCACATATGCCTCTATGCATATGTTGCATTTGATTTTAAATTTGACTTGGCTTGACCCAAATGGTGTTGTTGAGTGTTGAAATGGTATATGGAAGTGATCCAACCATTCACAACAAGTCCTAGGGTCAATCTTCTCCAATTCACAAATTTGCTAATTTACTCTCATATGCCTCTATGGCATTTTTAGTTTCTTTTTAATTTCTTTGGACAACACTTGGATTTGATTTGATAAGCCTTTGGTAAGGTGTATGAAGGTTTTCCAAACCTCTATGCAAAGTAGAAAAGATTAGGGTAGAGTTTTATAAGAATAGCCATAAGCACATATGCCTTTTTCTTAATTAATTTCCTTTTATTTTATTTTAACTAGGATGGTGATAAGAGGGGTGAGTTTTAGGGTTTAAGTTTATTTCAAACTACTATAACAATCAATCATGGCAATAGCACAAGAATTAAACAAGATCACTATGTATCAATCTTAATTTAATAAAAGTTTTTGTTGGTTCCAAAAATTTGAAACAAGGGAAATTCATTTGTTTTGTTTTGAAATTTTTGGGATGTTACAGATCCTTTCAGGTTGGAGATATAGTTTTGCGACTCAATCAAAATAATACTGAAAAACTCGAGTCGCCATGGCTTGGCCCTTACATCGTTACAGAAGTAATCGAAGGAGGAGCGTACAAGATAAAGTACAAGAAGATGGGGGCTCCTGAGAAAAACCCCTGGAACGTGGCGCAGCTAAGGCGTTTCTACGCTTAGTGCCGAAATATAGTCCTCCTTGTAAAAATACAATGTACTGAAACGCCCGCGAGTTTTCAGGCGCACTCTTTTCCTTTTTCGGGGCACCGAGTGGGGCCGGAAAAGGTTTTTAATGAGGCGGGCTCGCGGTGCTGCAAAATAATAAAGATAGTGGAGACATACATCTTTTTCTTCGCCACGCTCGGGGGCTTACGCCTCGAAGTTACAATATATATACAATATAGATGAATCTAACTTGCAAAAATATTTCGCCTTGGTACCAAATACCTCGCCAAATAAAAAGAAGATACAAAATAGCAATCAAAAAAGAACAAAAGCTCGGGGGCTAATACCCACAAATATAGTATACTCATTACAATTTGTTTGCCTTGGTTTAACCTCGCAAAAACAATATAGCAGTTCACCGCCGAGACGCTCGGGGGCTTGAGGGAAAAAAAATATATATACAACTTACAATATACATACAACAAAGTTATAGTTCTTATCGACAAAATACAAATTCAGTTGCGACCCAACAGGTCGTCAATGTTTACTCTAGCTTCTTCGGGAGCGGCACCAAGAAAATCGGCATAATGGCCTTCTGCAAAAAAGTCGGCGTCCATCCGAAGAAGGTCATCAATTATTTCCTCAGCTACTGGGGTAATCCGTGCATTGATTTTGTCAACACCTCTTCGTCGTTGCCTTAGCTTAGCATGAACAATTTCCACTACCTTTGTCATATCAAGTTTGGGTTGATAGATTTGAAGCATAATAGGGGTAACCTTAGCACCAGCTATCAGTTGAGCTTTTACAAAGCCATGGATCTTCTGCGCATCCTTAAATCTCTCCATTAGCTCGCGGAGAGATTTTGGTTGAACATTCCGAGAAAACATAGCATTGAAAATCTTGGATAAAGTGTTGGAACAAAACTCAAGAAACTCCCGAACTTGGCACGAGCGGTCTTGGAATCTCACAATTTGTCTGGTACGTTCTGGGGTAGCCCAGAAAAGGACGCCATGATCAAGTCCCAAGTTAATAAGGAAATTTGATCTTGTGTCCACTCTTTGATCTTCGGCCTCAGCATCCAAAAAGGGACCTATTTGGCGACAGTATACTAGTAAGGCAGAAAACATGCAAAGTAAAAAAAGAGAGAGAAGGATTAGCTTAAGGAACATACCCGCCATTTCCTTGGCAGCTATAGCTTCCTGAGCTTGTTGTAGCGCAATTTTTTCTTTCTCCAAAGATTTTCGAGACTGCTCCATTGCTAAAAACATTTGCTTCTTCATGGACTGAAGTTGTTGGCGAAGATCTTGCAAGTCTTGCGTGGAGCCTTTACCCGAAGAACCTTTGATAAGGTCATCATCGACACATGTTTTCTTCGAGTAGGAGGAAGAAAAGTATCGGCAAGACGAGGATTTGCGGAGTAGTTATCAAATATCAACTGGAAAAGAAAATTTCAGTATCAATCATCAAGCAAAATAGATTTCCATTGATTTTCGGAATATTTACACGGCTATTACAAAAGGAGTCCTTAAAGAACTACTACGGCAGTTGTCGCCAAAGCTACTGTGGCGACAACATCAAAAGAGACAAAGTAAAAAAGGAAGACAAGGCACTCTACTAGACCTCCGGCTTCGACGAACTAGGAGCAGGAGTTGGCTTGCATCCAAGATAGGCGAGGATCTTCTTCGAGTTTGGCTTTGCAGCCTTGATCAACGATCGCCACTTCGTGGTCTCCATCTCCTGCGTGTCGCCAACCCTAGTCCAGTCGATATTTTTTTGGCTGTCAGCAACCAGGGCAATAGTGCCTTCAACACCAACCTTCAAACCTTCTTGGCGAAGTTTGAGCCCAAGATCTTCTTGAGGATTGAAGCATTTGGCGAGAGCAACAAAAGGCGCGGGTTCCTTTTTCTTCGGGAAGAAGTAAGGGTAAAGCCGCGACAGTCCCGCCCTAGCTTCAGCAAGGCCTTCGCATGCTTCGTCTCCATGAATCTCAAGAAGAGAAAGCGCGTCAAGAAGGGGATCATTGTCAGGATCTTCAAGTTCATATTTTTGACACGTTTTCCCTGCTGAGGCAAAATTTTATTCATCAATAAATAAGTAAAGAAAAGCAAGTTCAAGGAAATCAAAATAGTTTGGGCACTTACTGACAAAGCGACAACTCTGTGACTCCAAGCGCCTGATAATTGCTTCTTCGCGAGCAGATTGTTCGGTTATATGCTCGCTCACAGAAGTTTCCGCGTCATGAAGCCTTTTTCGAAGGTCTTCGACAGCGGCAGCATCTGCTTCAGCTTTCTTGCGAGCTGTTTCGCTTTGATCTAACTTAACAGCAAGAGCGTCAGCGTGTTTGTTGGCTTTGGCAAGAGTTTCTGGCAAAAATAAACGACGGTAAGACGTCACGACAAAACAATGAAGGAGTATATACAGCAGAGAGGGCAAGGAAAAATAGTACCTTCAAGTTTATTCGCATGATCACGGTACCCAACGAATTGGGTATCGAGGCGAATAAACTCCTTCATCACAGGCTGAAGAGAAAACAAAAGAAAAAGAAAAGTCAATATAGGAAGGAAAAGTTCGACAGGACTTACGCAAGAAACAAAGGGGAGTCGACAAATTCTGAAATGTTCGGAAAAAGAACAGTGAAAAACTTACATCATCCAATGAAGGAGTCGTGGAATTACCAGCCAGCAGGAGAGGTTCCTTGGCTGGTTCTACCCTAGCTCTCTTTGGTGAAGAGGCTCGGGGGCTTGCAACTGGAGTTGGATGCTCTGCATCTTGTTGAGGAGGCGAAGTTTCATCCCCATCAGGATGAGTTTCATAAACAACTAAAGTACGAGACGTACTCGTTCGAGCAGTCGCGTCAATAGGTTGAATTTCATCCTCGTCATCACTACAAAAAGGCGACAAGACAATAAACAATATAGTCAAAACAATCAATGGCAAACAACAAACAGCGGCAGGAACTTACGAGCTGACAAGAGCATAGGTGTAAGGGTCGAAAGTTGTCCTTTTTTCAGTAGGAACAACTTCTTCGGCAGGAGGTGTGCCGGTCTTGGAGGGGCCGGAGTCGACAACTTCATCCCTTTTTCTCTTGTTCTTGGGAGAAACAGATGGGGGAGGAGAGTGTGGCGATCCGGTAGCCTCGGATTTAACTTCCTTTTCAGAGGATACCGCAGATTTTCAAGAACCCGCGGCTTCACTCTCAGGGCGAGAAGTACCCTGGTTGTCGTCGGTGACAACAGCTCGTTCTTCGACCTCTCCACCTTCAGGAAGGGGAGGAAGAGAAACAAGATCTGGATGGTTCTACAAAAAGAAGAATGTCGACAAAAAAGTTATGCAAAGGATGTCAACAAAAATACGTAGTCGAAAAAATAGTTCATACAAAAATCACCTTAGGGAGCGCGTTGGTTGCGCTATACGGTTTTACGCGACAAGACGAGGGGACAAGATCTTTCTTGTTGAGGGAGGAGATTTTCCGGACAAGTTTTTCTAAATCCTTGACCGGCAAATCCACCGACAGGCGATCCACATCTTTGTCGCCAGCATACTTCCAGAGGGGATTTTTGCGAGCTTGCAGAGGCTGCACTCTAATCCTAAGGAAATACGCCGTGATTTGGATACCCGACAATTCTTGGCCATGGGTACTTTGAAGCTCGTGGATGCGAGTCATCAGTGCCTCTGTCGCTGCTTTTTCTTCGTCGGTAGCCTCTGCATCCCAGGACCGGCAGCGACAGATTTTTTCGGCACCATCAAAAGGAGGAATGTTGTCTTAAACAGACCCATGGTTTTCCTCGTGGATATACAACCATTTTTTGCGCCACCCTTGAACTGAATCAGGGAATTTGACATCGAAGTACTCGACATCGTGGCGAACGCAGATAACAACGCCGCCTATGTTATAGGCGACATTGGCGTAACCATTGCGGCGACAGAGAAAAATGTGTTTCCATAAAGCCCAGTTAGGCTGGACTCCAAGGAAGGATTCGCAAAGAGTGATGAAGATCGAAATATGGAGGATAGAGTTGGGAGTAAGATGGTGAAGTTGCAATCCATACACGAAAAGCAACCGCCGAAGAAAATTGTGAATGGGGGCAGAGAGGCCGCGGATAAGGTGGTCAACGAAACTGACCCGATACTCCATTGGAGGGGTTGGATAGCTTTCTTCGTTGGGGAAGCGTAGCGCGTCGGGCTTCTTGCTGATCCCAAGTTTCTTCAGCAAGTTAATGTCTTGGGCAAAGATTTTGGATCTCTCCCACTCAGCGCTCCCCAGATCCGCGGAAGCCATCTTGGATTCAGGAGTATTGTGCCTGGTGAGTCTGCGTGGTGGCATCAACAATGGTGCATGAGCACAATGCGAGCGTGGTGGAGCTCAAAGAACTATGGGGCGCAAGGGAGGATTTTGGTAGAGGAGAGCAAAGGAGCGGCGCGAGCGAAAGTGTGGAAGGAGGAAGACGATGACCATAAATAGAGGTACGGTGAATTGGCGCACCGTTGGATGGAGAAAATGTGAGATAGATGGTGTACACGTGGAATAGGGGTAACAAAGTAATTTTAGTATGAAGGCGTTACAGCGCGAGCGCTAGGAAAAGCGGAGGACATGTGTCCCCCACTTGCACGACGTGTCAAATTGATGAGGTTTCTGGGCCCGCAAGGCAGAGAGAGAGCAGTTCTCGCGTTTTCCCGATACATTGGTCGTGGCTATCGTCAGCAATGATGTCACCTTGGTAAAAGAAAATCTCGGCTATGAAGCTTCACAAGAACGGCGACAACAGAAGATTATTGGTTATTTCGAGAGCCTTTGATCAAATACAAGTTTTTTCTCAAATGCTCGGGGGCTACTTTGGAAAAAAGAAAAAATTCGACTATGACAAAATAGAAATGGCGAGAGCCTATGATCAAATGCAAGCATTTGTTCATAGCCTCGGGGGCTACTCCCATCGGGAGCGCTGTTCGCGCACCCGATAGATATAAAAATTCGAGAAAGAATGACAATATAGCGACATGAGGCATTAGAGTGTTGAGCCTACAACCAAGCACTAGTCCTTGGCTGTAGCCTTGGGGGCTACTCCCATCGGGAACGCTGTTCGCGTGCCCGATGAAATTATAAAAAAAAGAGAGAGGAAAAAGAAAGAAAGAAGAAGTGAGTATATTTCGAGTTATACAAATAACACTACATATACTCCCATCGGGAAGGCAAAATAAGTCATCCGTTGACTCAATAAAATGTGCTATTCCAGCAGCCAAAAAAGCACCCGACAATATATTCTCAGAGCGCCAAAGTTGCGAATAATCTCTGAATGCCACAAAATTTGCGAAGGTAAGACCCCAGATCCGTTCTGAGCGGCGTGGCACTGTCTCTGACGTCGGTTTGCTACTTTTTTCCGTATCAACAGATACGAAGAAAAATCCTAACGGACGCGTTAGGTACCCGATAAAATATGACTGGGACTCGACAGAATGGTAAGACCTTAAGCGGCACCTGTCAAAGTTTACACCAGTATCCCGAGATCATGTCCAGGGACGTGATCTTGAAGTAGGTTTTTGCGGATTGCCACTAGAGTACTGATCCGTCAGATGAACTAGCCCCAACTACCATCATCCCTGTACAATATATAATTGCATATCGAAGGATATGTGATAAATTCAATAACGTTATTGAATGATTAAAGCTGGAGATTTGCCTTGATTCTTCGATTCAAGTAAAATCTCGGGGGCTACTGACATAGACATCCCCAATGGGCTTGCCGAAGATGGTACCCAGGGTTTACTGAAGGCCCATAACCCGAAGAGCAAGAAGATTCGGAAGCCCAAGATACTATTAAGGAAAGCTAGATTTGTAATAGGAAGCATTATTTGTAATCTTGCGGGACAGGTTAGAAACCCTCCCGGACTCTGTAAACTTATGTATCACGAATCCCTCGGCTCCGCCTCCTATATAAGGGGGAGTCGAGGGACAAAGAAAGGATCGAATCATTGTCTCAAAAACCCTAGTTTTCATATCGTCGAGTACTTTTCGGCTGAAACCTTCGAGATCTACTTGCCCTCTACTTCCGACTAAAACCCTAGTCTACAACTTGTAGGCATTGATAAGTTAATCCCTTGTCACACTCCTAACTCAATCCTTCACGTTGCTGTGTTCATCACCCTCTGCGAGGCGTTCTTGGGCATTGAGCCTCACTTTGGGTTGTGGAAAAAGATCTTCTTCGTAAAGAGATACAGCAGTAGTAATGGATCTTTTGTCATCGGAGGAGTGGGGTTTGTTGTCCGTTCAGAGGTTAACTATTTCAGCTTCCCAATGAGAGAATCCGTGCAAGGATGGAGACTGAAATGGTTTTATGTCAAGGATTCCTCAACAACCGAGTCCCAGCTTCCTTGCTTTGCCGACGTCCTTGAAGCCAAGCCTAGGCATTCTTGGAAGAACATACTTTCTCCCGACGAAAGGGTAGCAGCCGACGAGTTATTTGCCAAATTCCTTCGGATCAAAGAAACCGATGGTCAAACATTGATCGGCACAGAGGTGGCAGCGGTGTTCTTGAAATGTCGAGTCCAACCAGTCATGGCCAGAGTTCATCCGATGTGGTTGTATTCGGGTCCAAAGGATGAAACCAGGATAAATATTGTTGAACTATCGGAAAAGGAGCTGCTTGATGAAGTTCGTCGCCTTACTCTCTTTAGTCAAGAAGACTCGATCCCATTGATATCTTCTTATTCTCCTCTTGATGCTGATCATCCACCGTCAGAGGTAATTTTCCTTCTTATACTCTTATTACTCTATTCCACTTAGTCGACATAATTAATATTGTTCTTATTTGTTCTTTTCTTCGACAAATCCCCATAGTTTCTGGAAACCTGCATGATTCGCCAAACGATACTTCTGAGGGAAGAGGCTCCTCAGTCCCTGTTGATCTTCATATTGCCGAGTATACAGGCCTAGAGAGCAAACACGATGATCCGATAGATTCCGAAGCTGCCCACACCGATCTTCCTCCCTCAGCCAATGATGCTTGCGACACAGAGGGATCAGTGCGTGATGATGACGCTGATCGTGATACCTTTGTTCATGCAGCTGTGGAGGAGACCAGAGCTTCACCTGTGAAGAGATCAACCGGCGGCTTTGCCGATGAAGATGATCTCTTCGAGATGTAAGCGCCTTTTTCCCTGAATTCATATTTTGCCTTTTATTACTCGCATTTCTTTCATAATTCTTATCGGCCATTTCCTTTCACAGTGACGAAGGTTTCATTGAACCTCCGCCTAAGAGGGTCAAATCTGGCGCTGCTCCGGTGGACGTCGCGGCTTCCGAAGCTTCGGCTCCTAAGGCGCACCCCTCGGCCCTGGTATCGACTGCTTCCTCCCTCTCTAGGGGGAAAGGCGTTCCTTCAGCTGCTGCCACCACGATCCCCCCTTCAGAAAAACCTGTAATTCTTTTTCAATTACAACACGAATTTCCTGGAGCGTGCCTTGTTTAATGATTCTTTGTCACACATCCACTTTCCCTCTTTCCTTAAGGACCTGCGGGGCGTTATATCTTCTTTGGAGGCCTTCGCCTCCCAATTTACTTCCCTGGAGGCAGACAAGGTTCGGCTGCAGAAGGAAGTTAAATCTTCTTCCTCAAAGTTGGACGGCGCAATCAAAATAGCCGCCGCAGCTCGCCAAGAGGTCGACTCCCCGAAGGAGGAACTGGGAAAGCTGAAGGAGAAGCTGAAAGAAGAGGAAGCGTCTAGGCTGGCCGCCGAGGCTCGGGCGACTGAAAAAGATGAACTCCTTCGCCAGTCTTCATTGGCTTTGCTTGGTAATCTGTTTTATGCTTCTCTGTCGATTATTGCAGTTATGATTTCGATTCTTTGTTAGTAATTCATTTTGTTCCGTTCTCTTGCAGAGGCCGCCGACATCCCTGCCAATGCTTTGGACAAGATTCCAAACAACTCTCCGGCAAACGGTGTGTCGATGACTCTCGCCTCCCACCAGCTTACACGGGAGCTTCTTGAAAAGGGGAAAGGTGCCATGGCGCGGATGCACTCGATGATCTTCCCCAAGATGAGTCAAGACAAGACTCCGGGGCAGCTGATCGACGCCTTCGCAGTCGACACCAAGGAGGTTATCGAGGTATTCAAACGCACTTCGCGTACCTATGGTGCCCTCCTAGCCTTCCAACTTATGATGGGTCATGGCTTCAAGGCCGATATCGAAGAGATGTCTAAGGAGCTGCCGAAAGAGCAAGATGGGCGGTTCATTACCCCTCGAGATACCTTCATCCAGACTCGAGTTGAACATTTCATCCTTTTCTTCAAACGCTTCTTCATACGAATACCTTCGAGTCTTCTTTTTATCGGGTGCGCGTCCAACGCTCCCGATGGAAGTAGCCCCCGAGTCTAGGTGCGGATGCTCTCAATCCGTACATAGACTCAAGTTCATCATCCGATACCTTTTCGCATTTCTTCGAATACTCCGGGCGTTCCTTATGATGTCATGGATGACGTTATTGACACTTTGATTTTGACTGACAAGACGCGACCTGCTGGGCCCATTCTTTCTCTGTCTGGCCCTTTTTTAAAGCAATATCCACCCTTCTCGTAGAGTTACCAAGGCGCCTCCTCGATTTCCGCAATCATCAATGGAAAAAGGCCCCCTTAATGAACTGGTAGCAACGACGCGTGCACATACAATCCTCAAGTTCTCCCTTTCTTAAAACCTTCAAAGGACAAAATCTTTTCGATTTCCTCCCATATTCATCATAGCATCTTCCTACCCTTCTTCTTCCTCTTTTTTAACAACTGCTGCGCCGCCACCACCGCTTTTCAGACCTTCCCCAGATCTCGCAATGGTGAAGAAGAAAAACCTCGCTGCCACCGCCAGTTCCACGAGCGGCGGCGCCGCCGCCAAAGCCTCCTCGAATCTCCCGAAGAGGAACACTCCAGATGCTCCTCCCCCAGCTCCGGCGCCGCCAGCGCCGCCAGGCTCAATAGCTAAACCTGGAGATTGACTAGCGTCCTCCGTCACAAAGCGTGATGACAAGAGGGCCCGAAGCCTCGGGTTAATCTCCTCCGACGAGGGGAATGTGATTCTTCCAGGTGCGATTTCTCGGCCCAGTCCCCCTGCTGGTTTTACAGTGATGTTCTTGTCATTCTTGTATTGGGGTGTGTGGCTTCCTGCCCACGAATTCCTCCATCGCCTCTTGCGGACTGACGAAATCCAACTGTGGCAACTCACTCCTAACTCAATCCTTCACGTTGCTGTGTTCATCACCCTCTGCGGGGCGTTCTTGGGCATTGAGCCTCACTTTGGGTTGTGGAAAAAGATCTTCTTCGTAAAGAGATACAGCAGTAGTAATGGATCTTTTTTCATCGGAGGAGTGGGGTTTGTTGTCCGTTCAGAGGTTAACTATTTCAGTTTCCCAATGAGAGAATCCGTGTAAGGATGGAGACTGAAATGGTTTTATGTCAAGGATTCCTCAACAACCGAGTCCCAGCTTCCTTGCTTTGCCGACGTCCTTGAAGCCAAGCCTAGGCATTCTTGGAAGAACATACTTTCTCCCGACGAAAGGGTAGCAGCCGGCGAGTTATTTGCCAAATTCCTTCGGATCAAAGAAACCGATGGTCAAACTATGATCGGCACAGAGGTGGCAGCGGTGTTCTTGAAACGTCGAGTCCAACCAGTCATGGCCAGAGTTCGTCCGATGTGGTTGTATTCGGGTCCAAAGGATGAAACCAGGATAAATATTGCTGAACTATCGGAAAAGGAGCTGCTTGATGAAGTTCGTCGCCTTACTCTCTTTAGTCAAGAAGACTCGATCCCATTGATATCTTCTTATTCTCCTCTTGATGCTGATCATCCATCGTCAGAGGTAATTTTCCTTCTCATACTCTTATTACTCTGTTCCACTTAGTCGACATAATTACTATTGTTCTTATTTGTTCTTTTCTTCGACAGATCCCCATAGTTTCTGGAAACCTGCATGATTCGCCAAACGATACTTCTGAGGGAATAGGCTCCTCAGTCCCTGTTGATCTTCATACTGCCGAATATACAGGCCCAGAGAGCAAACACGATGATCTGATAGATTCCGAAGCTGCCCACACCGATCTTCCTCCCTCAGCCAATGATGCTTGCGACACAGCGGGATCAGTGCGTGATGATGACGCTGATCGTGATACCTTTGTTAATGCAGCTGTGGAGGAGACCAGAGCTTCGCCTGTGAAGAGATCAATCAGCGGCTTTGCCGATGAAGATGATCTCTTCGAGATGTAAGCGCCTTTTTCCTGAATTCATATTTTGCCTTTTATTACTCGCATTTCTTTCATTATTCTTATCGGCCATTTCCTTTCACAGTGACGAAGCTTTCATTGAACCTCCGCCTAAGAGGGTCAAATCTGGCGCTGCTCCGCTGGACGTCGCGGCTTCCGAAGCTTTGGCTCCGAAGGCGGGCCCCGTGGCCCAGGTATCGACTGCTTCCTCCCTCTCTAGGGGGAAAGACGTTCCTTCAGCTGCTGCCACCACGATCTCTCCTTCAGAAAAACCTTTAAGTCTTTTTCAATTACAACGCGAATTTCCTGGAGCGTGCCTTGTTTAATGATTCTTTGTCAAACATCCACTTTCCCTCTTTCCTTAAGGACCTGCGGGGCGTTATATCTTCTTTGGAGGCCTTCGCCTCCCAATTTACTTCCCTGGAGGCAGACAAGGTTTGGCTGCAGAAGGAAGTTAAATCTTCTTCCTCAAAGTTGGACGGCGCATTCAAAATAGCCGCCGCAGCTCGCCAAGAGGTCGACTCCCTAAAGGAGGAACTGGGCAAGCTGAAGGAGAAGCTGAAAGAAGAGGAAGCGTCTAGGCTGGCCGCCGAGGCTCGGGAAAGATGAACTCCTTCGCCAGTCTTCGTTGGCTTTTCTTGGTAATCTCTTTTATGCTTCTCTGTCGATTATTGCAGTTATGATTTCGATTCTTTGTTAGTAATTCATTTTGTTCCGTTCTCTTGCAGAGGCCGCCGACATCCATGCCAATGCTTTGGACAAGATTCCAAACAACTCTCCGGCAAACGGTGTGTCGATGACTCTCGCCTCCCACCAGCTTACACGGGAGCTTCTTGAAAAGGGGAAACGTGCCATGGCGCGGATGCACTCGATGATCTTCCCCAAGATCAGTCAAGACAAGACTCGGGGCAGCTGATCGACGCCTTCAGCGATCGACACCAAGGAGGTTATCGAGGTATTCAAACGCACTTCGCGTACCTATGGTGCCCTCCTAGCCTTCCAACTTATGATGGGTCATGGCTTCAAGGCCGATATCCAAGAGATGTCTAAGGAGCTGCCGAAAGAGCAAGATGGGCGGTTCATTGATTTAAGCGTCTTCAAAACGTCAGCCCTTAAGTGTGGACGCCAGCTCCTTGAGCTGGTTTCATCAAGGAAGACGTCGGCTGGCCCTAGTTTATCGACTCAGACCCAAGCCCTTTGATTTTTGTAACAAACTTCTCTTTGAGCTGATGTGGAACAATGTTCTGTCGCAAAACTTTATGTTTGTAATAAAACTCCGTGCTAGCAATGTTGCTAGTACACCCTTGTTATGACATTTTCACCTGCACTTCTCCCGATGGGAGTACCTTCTGATGCTGATGCGAAGCGATCCGTCATGCTTTTGACACTTTTCCTTGCAGGTATTCCCAGTGCCTGCATTTGTTGACGACTCTTCGGGTGCTCTTTCTGAAGATGATCGAATGCAACATATGAAGGATCAGATCACGCAGTTGGAAAAGGATCTGCGCAGCACTTATGCGTTGGCTGCTATTATCAAGAAGAAGGGCAAGATTGCAGCCGACGTAGAGCGCTATGCTCTTACTGAACTGCATAAGGCCACTGAGAGTTTAAACTGTAAGTTCCCTGGTCCTTGTGCTCATTACTCTTTGTCAAAAACACATTGCCTGATCTTCCATTGATTCCTTTGTTAGTCATAGCTCTGAACCGTGCTGAAGAGAACAAGCGGATTCACGAGCGTGTGAACGCATTGACCCAGCTGTCATCAGCGGAAGAGATTTTCTGGAGGGAACACTCGAAGGCTTCGGTTGTCGCACAATTTCAAGATCGGGTCCAGCGGGTCCACCATTTCTTCGACAAGTGCTACAATGCCCTGAGGGTAATTTGGAGGACGATGTTCCCTGATACGTCTCCAACGTATCGCTAATTTCTTATGTTCCATGCTTGTTTTATGACAATACCTACATGTTTTGTTCACACTTTATGATGATTTTATGCGTTTTCCGGCACTAACCTATTGACGAGATGCCGAAGGGCCAGTTGCTGTTTTCTGCTATTTTTGGTTTCAGAAATCCTAGTAAGGAAATATTCTCGGAATCGGACGAAATCAACGCCCAACATCTTAGAATTCCACGAAGCTTCCAGAACACCCGAGAGCCACCAGAGAGGGGCCACAGGGCCACCAGATGACAGGCTGGCGCGGCCAGAGGGGGGCCGCGCCCCCTACTGTGTCGTCGCCTCGTCAGCCCTCCGACTCCGCCTCTTCGCCTATTTAAAGGTCCCTGACCTAAATCTTCGATACGGAAAAGCCACGGTACGAGAAACCATCCAGAGCCGCCGCCATCGCGAAGCCAAGATCTGGGGGACAGGAGTCTCTGTTCCGGCACGCCGCCGGGACGGGGAAGTGCCCCCGGAAGGCTCCTCCATCGACACCACCGCCATCTTCATCACCGCTTCTGTCTCCCATGAGGAGGGAGTAGTTCTCCATCGAGGCTCGGGGCTGTACCGGTAGGTATGTGGTTAATCTCTCTCCTATGTACTTCAATACAATGATCTCATGAGCTGCCTTACATGATTGAGATTCATATGAGTTTTGTATCACTATTAGTCTATGTGCTACTCTTCTGATGTTATTAAAGTAGTCTATTCCTCCTTCACGGTGTAATGGTGACAGTGTGTGCATCGTGTAGTACTTGGCGTAGGTTATGATCATAATTATGAAGTTAATTATTGCTATGATAGTATTGATGCGATCTATTCCTCCTTCATAGTGTGATGGTGATAGTGTGCATGCTATGTTAGTACTTGGTGTAATTGCAATGATCTATCATGCACTCTAAGGTTATTTAAATATGAACATCGAATGTTGTGGAGCTTGTTAACTCCGGCATTGAGGTGCTCTTGTAGCCCTACGCAATTAGTGGTGTTCATCATCCAACAAGAGAGTGTAGAGTGGTTTTATTATGTGATCAATGTTGAGAGTGTCCACTAGTGAAAGTATGATCCCTAGGCCTTGTTTACAAACATCGAAACTCCGTTTGTTTACTGTTCTGTTGCATGTTTACTCGCTGCCATAATTTATTCAGATTGCTATTGCCACTCATATTCATCCATATCATTTGCATCTCACTATCTCTTCGCCGAACTAGTGCACCTATACATCTGACAAGTGTATTAGGTGTGTTGGGGACACAAGAGACTTCTTGTATCGTGATTGCGGGGTTGCTTGAGAGGGATATCTTTGTCCTCTTCCTCCCCGAGTTCGATAAACCTTGGGTGATCCACTTAAGGGAAACTTGCTGCTGTTCTACAAACCTCTCGCTCTTGGAGGCCCAACACCTGTCTACAAGAATAGAAGCACCCGTAGACATCAAGCACTTTTCTGGCGCCGTTGCCGGGAGGAAAGGTAAAAGGCTCTCATACTCTGGTCCCAGGTAAAGTACTTTTCTGGCGCCGTTGTGTGTGTGCTCGAAGCTATTTCCTTTAGATCCTGCAATTGCATCTTTTTGTTTCTTGTTTTACACTAGTAAGGCATAATGGAAAATATCTGTGAGCTTTTTGTACTATTTCCTGAGTCAAGACATGAATGGTTTAATGAGAAAATTAAAAAACCTATGGAACCTTATTTGCATGCTAGTAGCAATGATATTAGTATGAACGCTTTGAACACCATTGTTGCTAATGATATGGAAAATTCTAAGCTTGGGGAAGCTTGTTTTGATGAGTGTGATATTTTTAGTCCCCCAAGCATTGAGGATAAAATTTTCTTTGATGATACTTTGCCTCCTATTTATGATGATTATGATGATAGTGGTCTTTTGTTGCCACCTACTATGGAGGATAAAGCTTGTTATGATTATACTATGCCTCCTATATTTGATGATGAGAATAATAATGATAGCTACTTTGTTGAATTTTCTCCCACTACAATTAATAAGAATGACTATGCTTATGTTGGGAGTAGTAATTATTTTATGCATGAGACTCATGATAAGAATGCTTTATGTGATAGTTATATTGTTGAGTTTGTTCATGATGCTACTGGAAATTATTATGAGAGAGGAAAATATGGTTGTAGAAATTTTCATGTTACTAAAACACCTCTCTATATGCTGAAATTTTTGAAGTTACACTTGTTTTATCCTTCTATGTTTGTTGCATCATGCTTCATGAATTTGTTTATTTACAAGATTCCTATGCATAGGAAGCGTGTTAGGCTTAAATTTGTTTTGAATTTGCTTCTTGATGCTCTCTTTTGCTTATACTCTTATTTCTTGCGAGCGCATCATTAAAACTGCTGAGCCCATCTTAATGGCTATAAAGAAAGCACTTCTTGGGAGATAACCCATGTGTTTATTTTACTACAGTACTTTTGTTTTATATTTGAGTCTTGGAAGTTGTTACTACTGTAGCAACCTCTCCTTATCTTTATTTTATTGCATTGTTGTGCCAAGTAAAGTCTTTGATAGTAAAGTCAATACTAGATTTGGATTACTGCGCAGAAACAGATTTCTTGCTGTCACAAATTTCGATCTGCCTCTCTCTGTAGGCAGCTCAGAAAAATCTGCCAATTTACGTGCGTGATCCTCAGATATGTACACAACTTTCATTAAATTTGGGCATTTTCATTTGAGCAAGTCTGGTGCCTCTTTAAAATTCGTCTTTACGGACTGTTCTGTTTTGACAGATTCTGCCTTTTATTTCGCATTGCCTCTTTTGCTGTGTTGGATGGATTTCTTTGTTCCATTAACTTCCAAGTAGCTTTGTGCAATGTCCAAAGTGTTAAAAATGATTGTGTCACCTCTGAATATGTGAATTTTTGATTATGCACTAACCCTCTAATGAGTTTGTTTCGAGTTTGGTGTGGAGGAAGTTTTCAAGGGTCAAGAGAGGAGGATGATATACTATGATCAAGAAGAGTGAAGAGTCTAAGCTTGGGGATGCCCCCGTGGTTCATCCCTGGATATTTCAAGAAGACTCAAGCATCTAAGCTTGGGGATGCCCAAGGCATCCCCTTCTTCATCGACAAATTATCAGGTTTCTTCTCTTGAAACTATATTTTTATTCGGTCACATCTTATGTACTTTACTTGGAGCGTCTGTGTGCTTTTTTTTTTTTTGTGTTTGAATAAATTCATGCTTGTGTGGGAGAGAGACACGCTCCGCTGTTTCGTATGAACACATGTGTTCTTAGCTTTATCTTTAATGTTCATTGCGAAAGTTGGACTATTTCATTCATTGTTATATGGTTGGAAACGGAAAATGCCGCATGTGGTAAATGGTTTAATGTCTTGAATAATGTGATACTTGGCAATTGTTGTGCTCATATAGATCATGTTTAAGCTCTTGCATCATGTACCTTGTACCCATTAATGAATAACTACATAGAGCTTGTTAAAATTTAGTTTGCATGATTGATCTCTAGAGTCTAGATATTTTCTGGTTAAGGTGTTTGAACAACAAGGAGACAATATAAAGTCTTATAATAGTTACAATATGTTCATATGTGAGCTTTGCTGCACCTTTTATACTTGAGTTTGCTTCAAACAACCTTGCTAGCCTAGCCTTGTATTGAGAGGAATTCTTCTCGTGCATCCAAATCCTTGAGCCAACTACTATGCCATTTGTGTCCACCATACCTACCTACCACATGGTATTTCTCCGCCATTCCAAAGTACATGACTTGAGTGCTACCTTTAAAATTTCTATTCTTTGTCTTCACAATATATAGCTCATGGGACAAAATAGCCTTAAAAACTATCGTGGTGAAGAATATGTACTTATGTGTCTTATCTCTTAATAAGTTGCTTGTTGAGCGGTAACCATGTTTCTGGGGACGCCACCAACTTTTACCTTTGTTGAATATCATGTGAGTTGCTATGCATGTTCGTCTTGTCTGAAGTAAGGGAGATTTTCATGATCAAATGGTTTGAGTATGCATAATGTTAGAGAAGAACATTGGGCCGCCAACTAAAGCCATGATTCATGGTGGAAGTTTCAGTTTGGACAATATATCCTCAATCTCTTATGAGAATATTAACTGTTGTTGAATTCTTATGCATTAAAGAGGAGTCCATTATCTGTTGTCTATGTTGTCCCGGTATGGATGTCTAAGTTGAGAATAATCAAAAACGAGAAATTGTTGGCGTCAGAAACCCACCGTCGAGCAACGACTGGCAACACAGGAGAGCCGGGAACAACTAAGGGCTGTGGCTGGCCCCAGTCCCTCTGAGCGACGGCCCGCAAAGCCTTCTGGTCACGCGCCCGATGCTGTCGCAAGGGCGTGCCACCTGACCTATACCCGGTCGGGAAGGTGTGGATGATGCCTCGCTTAGTTTCCTGCAGGGGCACACACGTAAACGTTAAATACGAGCCTCGATCGGCTCTCAGGTTATCCTGTGAATCGGCTCAAAGAGCCGATCCACCCATGATTCGTACAAGGTGTCCGAATATATGGTGGTCATGCTTGATCAAGATAAAGCTAATATGATCTACGATGATTTAGGGTTTTCACCGCATAATCGGATCATCCTACTCACGATTGGGCCTCGCGCTCGCGTACGGTGATCGTAAGCCGATCCTAGACAGGGCCTAAAAACCAACACGAGGTTGATCCTCGGAACTTCCTGTCTAGGGCTAGCAAACTACACCCTACACGCCGCTGGATCCTCCAACCCTTTGTAAGGCCTAACTATTGCAGATATTAAACTAATCCTTGAAGAATCAAGGAGCAACCGTAACGGATCGAATCTACTAAATAATTATCAAGCGGGGTGCCGCCCCTACACCTAAGATAGGTGTAAGGGCGGCTAGACATGCAAGGGTCGCACTACGATAGCATATTATATGAAGAACAATGCTAACCCTAACATATCTAAGATAACTACGTTGCCCGCCATCAAAAAGGCTTCAGCACGAGCAACGCATGAACAACGGGGATAGGCTTACGCTGCCTAGATCGCAAGATGCGATCTAGGCAGCATGGTGCTTACCGGTAGAAACCCTCGAGACGAAGGAGTTGGCGATGCGCCGAGATTTGTTTGTGTTGAACGTTGGTTGTTGTTTATTCCATAAACCCTAGATACATATTTATAGTCCAGGGGACTTTCTAATGTGGGCGTGCACTAAACCGTGCACGGATAAAACTCTAACTCGCTAAACTGATACATAATCTACTATATTAAGATACACGGGCCAACTAACCCAAACTTTGCGTATAAAGGCCGATTCACATATTTCTTCCATGTAGATTCTTCAAGTCCATCTTGATCGCGGCCCACCTCTGACTTGGTCAAATTCTGGTGATAACACATGCCCCCCTGGTTTTGGAAATGACATTTCCAAAATCATTATGCCTTTCTTTCGTCGGGTCATGTCGTGGCAGAGCAAAACCGTTGCAGCATCTTTCATCACGACACCTTGTCTTCTCAACTCCTCTGCGAAATTTGATAGCTTTAGCATCACTTCCTCGGAAACTGCAATGGCATTAAATTTCTACTAGGCTCCTCATTATTTAACCGTGCCGATTGATCAATCCTCCTCATCCCCTTCCTCTGTTCTAGCTGTCGGCACCAAAAAACCCTCTTCTCCTGTGGCAATGTCGTCCTCTTCCTCCTCTTCCGTTTCTCTCCAATCCTCTTCCTCAAGCAAGTCGATCCCAGAGCACGACCAAACGGAAGCGTACGATAGACGCGCCCCCAAGCATTGGGACGAGCAGGAGTGGGACTTCGATTTCGTGCCGGAGGGCCGACCCGAGGACCTCGTCTGGT
The DNA here is from genome assembly GCF_022539505.1 of Lolium rigidum. Classification (NCBI taxonomy): domain Eukaryota; kingdom Viridiplantae; phylum Streptophyta; class Magnoliopsida; order Poales; family Poaceae; genus Lolium; species Lolium rigidum. The sequence goes on from NC_061510.1 coordinate 81,411,488, forward strand.
CAGACGGCGCCATGCCCCTGACTGACGGTGAGGATGACCTCCGATCCCTGATTGACGGGGACCTAGCGGCGGAGAGTAATGACGACGACCCTCCCTTCCGGGGTAAATTCACCTCCATCACCAAAGAAGAAGAAGAGGATGACGAAGACGAAGATGTCTCCTCCGACACGAAGAAGGAACAGGAGGACGACACCTCCTCCGACGAACCGCCGCCAAAGCGCATCCGTGGCTGGGCTTGGTCAGATGAGGACGATGATGATGACGAGGAAGAAGCCTCCGCTGGAGGTTACAGTAGCAGCAACGAGGAGCCCACTAGCAGCAGCAGCGGCGGCGGCTACGGCGGTGATGACGAGGACAGCGACGGCTTTTAGAGCAGAAACCACTTAGCATAGGGCTAGTGGTAACAATCTGTTTCCTTTTTGTTGGGCAATCGGCTCCTCTTTGTAAGAAATCTTAGTATCAATGAAAAATTCCTTTTGTCATGAAGAACTTCCCTCGATTTTGCCGATTTCCCTTCGTACTGATGTTGCCGATTGTCAATTTGATCACCGCTCAAAGAACCGACGGCAACGCATCGGTTTCTTACGATAAATTTCGACCTCCTCAAACGGTAACTTGCGAACCCTGCTCAAATACAGATCCCCAAACTTCCAATCGAACAGATCCAATCCGCAGTCACTGAGCGTAGTGATAGATCTAACGGCAAACTCCTGAAAAATGGTTTCAGACACTTTTCTGCCGAATCTCCCCCTTCCAGATCCCCTTTGCCTTCAGGAAAACTTTAGGACGGTTGCTGAATCGACTCGAAAGCCGAAGCTGCCACTTCTGCAGAACAGGCATCACTTGTCCACAAATTCCCTTGTGATAGTCCGCAGCGATATTTATAATTCTGCTCTGTTTTCTTGCAGCAACCACCCCTCAAACTAGTTGAGATGCAGAGCCAGCCGATTTCAACAAACTCGGCTTCCTATAGCAAAGGGTCCTGCAGGGCAAGCTGCCCCCCCGAGCCTTAGTCAAGGCGAGACAAGTAGTGATCCAGCCAAACGTGCCACCGTAGGCTTCCAAGTTATAACGCAGAGCCAGCCGATTTTAACAAAATCGGCTCCCCAGAGCAGAGAACCTTCAGGGTGAGCTGCCCCCCGAGCTCCTTCAGTCCACTTCTCGCGCCTTGCAGGTTAGATCGGCTTCTTTCCTTTGGCGGATTTGATGTACCCACCCTTAACCTGATCTGCACGTCCGGGCTGCTCTTGGCGTTGGTCACTCTGCTCATAACAGTTATACCTCTTGAGTCGATGGCTATGCATCGGCTGCGTTTTAAAAAAATTTGAATTTGGCCGATTTATGTATCGGCCCCCATGCTTCAATACCCATCAAAGATTATCTTGAACTGCTGGGTATTAGGAAGACACTTTTACTGCATATCCTCGTGTTTTGTCCATCTGGGTGCCCCCCGAGCCGATTCTGTCAAGTAATTTGATGGTATCGGCTTTTCAGGCATCTATTGGATCAACGCCGAACACAGACAAAACGTACGTTGAGGATAATTTTGGCCGATTGCTGGAATCGGCCTCCACGTTGCTTGCTCGATGAAGGTTTTTTGCAATGTTCCTCCATAAATCCCTGGGGCCGATCGTCTGGATCGGCATCGCCACGTCCGTTCATCGATGTTGCTTTTGTTACACGGTCAGGCCGGTGGATAAAACCAGCCTAACCCCGTTTTTCGTCACGTCGATGCGCTCGCAGTCGTCCAAATTGATGCCCGAGAGTGGTTCTTGGCCTGATGTCTCCCAAACATTCATGCCAGCCGTTGAAATTTCGGCCGAATCATCTGCGTGGACGACTTCTACTTCATCTTCATCCCACTGTATTAGGCATTGGTGCATCGTGGATGGAATGCAACAGTTGGCGTGGATCCAATCTCTCCCTGGTAGGACAGCATAGGTACTCTTGCTGTCGACGATGAAGAACGTCATAGGGACAGTTTTCCTCCCCACGGTCAGATCCACACTCAGAACACCTTGTGCGTCAGATGCTTGTCCGTTGAAATCGCTCAGTGTCACGTTGGTCTTGATCAGATCCGAGCTGGAGCGTCCTAACCGACGTAACATGGAGTATGACATAATGTTAACTGCCGCTCCGGTGTCCACCAACATCTTGTTGACAGGCTGCCCATTGATGTAACCTCGCAAGTATAGGGCCTTTAGATGCCTGTAGCTTCTTTCTCGTGGCTTCTCAAAGATGACCGGCCGTGGGCCGCAGTCAAGTTGTGCCACTGATGCTTCGTCAAATCCTGGAGCACTAAACTCCGCTGGAAGGATGAACACCATGTTTGTGCCAGCCGATGTCTCGTCATCGGCTTTCCTTTGCTTCGGGCGCCACTCTTTTCTCTGTGGCCGACTTTCTTCGTCCAGGGTTCGCTGAATTTTAGCGGCCAAGTCAGGCCGCGCCTTCCTCAACGTGTGTAGGTATAGCCTTTCAGCTTCCTCCAATCCACGTAGTCGCTGAACCCTTCGCTTCTGGGAACGGCTGAGCCCATCAGGACACCACCTTGGCCGATGATACTTGTCTTCTTCATCATCGTCCTCTAGTTCCTCGAGATCTTCTACCCGAGCAGGCTCAACCTGTCTGTTCCGAGGCGGGAGAGGCCCTAGGCGTTCGAACACGGACACGTTAGCTGCGTCCCTCTTCCTTTGTTTGCATTCTGGGCAATTGCCGATTGTGGGCAATCGGCTCATTCCTGAATCCCAGCAGTGTCTGAAGAAGGGGCAGTCCCAGTGCCTATCCACGTCATCCTGCTCCCTTGACCTCCCTCTCGCATGACGATCGTACCTGTCGTCGTTCTTATTATGCTGGCGATACCCTCTGTCCTCTGCATCAAACCGACGATACCTCCCATCATCTACGTCGTAGCGTCGACGTCGGTCATACTGCTGCCCATATCCGTTGTGAGGTGTAGAGAGTGGACGTTGGTACCGCATGCTTCTCACTTCTTCTTCGGTTAGGTACCGTCTATCGTCATCTCGGGGCCGGTCGCGTGGATCGGCCTCCTCTTTATCCTTGCTACGGGAGTGGCTACCGCTTCATCTTTGCCATGGCGGCTTGCAAGCCCTGCCATGTTGATACCAAAGGAGAACTCTGGCTCCCTTATGGAGTGGCTGAGATCCACCATGTTGACGCCAGGCCACGGACGTGTGTTCCAATGGAGCTTGACATCGTGTGAACGGGTCTTTTCAAAGGAGCCGATGAGTTCGGCCTTGAGGACTGTCTTGATCTCGTCATGCTTCTTCTTGAGCTCGTCGACCAGATCCTCGTACTTGACCGGAGTGCTTTCCGCCATCTCAGATGTAGATGGCGATGCGATGGATGTCGAAGATTGTCCCACCGGGCGTGCCAGAATGTGTTGGCGTCAGAAACCCACCGTCGAGCAATGACTGGCAACACAGGAGAGCCGGGAACAACTAAGGGCTGCGGCTGGCCCCAGTCCCTCTGAGCGACGGCCCGCAAAGCCTTCTGGTCACGCGCCCGATGCTGTCGCAAGGGCGTGCCACCCGACCTATACCTGGTCGGAAGGTGTGGATGATGCCTCGCTTAGTTTCCTGCAGGGCACACACGTAAACGTTAAATACGAGCCTCGATCGGCTCTCAGGTTATCCTGTGAATCGGCTCAAAGAGCCGATCCACCCATGATTCGTACAAGGTGTACGAATATATGGTGGTCCTTCTTGATCAAGATAAAGCTAATATGATCTACGACGATTTAGGGTTTTCACCGCATAATCGGATCATCCTACTCACGACTGGGCCTCGCGCTCGCGTACGGTGATCGTAAGCCGATCCTAGACAGGGCCTAAAACCCAACACGAGGTTGATCCTCGGAACGTCCTCGTCTAGGGCTAGCAAACTACACCCTACACGCCGCCGGATCCTCCAACCCTTTGTAAGGCCTAACTATTGCGGATATTAAACTAATCCTTGAAGAATCAAGGAGCAACCGTAACGGATCGAATCTACTAAATAATGATCAAGCGGGGTGCCGCCCCTACACCTAAGATAGGTGTAAGGGCGGCTAGACATGCAAGGGTCGCACTACGATAGCATATTATACGAAGAACAATGCTAACCCTAACATATCTAAGATAACTATGTTGCTCGCCATCAAAAAGGCTTCAGCACGAGCAACGCATGAACAACGGGGATAGGCTTGCGCTGCCTAGATCGCAAGATGCGATCTAGGCAGCATGGTGCTTACCGGTAGAAACCCTCGAGACGAAGGAGTTGGCGATGCGCCGAGATTTGTTTGTGTTGAACGTTGGTTGTTGTTTATTCCATAAACCCTAGATACATATTTATAGTCCAGGGGACTTTCTAATGTGGGCGTGCACTAAACCGTGCACGGATAAAACTCTAACTGCTAAACTGATACATAATCTACTATATTAAGATACACGGGCCAACTAACCCAAAATTTGCGTATAAAGGCCGATTCACATATTTCTTCCATGTAGATTCTTCAAGTCCATCTTGATCGCGGCCCACCTCTGACTTGGTCAAATTCTGGTGATAACAGAAATCCAATGCGAGCTTTCTCCTTAGACCTTTGTACAGGCGGCATAGAGGTACCCCTTTGTGACACTTGGTTGAAACATATGCTATGCAATGATAATCCGTGTTAATCCAAGCTAATTAGGACAAGGTGCGAGCACTATTGGTATACTATGCATGAGACTTGCAACTTATAAGATATCTTATACATAACACATATGCTTTATTACTACCGTTGACAAAATTCTTTCTTGTTTTCAAAATGAAAAGCTCTAGCACAAATATAGTAATCAATGCTTCCCTCTGCGAAGGGCCTATCTTTTACTTTATTGTTGAGTCAGTTTACCTATTCTTTCTATCCCGAAGCAAACACTTGTGTCAACTCGGTGCATTGATTCTTACATGTTTACCTATTGCACTTGTTATATTGCTTTATGTTGACAACTATCCATGAGATATACATGTTACAAGTTGAAAGCAATTGCTGAAACTTAATCATCCTTTGTGTTGCTTCAATGCCTTTACTTTGAATTTATTGCTTTATGAGTAACTCTTATGCAAGTCTTATTGATGCTTGTATTGAAAGTATTATTCATGAAAAGTCTTTGCTATATGATTCATTAGTTTACTCATTATCTCCATCATTGCTTCGAATCGCTGCATTCATCTCATATGCTTTACAATAGTATGATCAAGATTATGATAGCATGTCACTTCAGAAATTATCTTTGTTATCGTTTACCTACTCGAGGGCGAGCAGGAACTAAGCTTGGGGATGCTGATACGTCTCCAACGTATCGATAATTTCTTATGTTCCATGCTTGTTTTATGACAATACCTACATGTTTTGTTCACACTTTATGATGATTTTATGCGTTTTCCGGCACTAACCTATTGACGAGATACCGAAGGGCCAGTTGCTGTTTTCTGCTGTTATTGGTTTCAGAAATCCTAGTAAGGAAATATTCTCGGAATCGGACGAAATCAACGCCCAGCATCTTAGAATTCCACGGAGCTTCCAGAACACTCGAGAGCCACCAGAGAGGGGCCACAGGGCCACCAGATGAGAGGCTGGCGCGGCCAGAGGGGGGGCCGCGCCCCCCTACTGTGTCGTCGCCTCATCAGCCCTCCGACTCCGCCTCTTCGCCTATTTAAAGGTCCCTGACCTAAATCTTCGATACGTAAAAGCCACGGTACGAGAAACCTTCCAGAGCCGCCGCCATCGCGAAGCCAAGATCTGGGGGACAGGAGTCTCTGTTTCGGCACGCCGCCGGGACGGGGAAGTGCCCCCGGAAGGCTCCTCCATCGACACCACCGCCATCTTCGTCACCGCTGCTGTCTCCCATGAGGAGGGAGTAGTTCTCCATCGAGGCTCGGGGCTGTACCGGTAGCTATGTGGTTAATCTCTCTCCTATGTACTTCAATACAATGATCTCATGAGCTGCCTTACATGATTGAGATTCATATGAGTTTTGTATCACTATTAGTCTATGTTCTACTCTTGTGATGTTATTAAAGTAGTCTATTCCTCCTTCACGGTGTAATGGTGACAGTGTGTGGTACTTGGTGTAGGTTATGATCATAATCTCTTGTAGATTATGAAGTTAATTATTGCTATGGTAGTATTGATGCGATCTATTCCTCCTTCATAGTGTGATGGTGATAGTGTGCATGCTATGTTAGTACTTGGTGTAATTGCAATGATCTATCATGCACTCTAAGGTTATTTAAATATGAACATCGAATGTTGTGGAGCTTGTTAACTCCGGCATTGAGGTGCTCTTGTAGCCCTACTCAATTAGTGGTGTTCATCATCCAACAAGAGAGTGTAGAGTGGTTTTATTATGTGATCAATGTTGAGAGTGTCCACTAGTGAAAGTATGATCCCTAGGCCTTGTTTCCAAACATCGAAACTCCGTTTGTTTAATGTTCTGTTGCATGTTTACTCGCTGCCATAATTTATTCAGATTGCTATTGCCACTCATATTCATCCATATCATTTGCATCTCACTATCTCGTCGCCGAACTAGTGCACCTATACATCTGACAAGTGTATTAGGTGTGTTGGGGACACAAGAGACTTCTTGTATCGTGATTGCAGGGTTGCTTGAGAGGGATATCTTTGTCCTCTTCCTCCCTGAGTTCGATAAACCTTGGGTGATCCACTTAAGGGAAACTTGCTGCTGTTCTACAAACCTCTGCTCTTGGAGGCCCAACACTGTCTACAAGAATAGAAGCACCCGTAGACATCATTCCCCTTAAACGCGGTCCCTCCTATGCTGCTGACTCTGATGTCTGAGTTTGGGAATACCAAGAAGATTCGAGACCTGGTGCGAGCTCAGGTTTTTGCAGGGGCTAGATTTACACTTGCCCTTGTCCTTGCACTTTATCCTTCGGCAAATCTGCTGACTATCGCTAATACCGTTGGCGATTTGGAGACGCTGTACCCGAAGGTATTGTTGCCCGCCAATATAATTGTCGACAAGCTTGAAAAGGATTCGAAGGTACCTGAAGAAAGAGAAGCTCCGCAAGGGTAATTCAGGGTTAAGTTTTGTTTTGTCAATAGATATTTTGGCTACTTCATCCAAGTGTTTGGAGTGCGTAGTCGAGACTTTTTATTTGGTAGATACATGTATATGTACTTTTACCGTATTAATGCCGTTGGCAAATTTTGAAGGAGCAAATCTTAATTGCTCGTTTAGATGTATGTGTATTCGTTGGTCAGCAAATTATTTGAGTGATCAGCTCGTGTTGCAGGTCTTGCTAAAACCGTTGTATGTGCAACTTTGCTTTCAACCGATGTATGTTTTGATAGTAGCTCCCGAATATATCGGGAGCATTAACTCTGCCGATGAGCCCGTTGTTCTTTGATATTTCCATAAGTGAAATATCGAACGTGGGTTGTATTATGTGTATTTACAAACTCTTGCTATTTTCGGCGCTCGTAGAGGCATCTTTAGCCGAGGGAAAGGTTTGCACCCTTTTTTATATTGCATCCTTTAGCACTCGAAGAGGCTTTTTTTTGGAGCACGATCTTTTGCCGCGTACTACGTTGCACCGTCGTTTGCTAGGGGGCGTAGGCAAGGTTCACGGTGATGCGGCTTAAATGCTCTGAATTACTGCAATGCTTATCAAGAAATCAAAACTTAAGTTCCCATTAATAAGGTAAGTGCGGGACTAAAGGGCGAGAGAAAGAGAGCCCTGTTGAAAATAAAGGAAAACACTGAATGCTATTCATCTACTTTTAAGCAAGGAAAGGGTTCTTCTTATCTTCCGGCTTGTCCACCACGTTAGTGGTTTTTGAGGCTTCGTTGATTTCACTAGGTGTCTCGATGGCGATTGCCAGTGTCTTGCTTTCTCCTATGACTGCTGTGTCATCAACTGCCGAAGCTTTTACTGCCTATACTTCTGGGGCAAGGTCGGCTGACTTCTGCTTCGTTTCCCTGTCGCGCTTTTCTTCCTTATTGTCGCGTGGCGATGGCTTGGAACGGAGATCTGTGACTTCCTGTTTGTATCCGAACTTTGCGGCAATCCTCTGAAAGTCTCGATCACAATTGTCTGAGCGTGAAAAACTTCCATAGACCGTGACATTTGTCCCGTTGCTCCCAGACATTCTCAGCTTGAGGTATGCGTAATGCGGTACAGCCATGAACTTGGCATAAGCTGGTCTTCCGAGTATAGCGTGGTACTGTGATTCCCAGTTCACGACTTCAAACTCGATCTTTTCCTTCCTGAAGTTTTCGGGTTTGCCGAAGACGATGTTCAGGTAAACTTTGTCAAGAGAGTACGCCGGCGAAGTAGGGAGAATCCCATGGAAACAGGTGTCAGAATCCTCCAACATTTTCATGGTGATCCCCACACTTTTGATTGTGTCGACGAATATCAGATTTAGTCCGCTTCCACCATCCATGAAGACTTTGCTCATCTTGAACCCCCTACTTGCGCCTCGACTACCAAGGCAGCGTGTCCTGGTTTTGGTATGGTCATCGGGTGATCTGCTCGGCTGAACGTTATGTTCTGAGACGACCACTCGACATACTCAGGGATGTTTGCCATAATACTTTCTGCCAGGTTGATTTCTCGGGTGAGCTTCTTCATTTCTCTTTTTGAGACACCCGTCCTATGGATCATGCTCATCTGCCCACGTGGTGGTGGAAACGCCTCATTGGGTTGATGAGGCTGCGCCTGCTGGACCTGGTGCTGCGGTGGGGGTGGTGGTGGTGGTGGCTGCGGCTGCTGTTGCATGAGTTCCTGCATCTCAATGAATTGCCTACAGTCTCTGAGCAGGTGACTTGACTTCGTTTTGTTGTCTTTAGAGTCGATGTACGAGTGCAGGTAGCAAGGAGCGTTTATTTGTTCAGCGTAGGGTAGCTTGGGGGTCCTCTATGGTCGTGGTTTGTAGTTACTACGGTTTCCAGAGTTGTTCCGATTGCCGTCCTGCCGATCGTCTCGTTTGTCGTCATACCGATCAACCTGCCGATCAGAGTATCCTGCGGCTACTAGGTTGCTGTCGTCGTAACTGCGGTTTTTTCCTTTTCTTATGACGATCTCTTCGTCCACCCGAGTCGTGCTTCGGCTGGTCATCGTCTTCGTCATCACTGTGCTGTCGCGGCTTCCGTACGTTGTCCTCGCCATCAGCCTAGCTGTTGGCGATTTCCATTAACTTGGTTATGGTTTTTGGTTTCTTGCGCCCGAGCTCCTCTATGTAGCTTTCACGTCGGATGCCATCGCTGAAGGCGTAGATTGCTCTATCGAAAAAAACATCTTCGGCGGCGTTTAAGAGTTTGGTGAATCTCCCGATGTATGCGCGCATTGATTCCTTCTGCTCTCTCCTGGCAATGTCGTAATTCCTCAATCCCGACGGGCTTTTTCTATGTTGCTTGGAAATTGGCGACGAAAGCGTCTACCAAATCGTCCCATGACTTGATGGAACCCTTCGGCAGGCCTCTTAACCAATCTCGTGCTGAGTCCTTCAGGTAAAGCTGCAAGCATTGCATTGCTGCTATCTGGTTTCCTTTGTGCAGAATCACGGTTTGCAAGTAGTCGTCTATCCAGGACCTCGGCTCCTGTTGTCCATCGTACTTGGCGGCGTTAGTAGGGGTAGGTTTGAACTTCTTGGGTGGCTTCGCCTCGCGGATTTTGTAGCTTAAACAATCGGCCCCCCTTAGCTCGCCGTCGTATTCCTGGCTCTGATCCGAAGAGTCACTGTCATATTCCTCCCTAGCGACGCGTCGTCGCCTTGCTTTGCCGATTCTGCTCTGGGTGATTTCGTCTCGAGCATCTCTCGCATGATGCTTTGAGCCGCTGGCCTGTAACGTGGACTTTTCCTTCCGCGGGACCAGGTTGTCTCCCAATATTGCGAGACTTTCTAAGGCACCTCGGTGAGCCTGGGCCATAGAACCTTCAGGGCGCTGGTTGATAAGGTATGCTGCAAGATTGGCGGTCGCTCCTGCGACAGTTTTTGGCCACGACATGCCCGCGGTGTCCGTGGTCATAAAAGACTTGGTCAGATTTGACGTTATTTCTCTGGCGTCATCCTCCGAGAGCCTGGATAACCTTGATCGATGCTTGCCTGCTCCTTGAGTGCTTCGAGAGGCACTTCTTCGTGAGCCTCTCCATCGCTCACTGGATTGGTCTGCAGCGGATAGGCGTTTCTCGAGGGTGGCTTGCTCTTTCGATAGGCGCTCCCGGTTTTTCTCCAATATAGAGCGATAAGCGTTGAGGGTTCCAACCGAGGTTCCTGCGGGGAGCGGTGTGTTGTTAAGCACGGCTGCCTTGGCTGCTGCCCACCCCTCCTCTGCGATGGTGTAGTCACTATTGTTGTTACTGGCGCTGTTTGCAAAACTTGCTCGTCTGCTGGAGCGGGGGGTGTGATCTCCGTCTCCCCTGTTCCTTGTGTTTCCCGTGTTATTGGCGGCATAAACCTGGTGGTGTGCCGTTGAATGGATCGTAGCGAACAAGAGGGGGGGTGAATGGCGCTATGACAAGTTTTAGTCTTTTTCAATTTTTAGGCAACGGAAGGTAAATGTGTGAACTTTAGCAATAGGGGTGATCCTACAATGAATATCGGACAAGTGCAACAAGTAAAGGAATCAACAAGATAATGAGAGCAAGGAGCGAGACAACCGGGGAGGTTTGTTTCCCGCAGTTCCTCCCACTAAAGGAAGTACGTCTGCGTTGAGGAGGTGCTAGTCTCACACAAGAGACTAGACGGCCACACCACGAAGGAAGGCCTCACCTTCTTCCTCGAGAGAGCTCCACGAAGGTGCTCTCCCTCTTCCACTAAGGCACCGGTCGAGGCGGTGATTCCTTCACAAGGTTGGGGCGAGCTCCACACACAAGGATGCTCCCAACACCCTATGGAGCTAGTGCATCACCAAGCTAGACTCCATAGCTGCACATCTCCAATGCTCCACCATAGGAACCCATCTCCAATGCTCCACCAAAGGAACTCTTCCAATGCTCCACCAAGAAGCTCCTCCAAGGCTCCACCAAGAAGCTCCTCCAAGGCTCCACCAAAGGAACTCTTCTCCAATGCCCCACTAAGGAACCCTACCACCAAGATCCACTAAGGAATAGCTAGTATTGGTTAAATCTCTCTTGGTAGAACTATAGATCGGGGTCTCCTCCACCCTTCCTCAAAGTTTGGGCAAGATTGGTTGGATGGGGAGGGAGATCCTCAAGAATTAAGCTCAGCAACAATGGAGGAGAGAGAGAGGGAAGAGATAAAAACGAGTTGGGGAAGAAGGGGCCCTTAAATAGGCTCCTCCAAATCCAACCGTTATGTCCAGATTTGGCCTAAGCGGTACTACCGCTTCTTGAAAGCGGTACTACCGCTCTGAGTTCGAAATCCTCCAAGATCTGGTCAAAGGACGCAGAGCGGTACTACCGCACGAGGTACCGCTTGAGGTACCACAATAGGGTCCAAACCTTATTGGATCCAAAGCGGTACCAGAGCGGTACCAGGGTGGTAGGACCGTAACTCGGTTACGGTACCTAAGCGGTACCGGGAGCGGTACTACCGCTCGTGAGCGGTACTACCGCCCTGTGCACTGCAGGGGTACCGCAACGTGTTCGGGAGACGAAATCGGTGCGGACTCGGAGGCGGTACCGAGGGCGGTACCTATAGGGGTAGCGGTACTACCGCTACGGTGCACCGGTAGTACCGGCCTGGCTAAATCTGGTTTTCTTCCCTTTTTCTCTCCAACCATGTTACCTCGCCAAACACACACAAAACCAGAAAACCTATCAACTACGCTTCAATCTTCCGATCTTGACGCGTCCGGCGAGGTCACCGTGCTCTTGCAAATCTAACAATGATACTCAAGGCACACGGTGAGATATCTCAAGTGTTGTCATCAAACACACAAAACATGGAGTTTAAAGTTTGCTCTTACAATCTCCCCCTTTTTGGTGTTTGATGACAACACAAGAGTTGGCAATAACATATGATATTATGATGAGATACTTTAGATTTGCAAAAACAAGACGGAGCTCCCCCTACACATGTGCATATCATGAATATGTATTTGAATACAAGTACACAAGTTGTAGAGACACCACTCCCCCTCATTTTTACAAATCTATCACATATGCAACAAAGATATACGACATGTTCAACTAGCACATGCACAAAATGGAGGCAACATAAGATGATATACGGAGATTTGGGTGAAATTATCATACCATAGCCTTGTGAATACCCAAACTCACAATAGGATGCCTCCATAGGGTTGTTGATGTAGCCAAGACAAGATAAGCGACTAGAACCAAATGGCTACAAACAACAAAGGTCCCCATCCACCTAGGAACTTCTCCCCCTTTGGCATCGGAACACCAAAAAGAGGGTAACGAAACTAGAAGGATGGAGAAAAAGAACATACAACCAAGCTTGCAAAAATCACGAGAACACAAGCTTGAAGGAGGTTCTCAAAAACAAGAAGAAGAAAGAAAAGAAGAAAGACAAAACAAGGTTACGAAGAACCGAAAAACCCTCAAGTAGGGAGTGTTGGTGGCCGAAGCCACTGTGTAAGAGTATAGTAGTTGTGAGGTCGCGTAGATGTATCTAGGACTCACGAACTACAACTAAACATGAAGCTCATAAGTCACTTAATTGACAAATAGCAAATGTTTTGGATTTCTTTATGCATTATCGGGGGAGTGATAGCTCAATGGATTTAAACCGCACTCCCCCTATGTCCATGCATGCCTTTCATCTAGATATAAAGGTTAGGAGTGGTATGTGCGCACGACGGTCAAGCAAAGTTCGATGGATCAATGATATTTAGATCATGCCTCAACTCAATGAAATGCTTCTCATCCAAGGGCTTCGTGAAGATGTCCGCCAATTGCTCCTTGGTGCTTGATACGTCTCCAACGTATCGATAATTTCTTGTGTTCCATGCCACATTATTGATGTTATCTACATGTTTTATGCACACTTTATGTCATATTCGTGCATTTTCTGGAACTAACCTATTAACAAGATGCCGAAGTGCCGGTTCTCGTTTTCTGCTGTTTTTGGTTTCGAAATCCTAGTAACGAAATATTCTCGGAATCGGACGAAATCAACGCCAAAGATCTTAGAATCCCGGAAGCATCCGGAACACACGAGAACCGACCGGAGAAGGGAGCGCAGGGGCCACCAAACCACTACCCCGGCGCGGCCAAGGGGGGCCCCCTAGGGTGTGGACCCCCTTCGACCTTCCTGCGCCGCCTCTCCGCCTATAAAGAGCCCCTGGATCGGAAAACCCGATACCAATTGACGAAACCCACGAAACCTGCCGGAGCCGCCGCCATCACGAAGCCAAGATCCGGGGGACGGGATCTCTGTTCCGGCACCCTGCCGGAGCGGGGAAGTGCCCCGGAAGGCTTCTCCATCGACACCGCTGCCATCTCCACCGCCATCTTCATCACCGCTGCTGCTCCCATGAGGAGGGAGTAGTTCTCCATCGAGGCTCGGGGCTGTACCGGTAGCTATGTGGTTCATCTCTCTCCTATGTGCTTCAATACAATAATCTCATGAGCTGCCTTACATGATTGAGATTTATATGATGATGCTTGTAATCTAGATGTCATTATGCTAGTCAAGTGAGTTTTACCTATGTGATCTCCGGAGACTCCTAGTCCCACGTGTGTAAAGGTGACGAGTGTGTGCACCGTGTGGGTCTCTTAGGCCATATTTCACGAGAATACTTACTCATTGAATGGCATAGTGAGGTGCTTATTTATATCTCTTTATGATTGCAGCATGTTGTATCACAATTTATCCATGTGCTACTCTAGTGATTTGTTATTAAAGTAGTTTATTCCTCCCGCATGTGTGCAAAGGTGACGATGCGTGCACCGTGTTAGTACTTGGTTTATGCTATGATCATGATCTCTTGTAGATTATGGAGTTAACTATTGCTATGATAATATTGATGTGATCTATTCCTCCTACATATGCATGAAGGTGACGAGTGTGCATGCTATGCTAGTACTTGGTTTAGTAGCGTTGATCTATCTTACACTAAAGGTTACTTAAACATGAGCATTATTGTGGAGCTTGTTAACTCCGGCATTGAGGGTTCGTGTAATCCTACGCAATGTGTTCATCATCCAACAAAAGTGTAGAGTATGCATTTATCTATTCTGTTATGTGATCAATGTTGAGAGTGTCCACTAGTGAAAGTGTAATCCCTAGGCCTTGTTCCTAAATACTGCTGAGTTACTACTGCTTGTTTACTACTGCTGCGTTACTACTGCTGAGTTACTACTGCTTGCTTACTGTACTACTGTGTTACTACTGCTGCAATACCACCACCATCAACTACACGCCAAGCACTTTTCTGGCACCGTTGCTACTGCTCATACTTATTCATACCACCTGTATTTCACTATCTCTTCGCCGAACTAGTGCACCTATTAGGTGTGTTGGGGACACAAGAGACTTCTTGCTTTGTGGTTGCGGGGTTGCATGAGAGGGATATCTTTGACCTCTTCCTCCCCGAGTTCGATAAACCTTGGGTATCCACTTAAGGGAAACTTGCTGCTGTTCTACAAACCTCTGCTCTTGGAGGCCCAACACTGTCTACGAGAAAGGAGGGGAACGTAGACATCAAGCACTTTTCACGGCGCCGTTGCCGGGGAGGAAAGGTAAAAGGCTCTCATACTACGGTCTCGGGTAAAGTATTTTTCACGGCGCCGTTGTGTGTGTGCTCAAAGCTATTTCCTTTAGATCCTGCAATTGCATCTTGTTGTTTCTTGTTTACACTAGTTTGGCATAATGTACAAGAGTGAGCTTCTTATTCTATTTCCTGATTTAAAACATGGATTGTTTGATGCGAAAATTAAAAAACCTATGAAATCTTCTTTGCATGCTGGTAGTAATATTAGTATGAACGCTTTGAACACCATTGTTGACAATAATATAGAAAGTTCTAAGCTTGGGGAAGCTGGTTTTCATGATATTTTTAGTCCCCCAAGCATTGAGGAGAAAATTTTCGTTGATGATACTTTGCCTCCTATTTGTGATGATTATAATAGTGGTCTTTTGGTACAACCTACTATGGAGAGTAAATTTTGTTGTGATTATACTATGCCTCCTACACTTGATGAGAATAATAATGATAGCTACTTTGTTGAATTTGCTCCCACTACAACTAATAAATTTGACTATGCTTATGTGGAGAGTAATAATTTTATGCATGAGACTCATGATAAGAATGCTTTATGTGATAGTTATATTGTTGATTTTGCTCATGATGCTACTGAAAGTTATTATGAGAGAGGAAAATATGGTTGTAGAAATTTTCATGTTACTAAAATGCCTCTCTATGTGCTGAAATTTTTGATGCTACACTTGTTTTATCTTCCTATGCTTGTTACTTTGCTCTTCATGAACTTGTTTATTTACAAGATTCCTATGCATAGGAAGCATGTTAGACTTAAATGTGTTTTGAATTTGCCTCTTGATGCTCTCTTTTGCTTCAACATACTATCTTTTGCGAGTGCATCATTAAAACTGCTGAGCCCATCTTAATGGCTAAAAAGAAAGAACTTCTTGGGAGATAACCCATGTGTTATTTTGCTACAGTACTTTGTTTTATATTTGTGTCTTGGAAGTTGTTTACTACTGTAGCAACCTCTCCTTATCTTAGTTTTGTGTTTTGTTGTGCCAAGTAAAGTCGTTGATAGAAAAGTAAGTACTAGATTTGGATTACTGCGCAGTTCCAGATTTCTTTGCTGTCACGAATCTGAGCCCACTGCCCTGCAGGAAGCTCAGAAAATTATGCCAATTTACGTGCATGATCCTCAGATATGTACGCAACTTTCATTCAATTTGAGCATTTTCATTTGAGCAAGTCTGGTGGCCTAATAAAATCCATCTTTACGGACTATTCTGTTTTGACAGATTCTGCCTTTTATTTCGCATTGCCTCTTTTGCTATGTTGGATGATTTCTTTGATCCATTGATGTCCAGTAGCTTTATGCAATGTCCAGAAGTGTTAAGAATGATTGTGTCACCTCTGAACATGTTAATTTTTATTGTCCACTAACCCTCTAATGAGTTGTTTCGAGTTTGGTGTGGAGGAAGTTTTCAAGGGTCAAGAGAGGAGGATGATATACTACGATCAAGGAGAGTGAAAGCTCTAAGCTTGGGGATGCACCCGGTGGTTCACCCCTGCATATATCAAGAAGACTCAAGCGTCTAAGCTTGGGGATGCCCAAGGCATCCCCTTCTTCATCGACAACATTATCAGGTTCCTCCCCTGAAACTATATTTTTATTCCATCACATCTTATGTGCTTTTTCTTGGAGTGTCTGTTTGTTTGCTTTTGTTTTTGTTTGTGTTTGAATAAATTGGATTACATCATGCTTGTGTGGGAGAGAGACACGCTCCGCTGGTTCATATGAACACATGTGTTCTTAGCTCATAATATTCATGGCGAAGTTTCCTCTTCGTTAAATTGTTATATGGTTGGAATTGGAAAATGATACATGTAGTAATTGCTATAATGTCTTGGGTAATGTGATACTTGGCAATTGTTGTGCTCATGTTTAAGCTCTTGCATCATATACTTTGCACCTATTAGTGAAGAATACATAGAGCATGCTAAAATTTGGTTTGCATATTTGGTTTCTCTAAGGTCTAGATAATTTCTAGTATTGAGTTTGAACAACAAGGAAGACGGTGTAGAGTCTTATAATGCTTTCAATATGTCTTTTATGTGAGTTTTGTTGTACTAGTTCATCCTTGTGTTTGCCTCAAACAACCTTGCTAGCCTAAACCTTGTATCGAGAGGGAATACTTCTCATGCATCCAAATACTTGAGCCAACACTATGCCATTTGTGTCCACCATACCTACCTACTACATGGTATTTCTCCGCCATTCCAAAGTAAATTGCTTGAGTGCTACCTTTAAACAATTCAAAATTTATTACCTCTTATTTGTGTCAATGTTTTATAGCTCATGAGGAAGTATGTGGTGTTTATCTTTCAATCTTGTTGGGCAACTTTCACCAATGGACTAGTGGCTTCATCCGCTTATCCAATAATTTTGCAAAAAGAGCTGGCAATGGGATTCCCGAGTCCCAAATTAACAAACTAAAAATAGACACTCCTCCATGGTATGTGATTGTTGGACGGCACCCGAAGGATTCGGTTAGCCATGGCTTGTGTAAGCAAAGGTTGGGAGGAGTGTCATCATAATAAAACTAAAATAAAAGGGCACTCCTTCATGGTATGAGATTGTTGGCGGGCACCCGAGGATTCGGTTAGCCATGGTTTGTGAAAGAAAGGTTGGAAGGAGTGCCATCCAAAAATAAAATAAAATGGGAGCCGCTCTTTGAAGGTTTGTCTGGCAAGGGGGTTAGAGTACCCGCTACCATTCGTTGACAACAACAAACACCTCTCAAAACTTTACTTTTATGCTCTCTTTATGTTTTCAAAATCAAAGCTCTAGCACAAATATAGCAATCGATGCTTTCCTCTTTGAAGGACCATTCTTTTACTTTTATTGTTGAGTCAGTTCACCTATTTCTCTCCACCTCAAGAAGCAAACACTTGTGTGAACTGTGCATTCATTCTTACATATTTGCATATTGCATTTGTTATATTGCTTTGCATTGACAAATATCCATGAGATATACATGTTACAAGTTGAAAGCAACCGCTGAAACTTAATCTTCTTTTGTGTTGCTTCAATGCTTTTACTTTGAATTATTGCTTTATGAGTTAACTCTTATGCAAGACTTATTGATGCTTGTCTTGAAGTGCTATTCATGAAAAGTCTTTGCTATATGATTCAGTTGTTTACCCATGTCATATACATTGTTTTGATCGCTGCATTCACTACATATACTCTACAAATAGTATGATCAAGATTATGATGGCATGTCACTCCAGAAATTATCTTTGTTATCGTTTTACCTGCTCGGGACGAGCAGAACTAAGCTTGGGGATGCTGATACGTCTCCAACGTATCGATAATTTCTTGTGTTCCATGCCACATTATTGATGTTATCTACATGTTTTATGCACACTTTATGTCATATTCGTGCATTTTACGGAACTAACCTATTAACAAGATGCCGAAGTGCCGGTTCTCGTTTTCTGCTGTTTTTGGTTTCAGAAATCCTAGTAACGAAATATTCTCGGAATCGGACGAAATCAACGCCAAAGATCTTAGAATCACCGGAAGCATCCGGAACACACGAGAACCGATCGGAGAAGGGAGCGCGGGGCCACCAAACCCTACCCGGCGCGGCCAAGGGGGCGCGCCCCTAGGGTGTGGACCCCCCTTGACCTTCCCGCGCCGCCTCTCCGCCTATAAAGAGCCCCTGGATCAGAAAACCCGATACGCAATTGACGAAACCCACGAAACCTGCCAGAGCCGCCGCCATCACGAAGCCAAGATGCAGGGGACGGGATCTCTGTTCCGGCACCTGCCGGAGCGGGGAAGTGCCCCCGGAAGGCTTCTCCATCGACACCGCTGCCATCTCCACCGCCATCTTCATCACCGCTGCTGCTCCCATGAGGAGGGAGTAGTTCTCCATCGAGGCTCGGGGCTGTACCGGTAGCTATGTGGTTCATCTCTCTCCTATGTGCTTCAATACAATAATCTCATGAGCTGCCTTACATGATTGAGATTTATATGATGATGCTTGTACTCTAGATGTCATTATGCTAGTCAAGTGAGTTTTACCTATGTGATCTCCGGAGACTCCTAGTCCCACGTGTGTAAAGGTGACAGTGTGTGCACCGTGTGGGTCTCTTAGGCCATATTTCACAGAATACTTACTCATTGAATGGCATAGTGAGGTGCTTATTTATATCTCTTTATGATTGCAGCATGTTTGTATCACAATTTATCCATGTGCTACTCTAGTGATTTGTTATTAAAGTAGTTTTATTCCTCCTGCATGTGTGCAAAGGTGACGATGTGTGCACCGTGTTAGTACTTGGTTTATGCTATGATCATGATCTCTTGTAGATTGATGGAGTTAACTATTGCTATGATAATATTGATGTGATCTATTCCTCCTACATATGCATGAAGGTGACGAGTGTGCATGCTATGCTAGTACTTGGTTTAGTAGCGTTGATCTATCTTACACTAAAGGTTACTTAAACATGAGCATTATTGTGGAGCTTGTTAACTCCGGCATTGAGGGTTCGTGTAATCCTACGCAATGTGTTCATCATCCAACAAAAGTGTAGAGTATGCATTTATCTGTTCTGTTATGTGATCAATGTTGAGAGTGTCCACTAGTGAAAGTGTAATCCCTAGGCCTTGTTCCTAAATACTGCTGAGTTACTACTCGCTTGTTTACTACTTCGCTGCGTTACTACTCGCTGAGTTACTACTCGCTTGTTTACTTCGTACTCATCCATGTGTTACTATCTCGTCGCAATACCACCACCATCAACTACACGCCAAGCACTTTTCGCGGCACCGTTGCTACTTGCTCATACTTATTCATACCACACTTGTATTTCACTATCTCTTCGCCGAACTAGTGCACCTATTAGGTGTGTTGGGGACACAAGAGACTTCTTGCTTTGTGGTTGCAGTGGTTGCATGAGAGGGATATCTTTGACCTCTTCCTCCCTGAGTTCGATAAACCTTGGGTATCCACTTAAGGGAAACTTGCTGCTGTTCTACAAACCTCTGCTCTTGGAGGCCCAACACTGTCTACAGGAAAGGAGGGGGAACGTAGACATCAGTGCTAATGTAGGATAGTACAATATCTCCGCGAGCAATGTGATCCCGGATGAAGTGGTTCCTTATCTCAATGTGCTTCGTCTTGCCATGAAGAACCGGATTGTAGGCGATCTTGATTGCGCTCTCATTGTCACACAAGAGAGGCACCTTGCTATACTCGAGTCCATAGTCCCGCAAGGTTTGCCTCATCCACAAGATTTGAGCACAACTACTTGCCGCGGCAATATACTCGGCTTCCGCGGTGGAGACGGAGACACAATTTTTCTTCTTCGAGGACCAACACACCAAAGATCTTCCAAGAAAGTGACATGCTCCGGAGGTAGACTTCCTATCAATCTTGTTGCCCACCCAATCGGATTCGGTGAAGCCAATCAAAGCAAAGTCCGTGTCCCTTGGGTACCATAATCCGAAGTGTGGGGTATGAACTAAATATCGAAAGATCCTTTTGACCGCCACAAGGTGGCTTTCCTTCGGACTTGCTTGAAACCGTGCACACATACCAACGCTTAACATTATATCCGGGCGAGAGGCACAAAGGTAGAGAAGCGAACCTATCATCGAACGGTAGAGCTTGGTATCCACAGCCTTGCCGGCCTCGTCAAGAGTGAGTTGGCACTTGAGTTGCATTGGAGTTCCAATCCCCTTGGCCCCCTTCATATCAAAGCGCTTGAGCATGTCTTGGAGGTACTTCGCTTGATTGATGAAGGTGCCTTGTCGCATTTGCTTGATCTCGAACCCAAGAAAGTACTTGAGTTCACCCATCATTGACATCTCAAACCTATTTGTCATCAACATAGCAAACTCATCATTGAATTTTGTGTTAGTAGAGCCAAAAATGATGTCATCTACATAGAGTTGGCATACGAAAAGCTCCCCATTGACCTTCTTAGTAAAAAGAGTGGGATCGATTTTCCCCACTTCGAAACCACGGTCTTCAAGCAACTCCTTTAGATGCTCATACCAAGCTCTAGGAGCTTGTTTGAGACCATATAGGGCCTTTTTGAGCTTGAAGACATGGTCCGGGAAATGGGGGTCCTCGAACCCCGGGGGTTGCTTCACATACACTTCCTCATGTAGAGGACCATTAAGAAAAGCACTCTTAACATCCATTTGTTGCAACTTAAAGCCATGATGTGAGGCAAAGGCCAAAAGGATACGAATGGACTCTAGCCTTGCAATGGGTGCAAAGGTTTTACCAAAGTCCACGCCTTCGACTTGAGAATAGCCTTGTGCCACCAATCTTGCTTTGTTGCGGATGACCGTGCCACTTTCATCTTGCTTGTTCTTGAAGATCCACTTGGTGCCGATAACATTGCGGCAATGATCGGGTCGCTTCATGAGAGTCCATACATCATTCCTCTTGAAGTTGTTGAGTTCCTCTTGCATAGCATTCAACCAATCGGGATCGTTGAGAGCATCATCTACTTTGAGTGGTTCCACCTTAGAGACAAAAGCATGGTGCGCACAAAAGTTTGCAAGTTGCCTCCGAGTGGTGACATTTCTCTTTAGATCACCAAGGATGTTTTGCAAGGAATGAGACTTGAGACGCAAGTGTCTTGTAGTAGGGTCTTCACGGCGAGTGTCGGCTAAAGGAGATAGTTCTTGTGAGTCCTCTTCGCCTTCATCATGGTTTAGGTCCTCGCCTTGACCTCCATTGTCGTTAGAAGAGGCAACTTTGTCATGAGATCCGGATGGCTCGGGGGTATAGGGAATATTATTGTCCATGAAGATTGTCCCCGAACCACTCGGAGAAGAATTTGAAGCTTGACCTTGGTCACTTGATGAGTGTTGAGGTAGATGAGCTTGCGGTGTATGTTGTTCTTGAGCTTGATGTGGTGAACTTGGACTTGATTGTTGTTGTAGATGTCGAGGTTGATCTTGAGGTTGAGGTTGAACTTGAGGTTGTTGTAGAGGATGACTTGCATTTGTTAGATCAACGGAAGAAGCTTGGCCTTGTGGTGTAGATGGCTCCACTTGGGTGGAACTTGGTCCTTCCCCGGTACTCATAGAGGGTAGCTCTTGAGGTAGGCGAATGCCAACACCCATCCTTCCTATGATATCCGGGGGAATTGCATCTCCTTTCTCACAAGAAGCACTTCCACTAGTAGGAAAAGCCTCATCAGTGGCGCACGAAAATTTGATTCTGTGGCGCACGGGTGGTGCGCCACAGAAACGTCGCCACAAAAATAAGCTTTCTGTGGCGCACCTGATTGTGCGCCACAAAAATAAGGTTTACGTGGCGCACTTGTTCTTAGGTGCGCCACGAAAAGGGTGCGCCACGAATTGCTTCTTAGTGCGCCACGAATTTGCTTGTATTATACACGATTTTGTGCTGCCTGGTATACATATACAGTTTATACACAGCAATACGTATACACAATACAGATACACAGGTTATATACAGTCAACATTCAGATATAATATAAATATCATGTACATTGCACGTGATATAACATAGACATCATCATCACATTACTTAGAGCCCGATCGAGATACATATATAGTGGCAAGTGTCAAAT
The DNA here is from genome assembly GCF_022539505.1 of Lolium rigidum. Classification (NCBI taxonomy): domain Eukaryota; kingdom Viridiplantae; phylum Streptophyta; class Magnoliopsida; order Poales; family Poaceae; genus Lolium; species Lolium rigidum. The sequence continues at coordinate 81,433,759 of NC_061510.1, forward strand.
GTTTTGCATACAACTCTTAATTCATACAAAATTCACAATTTCGAGATACAAAGTAGTCTTCATCCGGTTCCTCCTTTGCTCCGTCATCTCTACCCACCGAGCTCGCTTGCATCGGGGTCCTTCCATCCAGTTCCTACTATGATGAAAATGGAAGAAAGTGAGACCAACAAGTATCCGATGCACAAGAGAAATGGAATAAATGCCTCATACATTGTTGGTCAACACAAATATTAACATTCGTGGGATCGGTGTAAGTGAGACCAAGTCCGATGCACAAGAGATTGATATTTGTGCTATCTTACCAGAGCTCACTTACGCCGCCCCGAGTGTACGGTGACCAAACATTTTAATCATCGGCATTTTGAAAATGTCAAAGCAAATGGAATGACAAAATGGAATAAGTGCCTCATACATTGTTGGTCAACACAAATATTAACATTTAGAGATGGCGTCGATGAGACCAAGTCCGATGCACAAGAGATTGATATTTGTGCTATCTTACCGAGCTCACTTACGCCACCCCTAAGTGTACGGTGACCAAACATTTTAATCATCGGCATTTTGAAAATCTCAAAGCAAATGGAATGACAAAATGGAATAAGTGCCTCATACATTGTTGGTCAACACAAATATTAACATTTAGGGATGGGGTAAGCGAGGCCGTGTAGGATGCACAAGAGATTGATATTTGTGCTATCTTACCAGGCTCACTTACGCCACCCCCAAGTGTACGGTGACCAAACATTTTAATCATCGGCATTTTGAAAATCTCAAAGCAAATGGAATGACAAAATAGAATATGTGCCTCATACATTGTTGGTCAACACAAATACTTTGCAGAAGGGCCCCTTTCCCGGTCGGCGTTCAGTCAACGGGTGCTTGACGACACAACAACGCCGATCCGCATCTCCGGCGCAGAACCACGCCAGTCCCTCGCTGTCCAGTGAACGAGTCCTTGATGCAAAGACCGTGCCGGCCTGCCTCAGCGATTATGCCGGGCCGAGTTGCCGCGCTTCAAGCCGTGTGTCCGCGCCTGCATCAGCTCGCCTTCTTGCCGGTGAACCAATAGGCTGATCGTTGGAATAAGGAAACCGATGACAGCCGGTCGCAAGATTAAATTGCGATCGGCCGTCATCGGCTTCCTTATTCCAACGATTAGTCTATTAGTTCACCGGGCAAGAAGGCGAAGAGTGCAGGCGCATGATCGACACGGCCTGAAGCGCGACAACGAGGGTCGGCATGATGCTAGGGAGGCTGGCACCGTCTTGGCATTAAGGACTCGTTCACGTACCGGACGGCGAGAGAAGAAAAGTGGTGCTGCGCCGGAGAGGCATGTCGGCGTTGTTGTCTCATCAAGGACTCGTTCACTGAACGGCGGCCGAGGAAAGGGGGCTCGTCTACAAAGTATATTGCGGCGTATAGGTGACCAAACATTCTAATCATCGGCACTAAAATGGAAGAAAGGCCAATGCAATTAAGAAGTAGCTAGTATGAACTAAATGGAATGCCTCATACTTTGTTGGTCGAAACAAATATGAACATCCCGGGATGGCGTTAGTGAGGCCAGTAGGATGCACAAGAGATTGATATTTGTGCCATCACACCAGGCTCACTAGCGACACCCGGAGTGTACAGCTTGACCGAACATTCTAATCATCGGCACTAAAATGGAAGAAAGAGCCAAGTGGTATCAACTAAATGGAATGCCTCATACTTTGTTGGTCGAAACAAATATTAACATCCAGAGATGGAGTAAGTGAGGCCGAGTAGGATGCACAAGATATTGATATTTGTGCCATCACACCAAGCCTCACTTGCTCCACCCCCGAGTGTACGAGTGATCGACCAACCATCTAATCATCGACAAGTAAATCACTTGGGGTAATGTTAAAATGTTTGTCTCCATATTTGGGAGACATTTTTAATATTGGAGTCTAGCTAATGGAAATCAAGAACTAGTCTTGATCTCCAAAATGGTGATTAGAGGGAATTTATTCATCTTAAGCAACATTAGGGACAAATGGGATCATGCAAGGGACTTGGGTCATTTGGATCATAAGGCATCAATTAAGGAGGCAACCAGGGACAAAGGGAAACATTTGATGATCCATTATCATAGGCAACAAAGCAAGCAACTTTTTCCCTCTAATCTAGCTAGAGTCCTTAAAAGAAATCCATCATAAGCATGGTCAAATACACATATATAGCATTTGGAGAGCAAACAAGAAGTAGCCATATCACTCAATCCAATAATATAGTAATTTGGATCATAAGGCATCAATTAAGGAGGCAACCAGGGACAAATTAAGGGAAACATTTGATGATCCAGTAAGTGCATGACACTTTGAGCTACCCAAGAATAAAGGCCAACAAGTGGATAAACATCTCGCTCAACCATTTCTTGCACTAGAGGAAAAGTAACCAACATTGAAACTTGAATAGTCAAGTGACACTACAAGCAGCTTCACACACACATGCAAACACATGTGTTGACAGTAGTAATGGATATCAAGAACTAGTCTTGATCTCCAAATGGTGATTAGAGGGAATTTATTCATCTTAATTAAGCAACATTAGGGACAAATGGGATCATGCAAGGGACTTGGATCATTTGGATCATAAGGCATCAATTAAGGAGGCAACCAGGGACAAAGGGAAACATTTGATGATCCATTATCATAGGGAACATAAGTCAAGATGCACAAACACACATAGCATGCATGGAGCAGATGCTCCAAAGGGATTATTCATCACTTGGTATATAGACCAAGTGATGCTGCAAAAGAGAGGCCAATCAAGAACCAAGAAATCCAAGTAAGTGATAGATATGCCTAAACAAGCAACAACACATAGCATATCCCAACTAACCGTGATGAGACAAGTCTTGGTAGCCAACCGAATCACCTAGCACCACCTAGCCTTTTAAAACCATCGAAACGATCCTTTTTCTTCAAAGGATACCACGAGTGGCATTCATTTACATGATCCCCTACTCGTGGATATCTCTATTTTCATCAAAGCCAACAAGAAATAGATCATAAGGAATCAATTAAGGAGGAAACCAGGGACAAAGGCATCAATTGGGGTAATGTTAAAATGTTTGTCTCCATATTTGGGAGAAATTTTTAATATTGGAGTCTAGCTAATGGAAATCAAGAACTAGTCTTGATCTCCAAATGGTGATTAGAGGGAATTTATTCATCTTAAGCAACATTAGGGATAAATGGGATCATGCAAGACTTGGGTCATTTGGATCATAAGGCATCAATTAAGGAGGCAACCAGGGACAAAGGGAAACATTTGATGATCCATTATCATAGGCAACAAAGCAAGCAACTTTTCCCCTCTAATCTAGCTAGAGTCCTTAAAAGAAATCCATCATAAGCATGGTCAAATACACATATATAGCATGGGGCAGATGCTCCAAAGGGATTATATATTCATCACTTGGTAATTTGGAGAGCAAACAAGCAGTAGCCATAACACTCAATCCAATAATATAGTAATTTGGATCATAGGGCATCAATTAAGGAGGCAACCAGGATACCACAAGTAGCATAGTAGCATACCATAAGCTCACAAGAATCCATCATTTTCTTCACAAGGATACCACAAGTAGCATACCATAGTAGCATTTCATGCATTTAAATGAACCAAGTAGCATCAAAACCAACCAAATGTCCAACTAGCAAGCAATACCAAGTGAGCAAGTTCGCATTACCTTGTACAGAGTTCGGACAAGGATTTATAGAACAAGTACAGAGAGGCAGAGGCGAGAGGCATAGACAATTTCTATAAGCATATAGAACACTCCAATTTCTATAAGCATAGACAATTTCATTGTCACATCTTTCTATAAGCATCACTAGCAGCAGCAAGCAATGCATATGAACACCATATACAGGTACGGCTCTGTAACAATTTCATTGTCACATTGTACAGGTTCGTAACAACATATAGAACACTCCAATAAGCATCACTAGCAAGCAGTAGCAATGCATATGAACACCATATGAAGCAAAACGATTAGGGGCAATGCATCCAGAGCAACAAGCAGCAATACATCCAGTAGCGAAGCATTTCGCCGAGCACGTTGTGCTCGCGCGGGGAGGAAGAGGGAGGGGAGGGGAGGAAGAGGGAGGGAGCTCACCGACGACAACAACAGCTTGTGGAGGAGCTCACCGACGACGACGGCAAGGGTGGAGGTCGCGGCGGCTCCTCCACCTTGACGCGACGGCGGCCCCTCCTCGCGGCGGCCCTCCTCGCCGTAGCGGCAGCTTGTGCCGCAGTGGCGGGGATGGGAGGAGCGTGGCGGCAGGCGGCCCTCGCGTAGGAAGGCGGCGGCGACGGCGACGGCGATGGCGCCGACCATGGCGGCGCGCGGTGAGGAGAGGGGAGAGGGGAGAGGCGCGCGGTACGGATCGAGGTGAACAGCATGGGCGGGGAGGGCACGGGATGATATAGCTAAGTTCCTTAGCTCCGTGGCGCACCGTAATAAGTGCGCCACAGTAATCAACTACTCCGTGGCGCACCAAAGCAAGTACGCCACGTAAACAGTACTTCGCGGCGCAGCGCACCGCGTGCGCCACGTAAATACGTACACCGATAATTGGGGGTGACAGGTTGTGGGGCTCGCCAAGTTTTTGTGGCGCATGGTCGGCTGCCGCGCCACAAAATTAGCTATTTCTGTGGCGCACCGAGCTTTGTGCGCCACAAAATAGGTTTCTGTGGCGCACTCAAAACGGTGCGCCACAGAACTAAGCTTCGCCTATAAGGGTTTTCCTACTAGTGTTCGCTCCTCCAAGGATCTATCATCTTCATCGAACGTCACATCCCAAGATTCTACAACACGTCCACTTGACTTGTTGAAGACTCTATAGGCGTGAGAATCCGTAGCATAGCCAACGAAAATTCCTTCTTGAGCTCTTGAATCAAACTTGGATAGACGCGTGTCCTTGACAAGTATGTAGCATTTGCATCCGAAGACCTTGAAGTATGACACATTAGGCTTGTTTCCGGTGAGGATCTCATATGGTGTCTTCTCGAGACCTTTGCGAAAGTAGAGGCGATTAGTAGCATGGCAAGCGGTAGAGATAGCTTCCGCCCAAAAATTGTATTTGGACTTGTATTCCATCATCATGGTTCGAGCGGCTTCGATCAAGGTTCGATTCTTCCTTTCGGCGACCCCATTTTGTTGGGGAGTATATGGCGTGGAGTATTGGTGTTGGATTCCTTCTTCGCCGAGGAAGTCATCCAATGTGTAGTTCTTGAACTCCGTTCCATTGTCGCTCCTTATTGCGAGGATCTTGTTGTCGTACTTGCGTTGAACTTGGTTGGCAAACTCCATCATGGTCCGTTGAGTCTCACTCTTGTACTTGAATAAGAATACCCAACAATAGCGTGAATAGTCATCAACGATGACGAGGCAATACTTCTTTCCTCCAAGACTTTCATGAGATGGTGGACCGAAGAGATCAACATGCAAGAGCTCCAAGCATCTTGTGGTAGAAATGATGGTCTTGGCCTTGTGAGGAGCTCCATGCATTTTTCCTTGTACGCAAGCCCTACAAACACGATCCTTACAAAAAGAGACATCTTCTTTTTGTCCGAGAATGTGGCCACCCTTGTGGAGACTTTGCAAAGTCCTCATGTTGACATGGGCTAGTCGGCGATGCCATAACCAACCCTTGTCACCTTTGGCGAATAGGCAAAGAGTGGAAGACGTTGTCTTTCCGGAGAAATCAACAACATACAAACCGTTCTCTACATATCCAACAAAAGCTACATTGAGTGTCTTGCTCCACAAGAGGACCACCATATGTTCATCAAAGAATGTGCATAAACCCATACGAGCAATTTGATGAACGGAGAGTAAATTGTAACCAAGGGTCTCGACAAGGAGGACATTCACAAGTGAGATTTTGGGTGTTACCACCACCTTGCCAAGACCCAATACCTTTGAGCACGTGTTGTCGCCATATGAAACGGTAGAGAGAGAAGGCGCAAGGTCGACAACAATATCCTTGCTTCCGGTCATATGACTTGTGGATCCACTATCAACCACCCATTTAGCGCCACCGGAAGCATAGTCCTCCGTGGATATCTTTTCCATAAGGCACCGAGCATTGTTGGTGACGAGGTTCTCATTAGGAGAGTCGAAGAGAGAATTGGAGGGAGTGGAAATGGCGATGGCGGCCACTCCCTCTCCTTCCTTGTTGGAGCGCTTGTCCTCATGCTCCCCATCTTCATCGGAGGTGTACTCTTCACGAATGGTGAAGGCTCTAGGCTTCTTGTTGGAGGAGACCTTGTCGTCATCGGACCTTGGAGAGAACTTGGAGAATCCTTTGGAGAGTGGCTTGTACCTATCCTTTGGGATAAGCTTTCCACCATAATCTTCTCTTCTCTCAAACATACAATCCGCGACAAAATGATTCCTGTCACCGCAATTGTAGCATGTTCTTCTCTTGGTCCCTTCTCTTGGGCTCTTGGAGAGTCTTCTTGGAGAGTCACGTGATCTTCTTGGTCTTGTGTTTCGGGACATGTTACCATCCCAAAACTTCTTGGCGGCAAGAGCCATGTGCTCATGGTAGTTGACCTTGAGATCCTCCGATCCCCACTCGACGGGATCCTCATCGCTTTCACTAGCTTCATGCACCTTCATCTTAAATGCAAGGTTGGGCTTGCGGGAGTTGTGGGCGCGAGCAACAAGATCCTCCGCATTGTTCTTGGAGATGTCCAAAGCGATGACTTCGCTAAGGACTTCGTCGGATGTCATAGCACGGAAGGAGGCGTTTTGGCGGATGGCCGTTAACTTCACTTCCTCATAAGGGAGGAGAGCGTTGTAGAACTTGCGCTTGATCCAATGGTCATCCACAAACGTTGCTCCAAGATCTTGCATTTGCACGACAAGAGCGATGAGGCGCCGATACATTTCTTCGGGGGTCTCGCCTTCCACCATGACGAAATTGTCGGCCATATTGTTCACTTCATCAAAGCGAGAGCTTTGAATGCTTGCATTGCCGAGGAAGAGCTTCTCAAGTTTGTCCCATGCTTCCTTGGCGGTCTTGAGCGAGCGAATATGAGCGCGGTCCTTGGGGGTGATGGCCATATGAATCATGTTGATGGCGGTGGCGTTGAGTTGGTCATCCACCACATCTCTCCTTGTCAATTTCTTGGGATCTCGTGGTGAATAGCCCTCCTTGATGATACGCCAAAGCTCGGTAGAAGCGCTGCGCACATGTGAACGCATTAGGAATTGCCAATTCTCAAAGTTGTTTGACTCAAGAGACGGTGGTGAACCATGCGACAAGATATGCGGCATCGGTATCGGAACGTTGATGGTGTAATCACTTGGTGGTGGCACCGCATGATAACCCCCAAGACGTTCCGATACCGGTGTGTCATCATCCTTCCCTTTTGTTGAAGTGCCGGTATCCGCAAGCCCTTCCTTTTGTAGATCTTTTGTCGCTTCCGCGACAAAATCAACAAGAGGAAGGGTGTTAGCTTTTGGTGGCGGATCCTCGGCACTTGCTTTTGGTGGAAGGTTTGGTTTTTGTACCATCAACTCCATCATCATCGCTTCATTTGGGCAACGATGGATGACTCCAATTTCTTGAGGTCATCCAACGTAGCCGTCGTGGAATCGATGGGTGATGATGGAGCGGGTGGCACAAGGGAAGGTGACCCATTCTTATCCGCCTCTTGTTCGGCCATTTCTTAGGCGGTAAAGCCCGAGCAAGAAAACCTTGCTCTGATACCACTTGAATGGATCGTAGCGAACAAGAGGGGGGGGTGAATGGCGCTACGGCAAGTTTTAGTCTTTTTCAATTTTTAGGCAACGGAAGGTAAAGGTGTGAACTTTAGCAATAGGGGTGATCCTACAATGAATATCGGACAAGTGCAACAAGTAAAGGAATCAACAAGATAATGAGAGTAAGGAGCGAGACAACCGGGGGCGCGAGGCGAGTCGAGGTTTGTTTCCAGCAGTTCCTCCCACTAAAGGAAGTACGTCTGCGTTGAGGAGGTGCTAGTCTCACACAAGAGACTAGAAGGCCACACCACGAAGGAAGGCCTCACCTTCTTCCTCGAGAGAGCTCCACGAAGGTGCTCTCCCTCTTCCACTAAGGCACCGGTCGAGGCGGTGATTCCTTCACAAGGTTGGGGCGAGCTCCACACACAAGGATGCTCCCAACACCCTATGGAGCTAGTACATCACCAAGCTAGACTCCATAGCTGCACATCTCCAATGCTCCACCATAGGAACCCATCTCCAATGCTCCACCAAAGGAACTCTTCCAATGCTCCACCAAGAAGCTCCTCCAAGGCTCCACCAAGAAGCTCCTCCAAGGCTCCACCAAAGGAACTCTTCTCCAATGCCCCACTAAGGAACCCTACCACCAAGATCCACTAAGGAATAGCTAGTATTGGTGAAATCTCTCTTGGTAGAACTATAGATCGGGGTCTCCTCCACCCTTCCTCAAAGTTTGGGCAAGATTGGTTGGATGGGGAGGGAGATCCTCAAGAATTAAGCTCAGCAACAATGGAGGAGAGAGAGAGGGAAGAGATAAAAACGAGTTGGGGAAGAAGGGGCCCTTAAATAGGCTCCTCCAAATGCAACCGTTATGTCCAGATTTGGCCTAAGCGGTACTACCGCTTCTTGAAAGCGGTACTACCGCTCTGAGTTCGAAATCCTCCCGCATCCGGTCAAAGGACGCAGAGCGGTACTACCGCACGAGGTACCGCTTGAGGTACCACAATAGGGTCCAAACCTTATCGGATCCAAAGCGGTACCGGAGCGGTACTGTGGCGGTACGACCAGTAACTTCGGTTACGGTACCTAGCGGTACCGGGAGCGGTACTACCGCTCGTGAGCGGTACTACCGCCCGTGTACCGCAGGGGTACCGCAACGTGTTCTGGGAGACGAAATCAGTGCAGATTCAGAGCGGTACCGAGGGCGGTACCTATAGGGGTAGCGGTACTACCGCTACAGGTACCGGTAGTACCGGCCTGTCTAAATCTGGTTTTCTTCCCTTTTTCTCTCCAACCATGTTACCTCGCCAAACACACACAAAACCAGAAAACCTATCAACTACGCTTCGCTCTTCCGATCTTGACGCGTCCGGCGAGGTCACCGTGCTCTTGCAAATCTAACAATGATACTCAAGGCACACGGTGAGATATCTCAAGTGTTGTCATCAAACACACAAAACATGGAGTTTAAAGTTTGCTCTTACAGCCGTCCTTCGGGTGGTGCCTTGGACGATGCTGTCGACGCTGTCCTCTCCCGAGGAGTACTGGGCATTGCAGATGAACGGTGTGTCGCTTGATCCTAGCCCGTGCCTGGTATCGCAGTTCAAACAGTAGTACGAGGTCATCTCCGAAGATGTGGGGCCGTTAGATCCAACCGACATAGGAGACGTCGAACGAGGAGTCGATGGCGCGGGCGAGTTCGTTGAGTCCGTCGGACCAGCCGACTGTGTCGAGTGATGACGACGCGTTTGGACCTGTCGAACTGGAGGCGAGTGGTTCTAGCAGCCGAAGGACGCCTTCCGAGTTGACGTTGTAGTGGACACTGCCGAAGGTCATCTCCATGTTTCCTTGTAGATCAGAAAAGGTTGAGCGAGACGAGTCGCTATGCGGGGTGAATTCGTAGGAACCGAATCGAATCGGGCTTCCCAGAATTGGCGATGACGGTGTCGATGAAGCTGCCGATGACATGGCTGGATCTGCCGATGACCGATCTTGTGCCGACAGGGTTCCCACAGACGGCGCCAATTGTCGAGGGTACTCCTCGGCAGTGCCCTCCGATTGGGGCTTAGGGTTGATGGAATCCTGCAAGCTGATACGAGACATCGGTTTACAGACAAGCGGGGAGAGCGATTTACCCGAGTTCGGGGCCCTCGATGAGGTAAAACCCTTACGTCCTCGCCTCGTCTCGATCTTGATTATGAAGATATTGGGTTACAATGGGGTGCCGAAGGGTTTGGCTGTGTTCTCGTCGAGAGGCTAAGTGCTATGATGACCTAGCTCTAGACTTTTGGTGGCTACGATTGCTAAGATTGATTATGTCCCTCGGCAGCCCCTCTCCTGGCCTTTATATAGGGGGCCAGGTCTCAAGAGGTCTAACCGAGTACGACTAGTTTTAGAATAATTCTAGCTCTAAACTTTCCTCGTTCGGCTCCTTCCTTGTCTTGCCTGTCAAGGAATCTTCTGCTGCGACATCCAAGTGGCCCATCTTACCATGGAATACCTTCATGGGTCTTCAGTTAGATCGTATAGGGTAGGGCAATATCGGTTAGCCGAAGGGTAATGCCCACGTCAACACTAGAGCCAAAACGGTGTTTTTTTTTTGGAGAAATGCTATGAATTTTGAAACTACATCCAGATGATCCGCACACACTATTGCTGGGCTAAGGTGTAAAATGGGATTGCGGAGATTAAATGGCTGGGCTTAGCAGGGAAGGTTAACATGGAGTCGCTGGGCTGGCAGCCCAATATCTTGGGCCAGATCGACATATGTGCACGTTTCAGTAAATGGGCAAGGAACCAAACGTGTTTACGGCCCACTTGCGATCCTTTTATGCGTCGTGTCGCCGTCTCCCACATGCTTGCGACTTGCGAGCATTCTCAAAGAAAAAAAGATGCTTGCATAATATTCGCTGAAAAAACGTAGAAACCGAGCTACACGGCTACACGTGATACATGTACACCTGGTTCATCACTGGTGACGCAGAGGAGATGTGTACCGCAGTGGGGGTTGAGCTGCTGCAAAGGATGACCTGGTCACGTTAGCTAGAAGATGGAGCAGAGTTGAGAGACCAACGCACAAACATGACGTTCACACTGGTAAGTTGGGAGAGTTCAAACCAGTCGAAACCCGAGTGGGTTAGTGCACCGGCGTGGTGCCGGCCGGCGTCAGCGCGTGTGTGTACACAAACAGAGACGGCGCCTGCACCTAGCTAGGGAAACGCCGGCTGAGAATGAGTCGATCGTGGCATAGCTCATCTGATACGACCACGGACACGGAGGCGGGAGAATGTTATGTGCCCCGGCCGGGGTGGAGAGTGGAAGGCCTAGTTAAGCTAGTGGAGGCTCGTCCCGGGAGTGCGCTCAGGCAGCCGCGCACGGTACGCAACGACGGGCGGACGGCGCCGCCCGGCGACCCGGCTCCCTGGATCGCCAATCACGACGTCTTTCGCCGTCCCTGGACTCTGACCACGCCGGCCGGTCGCAGCTCCCGCGCGCGACGGCATCCACGGCCGCGCGCGGTAGTGGCATTATTATTGGGCCGTTACGTGACGCCGCGGCGCGCCGCGCGGGCTGTGCGTCGGTCTCATGACGATACCGTGGCGAGTCGGATGACGATACGATTGGGCCTCGATCGCGGGCTGTCGCGCTCCGCCTCTATCACGCACGGGTGTGCTGTGGGTGGATCGGTCAACATGATTGCTTCCCAGGCTGCTGCTGGTGCACGGTTCCGCTCGCCTCCCCCGCGCGCGCGACGTCCCCGGCACGCACCGTCGCACGCCGTGCCTGCGCGCGAGCGAGCGAGCGCGTCGATCTTCTCCGCCGTACGTTCCCGTCGTGCCTGGTCTCGGTCAAAGACTCACGCCGCCTCACGATCGAGCAGCATATACGTCAGCGTCGCCGCTGTCGCACCGGCGATCTCTCCATCACCTTGGCTTCCGGGATCTCCGATCTAGAAGATCCAACATCGAAGCAACGATGCTACATGCATATAGACACGAGATCATTACACTAGTTCACGTAAATCAAGATTGCGACGACTACGTGCGCCTCCGCATCGGTTGCTATCAGGGGCCTGTCTCCTCCGGCGCATGATGATCAAAGCGCGCGCTCGATCATACTGTACTGGCCTTGACTGCGAGCCATTCACCGTACGTCGCAACCGCTGTCGGCTCGCAGGCTGAAGCCGACTCACGCCCACCCAAACCACGGTGGCCTCCAGGTCAGCCACGACGTGGTTGGCTCATCTCCATCCACACCTCCATCTCCATGGAGACCTAGCTAATCAGCAGCCACCGCGCCTTTTGCACATGTGTGCACCTTGTCACTCGATCATTCCGTCATTGGCCATTGCCATCTCCATCTCTTTCTTCGCTCTGCCGGCCTAGCCTGTGTGAGTGGACTGGTCCAAGGACTAGTTTGAAATGCCTACTATTGCTTGCTCCTTCGGTTGGGTCGGTTGCATGCAACTACTTGCTGCTACTTCAAGCAAAGGAGATTCCTTCTCCCATTGGCGGTGCACGCATGGTCTAGCTTCTAGGACTCGGTCACCTATGCGATTTCCTCTTGCATGCATGCTTCTCACTGGCCCTTTCTGTATTTCAGTTTGACCAACCTCTGTCTTCCCATAAAAAGACCATAAAGTGACACAGTTGCATGTGTGCCAAAAACATCTAGAAACGATGTAAAAGGAATGTACGTACGTGCGCTGCCCCTTCTAGTCCATGTCCCAGAAAATTCTCTGACCAGTCAAATACCTGGCTCGCATACGCATGCTCTACCGTTATGTTATGTCAAGCTCTCAACCTGTCGGGCGTTTGATATATAGCACTCGTTCTTCTCCTTTACAAAGATCAATCCCATTCCGATCGAGTCTGCAGAAATTGACCATTGCATGTAGGCCACTATGTTTGCTTCCTAGTTTTTGAGCACTCACCGCAAATCTAATCTAATCGTGCAGGAGTTAATTAGATATTTACTTTTTATGCACCATGCAGCCGTGCTAGGCTGCTAGCTAACAAACTAAAGTGCAAGCCTTGTTGTTGCTGATGAATTCTTTCGGAGAACCATATATATAGGACACTAAACTAGTTGCTAGGTCCCAAACCAATTTCATTATATATCTAAGGTACAGACAGGTATATCGGATACGTGGCTCTGACTCGGACTCAACTTTCATCCATCCATCTAGGAACTGGAACCAGTATAAATTAAGTAATCATCATGATGCGTTGAAAGATTCTTTATGCCGATTAGAAAGTTATAAAGTATGATTACTAACAACTCAAAATCTATGGTTACATGCTGGTAAAAGCTTTAGCAAACGCATAATCAAATTGATCCTCTGCTAGCGAGTTGGAGTAGCAATATCGTTTTGCTCTGATTAGTTTGGAAACTTGAACCTAACTTAATTTGGTGCATGCATGCATGAGTCATGTTGTGCTGATTGCACCCTCCTCATCATCTTTGCCTTCCTCCCACACGACAGGATAACATATTACTACAGGAATAATCATGGATCAGTATTACTGCTAGCTAGGCTCTAACCCTACATTGCACCATCGTTAAGTTCCACTTTTCGGATATGCAATAAAAACTTATAACGGCACTCAGATACTGATCGAAAATTTGTAGGCTATGGTCTCACACTAGTATACTGGTATTTTGCTGTATTACGGGTTTTATGTACAAAAATAAAAATATTTTTAAAAAGTATTTCTGTAAATTAAAGAGTAGATAAGACGCCTCAAACATGAAATTGTTTAACAGGAGGATGCAAGATTAAATTGCTTAGAATAGTCGAAAGTGGAAATTTAATCAATATTTTTTTGTGAGCATTTGATCAACTAAAGGTTGCCATGGTTCAAAATATACCTGATCGATACTGCATGCAAATTATTTAAAGAAGCCGTAGATAAGATGAAATCAACAACCTAACGAAAATGATGGTGCATATGAATTGCATCAAGAGATGTCGTGCATGTTGCCGCATTTTGTTTTTTGCAAATATCTTTAGCGGTTACACATGATAGAGTTCGTCATCTTGAGCGGAGTACATGATTTTCATCCCTGAAAACGGTAGCAAGAGAAACTCAGTTGGTTTGTTGAGACAACTATGAATGAAACTACTTCTTGTGCTCTACACATGATTTAAATTGTGTAATTGCATAACAAAATGACATGATCTCACCAGTCAAACAACTAAAAAAAGATGCCATGACCAATTAGATGGCAAAAATGTAGATGATGAGGGTAGCTTGTGGGCGGAGAGATAGAGTATCGTTAATAAATGTTAGTGGAAGTTTGCTTTATGAAATATAAAGATAGAGAGATAACACTGGAGCAAAGTATTGTCCATATTCTCTCGCACTTTTGTGTTTTCCTGGTTGTGGGTTTCAGGACAAGTGTCGGCTAGGTATCTGTTGTGTATGTCAACGCGCATCCGTCAACATAAAACTAATTTTCTTTAGAAAAGAGAACTCTAACATAATATTGTCCGAACCTGATCTCCACGTACGTACTTATAACCAACCACAAAACCACCAAAGAGATACGTTCTTTACAATAGAGAAACGAGATGCAAAATTTTATCTATCTTAGTGCCGTTACTATGCTTCCATTGTTTTTCAATCATCAATCATCTCCCGCCCCCCATTGTTTTGGGGGCACGACGACAGTTTCCGTTTTGGACAAAGCAACCGAAAGCTTGTCGATGCACACATGTTAAACAAAGCATGGACAGCCCTTGCAAAGACCTCATCAGCTTCCCATCTCCTAGCTAAGCTAGCCGCTCACCAACTACACCTGTTGCCAAAAACGGCAAAAGTGTCCGGCGCATTGATGCCCTACACGACCATCTTGAGCTTAGCTTAGCTTATCCCAATCACGACACTGTTGGTCGGTCTGCTGCAAACGGGTCATCTTTTAACTTTTAAGCCGCCTGCAATGACTCGATCGATTTCAAATTCCAAAGCGATTAAAAGGGGGAGCTAGCTTAGAAATATCAAAGCATAGCTACCGTCCTTTTGATCATCTTCGCTGTACCAAGAAACGGATATGTTTTTGCTCCACCGTTTTCGGTGCCGCCCACACGGCCGGACAAGTGAGTTGGTCAATGTGTGTATGCATGGGTCCTCTTTGTTGAAACGCTGTGTCGTGACACTTGTTCCGATGATGAAGTGGGTTGTTGGGCACGTAGATCCTTTTGTCCATATTGGTTGGAACATTGGAGACTTTGGAGTTCAGGAGCTGGTAGTCGTGGTCCGTGAATATGACTTGCGTGTCTAGTGTACTAGTGTCGCAATGCTGATGTGAATCTGTGTCCGCGATGAACCATGCATATCCATAAAAGTTTCAGCTTTCAAGTTGCTACGTGTGACTTCCGCAAAAGAAAGGGAGTGGTTACGTGTACTCTTGTGGGACCTTGCTTACAAGGTGTCGAGTGTGTTGCACGAGCGCCCAAGCATCTAGGAGACACAACATCGGGGGCTAGCATTTTCGGGACTTGATGCATGACTAATATATAAGAGAAAAACTTATAGTAGAGTCGACTGCCTGGATAGGACAATAGAATGATAATAGACTAGTCACAATGCATATATAGTATCATATAGAAGTATCATGCATATGATACTACTACGGGAGTGATGTTTTGGAACATGGGTGCATATGCTCCCTATATTTTAAAATGCATCTTGCACATGTTTTAAATTTTAAAAAAATTTAACAAAAAATCCGCACGTACATCTTTATGTGCTACGCGCTTACAAAGTCGTTTCATAAAAAATCGACTTATCATGTGACGTGTGTAAAAAAGACAAAATTCAGTGCTAAAAATAATGCTTTTCACAAGATAAACTTTCTCCTTTTTACATAGATCACAAAAAATATTGGTTTTTCGTGAAACTTGACAAACATTCATATATTATGGAGATGTACATGTAAAATTTTTTGTCCGAATTTTTCGACATATCAAAATATGATTTTTTTGTATAGGGAGCATACGCACCCGGGAGCCGAATTGAATTTCTGTACTACTACATGCTACTATCTTCATAATGCATGATATCATATACTAGTATCATAGTCTTTTTATATTAATTGATTTGTAGAATCTCAATGCAAATATATGTACAAGATTTACTTGACATTAAAATTTTCTAGTAGTATGTGCTATGATACGGTATCTACCTATGATACTCCTCATCCTTAATTGCACTGCCACATCAGCATTTTGTATGCATGAAATGTATGATACTACCTATGATACTTCCATTGTGAGTAGTCTTAGCTACTTTCTCTAATTCATATTCCCTCCATTTCAAAGAATAAGACGCCCTCGTTTTTCGTGCTTTTTGTTTGATCAAGAACTACTTCAAATATATAAAGGTTATTCGTATGAAATTACTATCATTAGAAAGTGAATTTCAATACAAATCCGATGATACTAATTACTTATAATATTATCAAGATTTGATGCTCAATTTTGATGGTCAAAGTTCGTCTTGAAATACGTGTGCGCCTTATTCTTTGAAACAGAGGTAGTATTACTTGACACTAATATATAATACCTCCGTTTCAAAGAATAAACCGCACGCGTCTTTTAAAACAAACTTTAATCATAAAAATTGAGCAACAAAGTCTTGATTATATTATATGTAATTAGTATCGTTGGATTCGTATTGTAAAGAACTTTTTAATGATACTAATTTTATACAAACAATCTTTATCTAGAAGTAATTCTTGGTCAAACAAAAAGCACATAATACGACGACGGCTTATTCCTTGAAATGGAGGTAGTATGTATCTATACACATTTTAATTATAGATACATCTATTTTAGTGGCAAATAGTATGAATCGAAGAGAGTAGCTATAAATGTTAAATATTATATATTTGTTGAGTTGGAAGAAAGAGAAGAGGAGAGGAGAGAGAAAACAATCTGATTGTAAGCCAAGAGTCAGCTCTAGCACAGACTCCAACACACTCTTGTGAGAGTTGATTGTGGGCTATAAATAAAGTTGTACTTTTTCTAGCACCGAGCTATGATACACTTTGTGAGAGTGGGTTGTCGCATGTCGGCCATAGTAAAGTGGTACTTCTTTACAATTCATTATTGTATATATTGATGAAAAGATTACATATACTCCTTAATTCTCCTTAATTTAGTCTACCCCTTGATTCAGAAAAATCCCTATAATTGTGAACTAAATATGATCTACTGGGCTGACTATATAATTACATGACTGATGTGAGACAAAGCATCACTTTCCACATGAAAAATCAGAGACGCATCTCTCACAGTCAAAAATTTTCTATGAGCACGTGTAATAGCTGACTCTTGCATGAGAGCCACTCCTCTCATTTTTTTTCACGGCTCTCTTCAATATAGGAAAAAATAACACGTAAACAAGCTATAAGCTCACTATTATTCCTGCTCAAATTAAGATCCCAAAAAGTCGGTGGCTTTTCAACACTTGACGCATGCATGGATACAACACCCCGGACGTATGTGAGTGCGAGATGTATCATGTAGTCTGTGATGGACAACTATACTATCCCAGTTTCAATATAAGTGCCACGGCTTTGTCTAGATACCGATTTATCTAAACATATTCTAATTCTCCCGTGGAGAAAATACAAGAGAGAGAACGTACGTCATAATTTGTTTGTACACAAATTTACGTAAAAACCTATACAGAAGAAGTTCTATAAGTTTCAGCTGTAACACATGAAAACAACCGTGGGCTCTGTGTGAGCATATTACCAAACGGATACATAATTGGTTTGGCCGGGTGCATGCATGCACGTGCAAAGTTTGTAACTTGCCAGCTCTAGCTCCCCTAGGGTCTTGGAGAAAAAAAGTGGTTTATATGTGTCTATGATTGAGCACTACTCAAGTGAAAAGGACATTTTTGAAGGCCGCCTTCTCGTTACTGTGACTTTGTTTCTAAGCTCGTGAACACATGTAGCGCAATGGCACCGATCAAAGCCCTAGAAGTGAACCCTAGCTAGTCACCATGGACTCACACCACCCCTTCTCAATGACGAGCATACCAAAATTCCATTTAATATCTAGCTAATGGGACGTTGATCATCTTTTTTCCAAATACCACATCCGTTATAAAATGCTATATGGCATACAATTTTAGTCAAAGGTCAAGATTCTATATGTTTGACCAAATTTATAGACAAAAATATAGCATCTAGAATACAAAATTCATATCAATAGATCGATGACTAAAAAAAAATAGTTTGTTGGTGTACATATTAAATATCGTAGATGTTGATATTTATTTCGTATTTTGGTCAACTTTGCAATATCTAACTCTTGAACATATTTATATGCCTTGTATTTTAAAACCGAGGTGGTACTAGATTGTATACAAGGAACTTTGTTTTGAGTGTGGCGTTTTGAAGACCGAGCTACATGTAGCTTTTTATTTTCTAGCTAACACTTAAAATTTGTATTTCAAATTTTTACATAAATCCAAAACAAAATTCTATAGATTGCTAATGATTTATCTACAATGATGTGAAATCTCAATGCGAACAAATTTGTATTATAGGCTACACAAAATTAACAAAATCTAATAAATTTTATACTCTTGAAATATGCACTATTCACTATAAAATTTGTCATTTCTGTGTAGCCTAGAATATGAAGTAGTTTGCACTGAGATTTACACCATTATAGTATACACAATTGGCTATATCCAGAATTTTGTTTTGAAAATTTTGAAACTTTGAAATATAAATTATGAGTGTTTGCAAATAAGCTCGACCTATGTTTTAAATTTGCCACTTTGTTTGTTGCTTTAATGGGGTGTGGGTGGAGATGAGGGGCAATCAGCCTACCTAAGGCTCCATGGCATGACATTTGGTACGCAAGAAAGATGAGTCAAGTGTTATGTACTGCTAGCAGGCAGCTAGCCATGATGCAAATAGATGCACTAATGGACCAACATAAGTCAGGCCCTTTCCTTGCTAGCTTCCTTTTGATTATCAGTGCTACCTCATTTGTCGAGCATTGTATTTTAGAGTTTCTTTTCATCCTCCCTTTGCCAGACAAGCACTGCTATGCCATCCTTCCACCAATATTAGCCCACGGTTGCATCTGAATGACCATTTTATTTGTCCGCTAAAAGTTGGAAAACACTTTTTTTCACTTTTATAATACATGGTTGGTGCAGCGATACACGTGGCGCAACTGATGTCGTCCATGGTACCGGAGTATATGTTATCTCATAATTAATATATATCATGGTTGTCATAGTAGCAAAAGTTCACGTGCACAGAAATAATTAGCGTGTTAGTTTCTTGCATGACCCATGGCCCCCTCTGCAATGATGCTGATCATGATATACTATCTGCCACTTCGATCTTTCGGTTGTGTCCTGCTCATCTTTCTAGCCACATGCTTCCCTAATGTTCGCAGTACTATTAATTTTCCATAATTAACCTACACACTTGCTTTCGTAACAGAAATTTCAAGCTATGTGTAAGTGATATTGAAAACTATGCATGCCAGTGGTCACTTGTAAACCATGTGGTACCAAATAACTCACTAATTCATGATGAGGCTTAAAGTGTAGTCATGTATTAATAAATTAATTTGTCACTCAATGGTGTGGTCCTAATATGGCACCGCATGTACCTTTGAGATTGATTTTTTTTGCATATTACCCCTTATATATATTTTATTTTGTATTGATTAAAAGTAGTACATGTTTTCTAATAACCCCAATATGATTTCCTTCTAAAAAAAACTTAACATGCTTACATAGTGCTACCAAATACATCATTTATTTTCCCTACAAAATCATATTCATAATTTCTTGTGCTATACTCCCTATGTTTCCATGACCTACGTGCATGTGTCAGTTTCTCTAGCAAATTTTTGAATCATTAGGTCTATCTCCCGTTTTTGTTGTGTAGTTCCCATTCCGCCGCCATCTACTTTTCTCTTCCACTCACACAACAAGTAATCAGATATTTTTTATAGAAAACTTAGTAAACTCGATGTCGTTGAGTTCTATCTTTTTCGTACAATAGTACTAAGAGCCTGAAATGTACCTCACGGCCAGTTATCATAAAACTTTACTTTTTTAAAAATAATTGCTCCCCTGCTAGGAGGTGGCTCCCAGCCTCCCAGGCGCCTGTTCAGGCAAAGGGAAGATTCTATATAGACATATGAAAGGAGAGGAACAAGCAAATCTTCACGGACAAGCGCCTGACTTTCTCGGATGTTGCACGTATAGTCCTCGCGAATACTCCATCCATTTTTATGAATACGATGCATACACTTATCAAGATTTAAGTTTGATCAGAGAGTAGTCCAAGTATATGAGGATTATTTGACAAAAAAAATTGATATCAATAGAATGTGTTTAAGATGAACCAAAAATTATCAATACTGAGCAACACAATTGAAATATAGTTGCTCAATTTTTTAACAAAGTTAATCCTTTAAAAGTGTGTTCCTTATTCATATGAACGAACGGACTACTAGCTAGTCAATGATCACCCATTGTGTACTCCTCCCCCGGATTTGGAGGTTATATGAATGCGGAGTAGTCCACTTGCACTCACCGAGGTTTTTATGAGTATTGCTATTTTTTCCTCCTAATAACTAGAATGCTTTCTTATTCTCATTTCCTGAACAAGTATCTCTTATTTTATGACTGTGCAAAAATTAATGTCGGTTTTCACTACAACCACAATAAGAAACAAATGAGAGTTAATAGCTAGGTGCAATAGCCAACAGGGACAAAGGAATATGTATGTCAATTATATCACACTAAACCTTTGACGACCTTGGAGTTGGTAGTACTCCCTCTGTCTCAGTTTAACAGGCACACCCGGAGTAAGAGGTTGATGTTGTCATGGTTCTAATGATTGTAATACGTCCAATGATATTACAAGCTTTGTGTATTAGGTACACTTCAGATAGTGGAGGTTGTTCTCAAGGCCACTCATTGGGCCCATTTGTGGTCTTCTATTCAGCCCACACATGTATGGGGTGTCCGCACTATGGGTGTAACTATTTGGAGATGGTTACTAAGGGTAGTTTCAACCAGTATGCCTGGCAACCTAGTAACTGAAATTATGCCTCATAACCGTGTCATATTTTAATTTTGCCGAACTTTGTCCCTGTTCTTTTTTTCCCTTGTGAGCTTTGCATGATAACTTTGTCACAAATATGTTTGTGTGCATCTATCGATATAGAAGCCGAAGATATCTTCTTTTGAGGAAAAGAAAGTAGGTAGCAAAGAACCGGAAGCTGCCCTCGTTCTAATGATTGAAATATGAAGATAATACAAGCAGTGTGTACAAGGAAAGTGCATGCTCCATTTCAAATTCCCACTTCAAAACCACGAGTCTTTGTTAAGAAGGCTTGTCGTAGACGGTAGCTACAGGAGTATTATTAATTAGCTAATTAAGAGTAAGTACAATAAGTTCTAGTCAGCTGGCTATAAAGATTAAAATAATATATTATTGCTTAGTTAGAGGAGAGAGAGGAGGAGAGAGAAGAAGAGTGGGCTCTTATGCAAGAGCCAGCTTCACAGCACGTGCTTCCAGGCACTTTGTGAGAGTGAAAGGTGGGCCATACATTGATAAAGTACTACATCTTTATAGCTCACTACTGTATATATGGGCTCTAAGTTAGCTATAGATAACATGGCACTTGGTTTATAGTTAGCAGCTGGCTACACTATTGGAATTGCTCTAAGCATAAGCTTTGACAAACGCAACTGTCAACAGGGTACGAAAAGTACGCCCCATCACGCAGGATTAGACGGATAATGACGGTGGTGCCTTAATTAAATAACCTTCATGAGTACCCCATAATCCCCATTAGTCCTTGATGCTACGCTTAGTGGGGATGATCATATAGAGCGAGGGAAGTAGTAGTACGTGGCGGTGGACATGCAAATCGTATAATTAACGAAGTAACGATGCCATTAGGCGTTAGTTGCATGGTCTCGGAGAACAAGCTAGGAAGTTAGTGTCCGATCGATCCATCCATAAAGTCGGTGGGAAGATACACTAACTTAACCCATCTGTATTCGGTGCCTGCCTTATCTAGCTACGTTATCCTCTTGCCGTTCAATCTTGACTTCTCATCATGCTTTATAATGTTCCTCTAACTTTAGTAAATTACCATTTGATTAACGTACAGAATTTGCAAACTACCAAAATTGTATATTTGTTTATATCTTGCTTGTGTGTCGCATATATAGGATCACTTTGTAAGACGTTTTGGCAAGCTTTGCCACAAGCATTAATCAACTATGGCCTACGTTTTGAAATTACTATGTTCTCCAAAACATAGTATATTTGGAGTGGAGATACACTACGGGAACGGCACAAGGTGCCGATGGACAGGATCTGTGCCGACGGTAAAATATCAGGGCAGTCGGCACAGATCATCTCCACGTAGGCCCACGAAGCCAGCCATCGGCACATCGGAGGTTGTGCTGACGGCAGCCCTCGGTCCAGTACGTTTAGGCCATCGGCACAACCTCGGCTGTGCCGAGGGCAGTCGTCGGCACAGTCTCTGGCCGGTGGGGCTGCCAATACCGCCGTAGCGGAGAACGGCGCTAACCTGTGCCGCGGCATTGCCATCAGCACATTTCATGTAAGCTATGCCGACGGCAATGCCATCGGTCACGCCTAATTTCTCCCGTCAAAGGTTTCCCGCTCGTTCTCTCCTGCCCTTTATTTCCTGCCATGTTTTCCCGCTATTTTTTTCGCGCCCATTCTCTCCCGCCAAGTATTCCCACCGTTTCAGCCCCTTGCAGCCCTATATATAGCCATGTCTTATCCTCCAACACAACACCACCAGCAGCACTTCTCTCCTCCAACACCACCACAGAATCCTCTGAGCTCCGCTGCCGTTGAGATGGCTCCTCATCGTCGTAGCAACACGGGCTCCCTCGGCATTCGCAAGCGGCTTGCGGGCCATTTCACGGATGAAATCACCGTCGGTGGTGTGCATGTGTGGCTCTGCACCTTCTACACGAAGGAGGCTGCTGCCCGCGCATACGACGTTGTGGCGTGGAGGTTGGCCCGGTCGCGCAACGAAATGAACTTCCCGGAGGTCAGGTCTCTGACGGACGCCCAGAGTCTCGCTCGTGTGCAGCAACTTCGCTTAGAGGGGGGAGCGCGGCGGTACATCGATGGTCAGCGGCGGATTGCTATCACCGAGGCGGACGAGAAGTTCATGGCGCAGTGGCGCAGAGACCATCCCGAAAAGGTCCAGGCCACGTGCGCATTCTGGAACGAGAAGCAGTCGGTGAGGAGAGAGAAGAGGGTGGGAAAGCGGGAGAGGAGGGCCGAATATGAAGCGGAGTACGCCAAAGGAGAGGCGTCGACATGGTCGCATGATGATGAATGGTGGCTGGAAAACCTCCCAAGTACCGCTTCAGAGGTCATCCCAATCAAGGAGGAAAATTTCGACAACTGATTAGTATGTGTTTGTCGAGTAATGGCAGTGTCGAGTCCGGATGTCTAGCTCATCGTGTGTCGACCGAGTGTTGAGTGTTTTGTTCGTGTGTGGGTCTAGTTCTTTAAGTGTTTTGGTTCGTGTGTGGGTCTAGTTATTATGTGTATCGTTATTGTGTATCTACTTCTTTAAATTCAATATGTTTGTGATCCTTATTTTATATATTATGAGTGGTTTCTATCAGGTGCGTCCGGCTACACGCATATGCGCTGACGGCAAATATGCATGTTCTGGACGTATAGGGGGGAACTCCCGGGAGGGGCTAACCAGAGGGAACCTGGAGAGCAAATAGGCATGATCCCTGTCACCACATGCCCCCATGGCCTAACTAAGCTCAAATGGAGGCATAATTCCACCGGGGAGCCGCCGCTGGTTCCCAGTCAATGTTGTAGACCACGCGGTTAACAGATTAGGGTTTCCCTGGAAATCGAGCCTCAGAGGGAGGGAATTCCACCAAAACTTTTGTGCGAACACATGGTGTGTACACTAGCACGGTGGGGTGTTGTTTGATCAAATGTTGTACCCCCGGGTGCGTTAGGCTACACGCACATGCGCTGACGGCACGTAGGCATGTTCTGGACGTATAGGGGGACTCCCGGGAGGGGGTAACCTAAGGGAACCTTGAGAACATATGGGCTGACCCTTTTCACCACATACCCCCTTGTTCTAACCAAGCTAAAATGGATGCATAAGTCCACTGGGGATACGCCACCGTTGCCCAGTCAATGTTGTAGACCGCGTGGTCAACAAATTAGGGTTTCCCTGGAAATCGAACCTCAGAGGGAGGGAATGCCTCCAAAACTTTTGTGTGAACACATTGTGTGTAATCTCGCATGGTGGGGTGTTGTTTGATCCAATGTTGTACCCCCGGGTGCGTCCGGCTACATGCACATGCGTTGACGGCACGTTGGCATGTTCTGGACGTATAGGGGGAACTCCCGAGAGGGGCTAACCGGAGGGAACCTTGAGAGCATATGGGCTATGTCAGGGGGATGACCCCCGGTAGGTCAAGAGTATGGCGAACATGCCTGAGTCAAGTGGCTAGAAACCGGTTTACATAAGTAATCTGGACAAGTCTAATATTCATCAAGATAAGGGCGACCAGATTAAAGGTCGCCTGGATTGTACGGTCCGGTATACCAGGAGGGGTATACCGGAATAAGAGATGTCGGCATGAACTAAGCCGGATGAATCAAGGTTAAGCCAAAGTCTCAGGAAGGAAAGAGGAGAAGCTCTGGCTTAGTCCGGATAAAACTATAGTGTGATCCGGCATAGCGGCAACGGTCATATACCGGTCCCAGGGTCAAAGATCTGGTCCTGTTACTCCAGGACATTGAGGAGATATGCAAGATCAACTTTATGACGAAGCCCCGCTAGCTTCCAACTGAAGCCAGGGTGCAGAGATGACGAAGGTACTATAGTGTGCAGACCAGCAGAGGTCAGCGCACAGAAGACACAGGCAAGGACTTCACAGGCTGAGGGTCATTGCTACAATCCAAGACCTGCTGATGTAGGCCAAGATTCCCCTTTTTTACCTAGTTCCTTCTCTTGTAAGCCTCCTCTCCACTATATATGGAGAGGGGAAGCTCCCTTGCGCGGGAGGTTCCCACTAGCTCTATACTTCATCACACTTTTCCCTCTAGACTTTATATTCTTCCTCTGGCCAAGAGCTAGAATAAGACCATTATAGTTCCTTATTGAGCTCATATAGTACAAACATGCAGGAGTAGGGGTGTTACCTCCTCACGAGGGCCCTGAACTTGGGTAGATCGTATGTGTTTGTGTTTGTTTCATCTTCATCTCCCCCTCCTCCGGATCCCTCGGAGTGCATTTTGCCCCAACATAAGTGTACCCATGGAATCTGTTTGTTCACCACGACGACAGTTGGCGCCCACCATGGGGCCAGCAGCTGCGCCGCCTGAGGATCATTTCCGAACGGGCTTCATCACCGCCACCAGCGAGCCCATGGTTTCTGGCCTTATCCAGAGGCTCGGCTCGCTGGACTCAGCGAAAATGTCAGCAGCTTCGCCAATGGCACGGCGTCCCCAGGAACGACGCCATCATGTTCTTCGGCGCGCTGATGACCCACAAGTATAGGGGGTGTATCGTAGTACTTTTGATAAATACGAGTGTCGAACCCAACGAGGAGTAGAAGGTGTTGACAAGCAGTTTCGATGAAGGATTCACTGTAAATGCTCACAGACAAGTATTCAGGGGGTTTTGATATAGCAGATAAATAATATACAAGTAAGTAAAATGCGAGAGTAATAATTGCAGCGAGTGGCCCAATCCTTTTTAGCACAAATGACAAGCCGGTTTGTTTACTTATGATGA
Organism: Lolium rigidum; assembly: GCF_022539505.1. NCBI lineage: Eukaryota > Viridiplantae > Streptophyta > Magnoliopsida > Poales > Poaceae > Lolium > Lolium rigidum. Next base: position 81,459,348 of record NC_061510.1, read on the forward strand.
CCAAACGTTCTTGAGGACACACGGGAATTTAGTCTAGTGCTTTCGCTTCATATAGTTGATTAATCTTCATTGTTTTGATAAGTGTTGTGTGGGTGAACCTATGCTAATGCACCGCCCTTCCTAGGACTAATACATACTTGTGATTAAACCCCTTGCAAGCATCCGCAAATACAAGAAAGTAATTAAGATAAATCTAACCACGAGCCTTAAACTCGAGATCCCGCTATCCCTCATGCATCGATATACCAACGGGGGTTCGTGTTGCTCGTCACTCCGGCAACCCCACAATTAGCAAACGAATACAAGATGCATTCCCCTAGGCCCATAAAGGTGAAGTATCATGTAGTTGACGTTCACATGACACCACTAGAAGAATAACACCACAACTTAAATATCAAACCATTAAATATTACTCAACATAGTTCACTACTAAGATTTAGACTTCACCCATGTCATCAAGAACTAAACGAACTACTCACAAGACATCATATGGAACATGATCAGAGGTGATATGATGATGAATAACAATCTGAACATAAACCTTGGTTCAATGGTTTCACTCAATAGCATCAATAACAAGGAGTAATCAATACCGGGAGAGTTTCCCCTATGAAATAATCAAGATTCAACCCTAGATGTTACAAATGGAGACGAGGTGCAGCGTTGGAGATGATGGTGTCGGCAGTGGAGATGATGGTGATGATGATACCAATGAAGTCCAGCTCGATGGCGGTGACGATGGCGACGATTTCCCCCTCCGGGAGGGAATTTCCACGGCAGATTTCAGCCTGCCGGAGAGCTCTTTTCTCTCTGGTGTTTTCCGCCCCGCAGAGGCGGCTGTGTCTATTCTCGATGATCCCTTACGCCTTAGGGTTTTCGGGAGATGAAGTACGCGAAGGGGAGATGGCCGAGGGGGGGTCGTGGGCCCCCTCCCCACATGGCGGCGCGCCTAGCCTGGTGGCCACGCCGGCCTATGGGGAGGGCCCATGGTGGCCCTCCTCGGCTCCCCCTTTTGGCTGGCTCCGTCATCTGCGAAAATAGGAGCTTCGGTATATTTTCCGTCAATTGTTGATCTTCGGAAATATTTTATCCTGACGGTGCTTTTTCCAGCAGAATCCTGACTCCGGTGAGTAATTCTCTAATAATCATGAAACATGCAAAATAGGTGAAATAACATAAGTATCATCTCTAAATATGAAATATATCAATGAATAATAGTAAATTGTGATATAAAATAGTTATGCAAAATGGACGTATCAACTCCCCCCAAGCTTAGACTTCACTTGTCCCTAAGCGAAACTGAACTCAGTAAACAAGACCACATGTTTATGGAGTGAAGAGTCGATAAATAAAATACGGACAAGAAGCATCACATTTATTAATTTGCACAAGACATTCTAGTAAACAACTTCCTCATATAACTCAACTTGAGACAAGTAAAGGGAAATCACAAATAAAGGTGCATAGGAAATCATAATTGGTGATGGCAAACTTCGTTCTTGGTCAAAGAACAATTAATAGGTTGTACTTATCTTTCGAGCAAAGCCTTTATACTAGAGCTTATATGGCAGATCTTACATGCTCAGTCATAACAATCTCCTCATAATCATTGATAACCTTCAGAGTCATATTCATTCAGATAAAATTTGTACTAAACAAGGAAGAATAAAAGACATGATTAAATAGATCACAATATAAATGGTTGGATCACAACAACTCAATTGCTTGCTTGAGATAGAGGGGAATAGGTTTACTGACTCAACATAAAAGTAAAAGATAGGCCCTTCGCAGAGGGAAGCAGGGATTAAATCATGTGCTAGAGCTTTTTAAGTTTTGAAATCATATAGAGAGCATACAAATAAAGTTTTGAGAGGTGTTTGTTGTTGTCAACGAATGGTAGTGGGCACTCTAACCCCCTTGTCAAACAGACTTTCAAAGAGCGGCTCCCATGAAGGACGTTATCTCTACCAGAAAGGTAGATCATCCCTCTTCTCTTTTGTTTACACATGTACTTTAGTTTTATTTATGGATGACACTCCTCCCAACCTTTGCTTACACAAGCCATGGCTAACCGAATCCTCGGGTGCCTTCCAACATTTCACATACCATGGAGGAGTGTCTATTGGCAAATTAAGTTGCTTACTGATGAATCAGGGCAAAACACGTGAAGAGAATTATTAATGAAAGTTAATTAATTGGGACTGGGAACCCCGTTGCCAGCTCTTTTTGCAAAATTATTGGATAAGCGGATGTGGCACTAGTCCATTGGTGAAACTTTGCCCAACAAGATTGAAAGACAAAACACCACATACTTCCTCACGAGCTATAAAACATTGACACAAATAAGGAGTAATAAAGTTTTGAATTGTTTAAAGGTAGCACATGAAGTATTAACTTGGAATAGCGGAGAAATACCACATAGTAGGTAGTTATGGTGGACACACATGGCATAGGTTTGGTTTAAGGTTTTGGATGCACGAGAAGTATTCCCTCTCAGTACAGGTCTTTGGCTAGCAAGGTTGGTTAGCAAGCATAAGAGTTGAGGGAAACAAACAAATATACATGTGATAGAAACAATCATGCATCTTCCTTGTAAGCACAAATAATTTTAACTTCAGAATACTAAACTCATTAGCTAAAAAGAAAGAGAGATAATGAAATAATATATCTACATGTATTTCCATCTTTTCTACTTAAGCCTCAAAGTATTGTTGCTGTTGACCAATGCTAAGTTTGCCAAAACTAAATAGATTTACTTGATGCTCCCAAAGTGATGTCAATACTAATAACAAGATCAATCATATAACAGAAATTGCAAACTAAAATAAGGTGTGCAAAAAGTAAATGATAAAACTTCTCATTAATATTTCATAACGATAACCCACACCAAGGGATACATAGATAACCAACTAAAAGAGAGATACTTCCACACTGCAAACCATCTTATATGATAACTTCCCTACTCATGATATGACACTACTTGCTAGTAAAAAGGTAAAATATAGTGATGATGTGATACCGCGGCACTCCCCCCAAGCTTGGAACAAACCAAAGGGGTGCCAATACCAATGATGAATTACTCCTTCGGTGGTGGTGGTGAATTCTTGATAAGCATCTTAACAAGCTCCTTTAGCTCATCAATCTCGTAAGTGAGGTTGCGGATCAACTCCGAGTTGTGCTCAACGCGGTTAAGAAGTATGTCAGACGGTGAGTCCCAACTCTTAGAGTTGTTTCCCCACTCCTTAGCTTCAGGTTTCATCCTTCCTGCAGTGTTAGAACGATCCATATCCCAACTACTAGGCAATACTGCCTTGGGGATTGATACGTCTCCGACGTATCGATAATTTCTTGTGTTCCATGTCACATTATTGATGATATCTACATGTTTTATGCATACTTTATGTCATATTTATGCGTTTTCCGGAACTAACCTATTGACGAGATGCTGAAGGGCCGGCTCTCGTTTTCGTTGTTTTTGGTTCCGTAAATCCTAGTAAGGAAATATTCTCGGAATCGGATGAAATCAAGACCCAGCATCCTATTTTTCCACGAAGCTTCCAGAACACCCGGGAAGGACCAGAGGGGGGCCACAGGCCCACCAGACCATAGGCCGGCGCGGCCTGGGTGAGGCCCGCGCCACCCTATGGTGTCGCCGCCCCTTCGACCCTCTGACGCCGCCTCTTCGCCATAAGAAGCCCCTGGACCTAAAACCTCGAGACGAAAAAGCCATGGTACGAGAAACCTTCCAGAGCCGCCGCCATCGCGAAGCCAATATCTGGGGGACAGGAGTCTCTGTTTCGGCACGCCGCCGGGACGGGGAAGTGCCCCCGGAAGGCTTCTCCATCAACACCACCGCCATCTTCATCACCGCTGCTGTCTCCCATGAGGAGGGAGTAGTTCTCCATCGAGGCTCGGGGCTGTACCGGTAGCTATGTGGTTAATCTCTCTCCTATGTGCTTCAATACAATAATCTCATGAGCTGCCTTACATGATTGAGATTCATATGATGATGCTTGTAATCTAGATGTCATTATGCTAGTCAAGTGGATTTTACTTATGTGATCTCCGGAGACTCCTTGTCCCACGTGTGTAAAGGTGACTAGTGTGTGCACCGTGTGGGTCTCTTAGGCTATATTTCACAGAATACTTATTCACCGTATGAATGGCGTAGTGAAGTGCTTATTTATATCTCTTTATGATTGCAATGTGTTTTGTATCACAATTCATCTATGTGCTACTCTAGTGATGTTATTAAAGTAGTCTATTCCTCCCGCATGGTGTAAAGGTGACTAGTGTGTGCACCGTGTGGTTCTTGTCGTAGGCTATGATCATGATCTCTTGTAGATTGTGGAGTTAATTATCATTATGATGGTATTGATGTGATCTATTTGGTTATGTTGATCTTTCATGCACTCTAAGGTTATTTAAATATGAACATTGAATTGTGGAGCTTGTTAACTCCGGCAATTAGGGTTCGTGTAATCCTACGCAATGGTGTTCATCATCCAACAAGAGTGTAGAGTATGCATTTATCTATTCTGTTATGTGATCAAAGTTGAGAGTGTCCACTAGTGAAAGTATGATCCCTAGGCCTTGTTCCTAAATATCGCTATCGCTGCTTGTTTACTCGTTTTTATCGCGTTACTATCGCTACTATATTACCACCATCAACTACACGCCAGCAAGCTATTTTCTGGTGTCGTTACTACTGCTCATATTCATTCATACCACCTGTATTTCACTATCTCTTCGCCGAACTAGTGCACCTATTAGGTGTGTTGGGGACACAAGAGACTTCTTGCCTTGTGGTTGCAGGGTTGCATGAGAGGGATATCTTTGACCTCTTCCTCCCTGAGTTCGATAAACCTTGGGTGATACACTTAAGGGAAACTTGCTGCTGTTCTACAAACCTCTGCTCTTGGAGGCCCAACACTGTCTACAAGAATAGAAGCTCCCGTAGAAATCAAGCTATTTTCTGGCGTCGTTGCCGGGGAGGAAAGGTAAAAGGTACTCACACTCCGGATCTCGACTACTAAGCTATTTTCGCTGTTGTAAGTACTCGAAGATATTTCCTTTAGATCCTGCAATTGCATCTTTTTGTTTCTTGTTTACACTAGTTTGGCATAATGGACAAGAATGAGCTTCTTATTCTATTTTCTGATTTAAAACATGGATTGTTTGATGCAAAAATTAAAAAACCTATGAAATCTTATTTGCATGCTGGTAGTAATATTAGTATGAACGCTTTGAACACCATTGTTGATAATGATATAGAAAGTTCTAAGCTTGGGGAAGCTGGTTTTCATGATCTTTTTAGTCCCCCAAGCATTGAGGAGAAAATTTTCTTTGATGATACTTTGCCTCCTATTTATGATGATTATAATGATAGTGGTCTTTTGGTGCCACCTACTATGGAGAGTAAATTTTGTTGTGATTATACTATGCCTCCTACACTTGATGAGAATAATAATGATAGCTACTTTGTTGAATTTGCTCCCACTACAACTAATAAAATTGATTATGCTTATGTAATAATTTTATGCATGAGACTCATGATAAGAATGCTTTATGTGATAGTTATATTGTTGAGTTTGCTCATGTTGCTACTGAAAGTTATTATGAGAGAGGAAAATATGGTTGTAGAAATTTTCATGTTACTAAAATGCCTCTCTATATGCTGAAATTTTTGAAGCTACACTTGTTTTATCTTCCTATGCTTGTTACTTTGCTCTTCATGAACTTGTTTATTTACAAGACTCCTATGCATAGGAAGCATGTTAGACTTAAATGTGTTTTGAATTTGCCTCTTTATGCTCTCTTTTGCTCCGAATACTATTTCTTGCGAGTGCATCATTAAAACTCGTCGAGCCCATCTTAATGGCTAAAAAGAAAGAACTTCTTGGGAGATAACCGATGTGTTATTTTGCTACAGTACTTTGTTTTATATTTGTGTCTTGGAAGTTGTTTACTACTGTAGCAACCTCTCCTTATTTTAGTTTTGTGTTTTGTTGTGCCAAGTAAAGTCGTTGATAGCAAGGTTGATACTAGATTTGGATTACTGCGCGTAAACAGATTTCTTTGCTGTCACGAATCTGGGTCTAATTCTCTGTAGGTAACTCAGAAAATTATGCCAATTTACGTGAGTGATCCTCATATATGTACGCAACTTTCATTCAATTTGGGCATTTTCATTTGAGCAAGTCTTGTGCCTCAATAAAATCCATCTTTACGGACTTCTGTTTTGACAGATTCTGCCTTTTATTTCGCATTGCCTCTTTCGCTGTGTTGGATGGATTTCTTTGTTCCATTACCTTCCAGTAGCTTTGAGCAATGTCCAGAAGTGTTAAGAATGATTGTGTCACCTCTGAACATGTGAATTTTTAATTATGCACTAACCCTCTAATGAGTTTGTTTCGAGTTTGGTGTGGAGGAAGTTTTCAAGGGTCAAGAGAGGAGGATGATATACTATGATCAAGAAGAGTGAAGAGTCTAAGCTTGGGGATGCCCCCGTGGTTCATCCCTGGATATTTTAAGAAGACTCAAGCATCTAAGCTTGGGGATGCCCAAGGCATCCCCTTCTTCATCGACAAATTATCGTGTTCCTTCTCTTGAAACTATATTTTTATTCGGTCACATCTTATGTACTTTACTTGGAGCGTCTCGTATGTTTCTTGTTTTTGTTTTTGTTTGAATAAATGCTTGTGTGGGAGAGAGACACGCTCCGCTGGTTCGTATGAACACATGTGTTCTTAGCTTTTAATTTTCATGGCGAAGGTTGAAACTGCTTCGTTAATTGTTATATGGTTGGAAACGGAAAATGCTACATGTAGTAATTGGTAAAATGTCTTGGATAATTTGATACTTGGCAATTGTTGTGCTCATGTTTAAGCTCTTGCATCATATACTTTGCACCCATTAATGAAGAAATACATAGAGCTTGCTAAAATTTGGTTTGCATAATTGGTCTCTCTAAGGTCTAGATAATTTCTAGTAAAGAGTTTGAACAACAAGGAAGACGGTGTAGAGTCTTATAATGTTTACAATATGTCTTTTATGTGAGTTTTGCTGCACCGGTTCATCCTTGTGTTTGTTTCAAATAACCTTGCTAGCCTAAGCCTTGTGTCGAGAGGGAATACTTCTCATGCATCCAAAATCCTTGAGCCAACTACTATGCCATTTGTGTCCACCATACCTACCTACTACATGGTATTTCTCCGCCATTCCAAAGTAAATTGCTTGAGTGCTACCTTTAAATAATTCAAAATTTATCACCTCTGATTTGTGTCAATGTTTTATAGCTCATGAGGAAGTATGTGGTGTTTTATCTTTCGATCTTGTCATTTACTTTTGACAGACTTTCACAATGGACTAGTGGCTTCATCCGCTTATCCAATAATTTTGCAAAAAGAGCTGGCAATGGGGTTCCCAGCTCCGATTAATTAACTTGCATTAATAATTCTCTTCACATGTTTTGCTCCGATTCATCGGTAAGCAACTTAATTTTGCAAATAGACACTCCTTCATGGTATGTGATTGTTGGAAGGCACCCGAGGATTTGGTTAGCCATGGCTTGTGTAAGCAAAAGGTTGGGAGGAGTGTCATCCATAAATAAAGAAAAACTAAACTAAAGTACATGTGTAAACAAAAGAGAAGAGGGATGATCTACCTTGCTGGTAGAGATAACATCCTTCATGGGAGCCGCTCTTGAAAGTCTGCTTGATGAGGTAGTTAGAGTGCCCACTACCATTCGTTGACAACAACAAACACCTCTCAAAATTTTACTTTTATGCTCTCTTTATGTTTTCAAAACCAAAGCTCTAGCACAAATATAGCAATCGATGCTTTCCTCTTTGAAGGACCATTCTTTTACCTTTTATGTTGAGTCAGTTCACCTATCTCTCTCCACCTCAAGAAGCAAACACTTGTGTGAACTGTGCATTGATTCTTACATACTTGCTTATTGCACTTGTTATATTGCTTTGCATTGACAATTATCCATGAGATATACATGTTACAAGTTGAAAGCAACCGCTGAAACTTAATTTTCCATTGTGTTGCTTCAATGTCTTTACTTTAAATTATTGCTTTATGAGTTAACTCTTATGCAAGACTTATTGATGCCTGTCTTGAAAGTGCTATTCATGAAAAGTCATTGCTTTATGATTCAGTTGTTTACTCATGTCATTACCATTGTTTTGATCGCTGCATTCATTACATATGTTTACAATATGATCAAGTTTATGATGGCATGTCACTCCATAAATTATCTTTGTTTATCGTTTACCTGCTCGGGACGAGCAGGAACTAAGCTTGGGGATGCTGATACGTCTCCGACGTATCGATAATTTCTTGTGTTCCATGTCACATTATTGATGATATCTACATGTTTTATGCATACTTTATGTCATATTTATGCGTTTTCCGGAACTAACCTATTGACGAGATGCCGAAGGGCCAGTTCCTGTTTTCTGCTGTTTTTGGTTCCAGAAATCCTAGTAAGGAAATATTCTCGGAATCGGATGAAATCAAGACCCAGCATCCTATTTTTCCACGAAGCTTCCAGAACACCCGGGAAGGACCGAGAGGAGGCCACAGGCCCACCAGACCATAGGCCGGCGCGGCCTGGGTGTGGCCTGCGCCACCCTATGGTGTCGCCGCCTCTTCGACCCTCTGACGCCGCCTCTTCGCCTATAAGAAGCCCCTGGACCTAAAACCCCGAGACGAAAAAGCCACGGTACGAGAAACCTTCCAGAGCCGCCGCCATCGCAAAGCCAAGATCTGGGGGACAGGAGTCTCTGTTCCGGCACGCCGCCGGGACGGGGAAGTGCCCCAGAAGGCTTCTCCATCAACACCACCGCCATCTTCATCACCGCTGCTGTCTCCCATGAGGAGGGAGTAGTTCTCCATCGAGGCTCGTGGCTGTACCGGTAGCTATGTGGTTAATCTCTCTCCTATGTGCTTCAATACAATAATCTCATGAGCTGCCTTACATGATTGAGATTCATATGATGATGCTTGTAATCTAGATGTCATTATGTTAGTCAAGTGGATTTTACTTATGTGATCTCCGGAGACTCCTTGTCCCACGTGTGTAAAGGTGACTAGTGTGTGCACCGTGTGGGTCTCTTAGGCTATATTTCACGTAATACTTATTCACCGTATGAATGGCGTAGTGAAGTGCTTATTTATATCTCTTTATGATTGCAATGTGTTTTGTATCACAATTCATCTATGTGCTACTCTAGTGATGTTATTAAAGTAGTCTATTCCTCCCGCATGGTGTAAAGGTGACTAGTGTGTGCACCGTGTGGTTCTTGTCGTAGGCTATGATCATGATCTCTTGTAGATTGTGGAGTTAATTATCATTATGATGGTATTGATGTGATCTATTTGGTTATGTTGATCTTTCATGCACTCTAAGGTTATTTAAATATGAACATTGAATTGTGGAGCTTGTTAACTCCGGCATTGAGGGTTCGTGTAATCCTACGCAATGGTGTTCATCATCCAACAAGAGTGTAGAGTATGCATTTATCTATTCTGTTATGTGATCAAAGTTGAGAGTGTCCACTAGTGAAAGTATGATCCCTAGGCCTTGTTCCTAAATATCGCTATCGCTGCTTGTTTACTCGTTTTATCGCGTTACTATCGCTACCATATTACCACCATCAACTACACGCCAGCAAGCTATTTTCCGGTGCCGTTACTACTCGCTCATATTCATTCATACCACCTGTATTTCACTATCTCTTCGCCGAACTATTGCACCTATTAGGTGTGTTGGGGACACAAGAGACTTCTTGCCTTGTGGTTGCAGGGTTGCATGAGAGGGATATCTTTGACCTCTTCCTCCCTGAGTTCGATAAACCTTGGGTGATCCACTTAAGGGAAACTTGCTGCTGTTCTACAAACCTCTGCTCTTGGAGGCCCAACACTGTCTACAAGAATAGAAGCTCCCGTAGACATCAGGGATCCTTTCAATTTGACTGTTATGAATTAGAGTATGGAAGGGGTTGTCGATGCCTGGAGGAGATGTCCTTGGAGCTAGGAAATGACGTGGAACCTTTCCTCGGTGCTAATCCGTGCGCTTCTCTTGGGGTTGAACGGATTCGCCACCACCACGATGCTTGCGACGGTGGCACGCGGGTATTCACGCGGGTCTTCCTCCACTTCTTCTTCATCTTCACTCTCGACTTCTTTTTTCAACTCGGGGTCTTGAATATCTTCCTCAAAAGGTCCCTTGCCCTTGTTGTTAGAGACCATGGTGCTTCTAGATCAAAAACAGATCCTGGCAGAAAACAGCTCGAAACAAAACACGACGAGAAAACGATATACGGACCTCGGGGGGTCCAGGGCATTATATAGCAAAAAAATTCATGACAGAAGGAAACTACCAGGTCGAACCCGTGTGGAAAAGGGACTCCGAGGGGCTGTCCCCATAATGCGGCGCGACCAGGGTGGGGCCCGCGCCGGCCTATGGGGACACGCCCTCGTGCGTCTCCTCCGCTCCGATTCGATCTCATAATTTTTCATATTTCCTAAAAATAGCAGAAACATTGTTCGGAAAGTTAAACGCGGACTTTTTATTACCAAAACTGTTACCTATTCGAAGTCGAACTCTGCAGAACTATCAATTTGATCTTTGATGAAAGCTTCCGGAGTCACCACTTGAATAACATCAACATCTTCATTATAAGAATCTCCAGAAATATAATGCTTGAGTCTTTGTCCATTCACCACTTGTGTGGCATCACCTTTCAGCGAAGCAATTTTTATTGCCCCTGAACGATACACCTCCGTAATGACATATGGTCCTTCCCATTTTGAGAGTAATTTCCCTGCAAAAAATCTAAGACGAGACCGATATAATAGGACTTTATCTCCAACATTAAATCCTCTTTAAATAATTCTTCTATCATGCCATTTCTTAACTTTCTCCTTAAAAAGTTTAGCATTTTCATAAGCTTCACTTCTCCATTCATCTAAAGAACTCAATTGTAGCAACCTTTTCTTACCGGCAAGTTTAGGATCTTTATTATGTTCTCTTACAACCCAATAAGCTTTGTGCTCTAGTTCTAAAGGTAAATGACAAGCTTTTCCATAAACCATTTTATAGGGAGACATACCCATAGGATTTTTATAAGCAGTTCTATAAGCCCATAGTGCTTCCTTCAACTTACTAGCCCAATTTTTCCTAGATTTATTAACAGTCTTTTGCAAGATATATTTAATTTCTCTATTTGATAGTTCTACTTGCCCACTAGTTTGAGGATGATAAGCGGAAGCAATTCTATGATTAATACCATATTTAGCAAGAGTTTTTTTAAAACCACCATGAATAAAATGAGAACCTCCATCAGTCATAAGATATCTACGTACTCCAAACCTCGAAAAAATAACATCTAAAAGCATTCTTAAAGAGGTCTCACCATCAGCACTTTTTGTGGGTATGGCTTCCACCCATTTAGTAACATAATCAACAACAACAAGTATATGAGTATTACCTTCTGAAGAAGGGAAAGGACCCATGAAGTCAAATCCCCAACAATCAAATGGTTCAATAACAAGAGTATAATTCATAGGCATTTCATTGCGTCTAGAAATATTACCAACTCTTTGACATTCATCACAAGATAAGATAAACTTCCTTGCATCTTTGAAGAGAGTTGGCCAATAAAAACCTGACTGTAGAACTTTTTGTGCGGTTCTATCTCCTGCGTGATGTCCTCCATAAACACTACCATGACACTTACTCAATATCTGTTGTTGTTCATATTCGGGGACACATCTTCGCATAATACCATCCACTCCTTCTTTATATAAGTGTGGGTCATCCCAAAAATAATGCCTCAAGTCATAAAAGAATTTCCTCCTTTGCCGAGCTGTAAAGGTTGGAGGCAAGTACTTGGAAACAATAAAGTTAGCATAATCAGCATACCAAGGACTATCTCGCGAGCTCACCTTTATTACATCCAATTGTTCATTTGGAAAACTATCATTAACAGGAACAGGATCATACGCAATATTTTCCAATCTAGACAAATTATCAGCAACAGGATTATCAGCACCTTTCCTATCTATAATATGTAAATCAAATTCTTGCAAAAGAAGCACCCATCTAATAAGCCTTGGCTTAGCATCTTTCTTTTCCATAAGGTACCTAATTGCAACATGATCAGTATGAATTGTGACTTTTGAATCAACAATATAAGGTCTAAACTTGTCGCAAGCAAAAATCACAACTAATAATTCTTTTTCAGTTGTAGAATAGTTTCTTTGAGCAGCATCAAGAGTTTTACTAGCATAATGAATGACATTCAATTTTTATCTACTCGCTGTCCAAGAACAGCACCAATAGCAAAATCACTAGCATCACACATAATTTCAAAAGGTAAATTCCAATCAGGAGGTTCAACTATCGGAGCAGCTTGTTAAGGCTTTCTTTAGAGTTTCAAAAGCTTCCTTACAATCATCATCAAAAACAAAAGGTACATCTTTTTGAAGAAGATTAGTAAGAGGCTTTGAAATTTTAGAGAAATCTTTAATAAATCTCCTATAAAAACCAGCATGACCAAGAACACTACGAATACCTTTAACATCCCTCGGATAGGGCATCTTCTCAATCGCTTCAACCTTAGCTCTATCAACTTCAATACCTCTCTTAGAAATTTTATGTCCCAATACAATTCCTTCATTTACCATAAAGTGGCATTTCTCCCAATTAAGAACAAGGTTAGTTTCTTCACATCCCTGCAAAACTTTATCAAGGTTTCGCAAACAATTATCAAAAGAATTCCCATAGACAGAGAAATCATCCATGAATACCTCCACAATCTTTTCACAAAAGCCATGAAAAATAGCAGACATGTATCTTTGAAAAGTAGCAGGAGCATTACATAAGCCAAAAGGCATACGCCTATAAGCATAAGTTCCATAGGGACAAGTGAAAGTGGTTTTCTCTTGATCTTTAGTTCTGACAGCAATTTGTGAAAACCCAGAATAACCATCAAGAAAGCAGAAATGAGTATTTTTTAGATAACCTTTCTAGCATTTTGTCAATAAAAGGTAAAGGGTAATGATCCTTCTTAGTAACTTTATTAACTTTTCGATAATCAATGCACATTCTATACCCTACAACTACTCTTTGAGGGATGAGCTCATCATTATCATTAGGTACAACATTTATTCCTCCTTTCTTAGGAACACAATGCACAGGACTAACCCATCTACTATCAACAATAGGATATATAATACCAGCTTCAAGAAGTTTTAATACCTCATTCCTTACCACATCCTTCATCTTAGGAATTAGACGACGCTGATGTTCAACAACAGACTTTGCATCATCTTCCATGTTGATGGTATGTTGGCAAATAGCGGGAGAAATCCCCTTCAATTCATCAAGAGTGTAGCCAATGGCTCCTCGTTGTTTCTTCAATATTTCCAATAATCTTTCTTCCTCAAAATCTGAAAGCTTAGCACTAATAATAACATGATATGTTTTCTTATCATCAATATAAGCATACTTAAGATTATCAGGCAACGGTTTCAAATCAAAAACAGGATCTTCCTTTGGTGGTGGTGTTGTACCTAGATCTTCAACCGGTAAGTCATGTTTAAGAATAGGTTGACGAAGGAAAATTTCATCAAACTCATTCCTTTCTTCCCTAAAGACTTCACTCTCAAGATCCTCCAAATGTTGCTGCAAAGGATTACTAGGAGCAAGAGTAATAGATGCAAGCTGTTCAACTCTAAAATCATTATTAGGCAATTCAGCTTCATAAGGAACTTTGACAAATTTAGAGAAATTAAACTCATAAGATTCACCAGCAAATTTAGTCACAATTTTCTCCTTCTTGCAATATATAATAGCTCCACAAGTATTTAGAAAAGGTATACCAAAAATGATAGGACAAGTCTTACTAGCAGCAGAACCAAGTACCAAAAAGTCAGCAGGATATTTAATCTTACCACATAGAACTTCCACATCTCGAACAATACCAATAGGAGAGATAGTTTCTCTATTAGTGATACGTCTCCGACGTATCGATAATTTCTTATGTTCTATGCCATATTATTGATGATACCTACATGTTTTATGCACACTTTATGTCATATTCGTGCATTTTCTGGAACTAACCTATTAACAAGATGCCGAAGTGCCGGTCTCTGTTTTCTACCGTTTTTGGTTTCGTAAATCCTAGTAACGAAATATTCTCGGAATTGGACGAAACGAAGACCCGGGGGCCTATTTTTCCACGGAGCTTCCGGAAGACCGAAGAACATACGAAGTGGGGCCACGAGGTGGCGACACCACATGGCGGCGCGGCCAAGGGGGGCCCGCGCCGCCCTATGGTGTGGGCCCCTCGTTAGCCCCCGACTCGCCCTTCCGCCTACTTAAAGCCTCCGTCGCGAAACCCCCGAGGCGAAAAACCACGATACGGAAAACCTTACCGAGACGCCGCCGCCGCCGATCCCATCTCGGGGGATTCGGAGATCTCCTCCGACACCCCGCCGGAGAGGGGATTCATCTCCGGAGGACTCTACACCGCCATGGTCGCCTCCGGAGTGATGAGTGAGTAGTTCACCCCTGGACTATGGGTCCATAGCAGTAGCTAGATGGTTGTCTTCTCCTCATTGTGCTTCATTGTTGGATCTTGTGAGCTGCCTAACATGATCAAGATCATCTATCCGTAATACTCTATGTTGTGTTTGTCGGGATCCGATGGATAGAGAATACCATGTCATGTTAATTATCAAGTTATTACATATGTGTTGTTTATGATCTTGCATGCTCTCCGTTACTAGTAGAGGCTCCGGCCAAGTTTTTGCTTTTAACTCCAAGAGGGAGTATTTATGCTCGATAGTGGGTTCATGCCCGCATTGACACTCGGGACAGTGACGTAAAGTTCTAAGGTTGTGTTGTGCTTGTTGCCACTAGGGATAAAAAATTGGCGCTATGTCCGAGGATGTAGTTGTTGATTACATTACGCACCATACTTAATGCAATTGTCCGTTGTTAGCAACTTAATACCGGAGGGGGTTCGGACGATAACCCGAAGGTGGACTTTTTAGGCATAGATGCGGTTGGATGGCGGTCTATGTACTTTGTCGTAATGCCCAATTAAATCTCACTATACTTATCATGTCATGTATGTGCATTGTTATGCCCTCTCTATTTGTCAATTGCCCGACTGTAATTTGTTCACCCAACATGCTTTTATCTTATGGGAGAGACACCTCTAGTGAACTGTGGACCCCGGTCCATTCTTTTAATACTCGAAATACAAATCTGTCGCAATACTTGTTTTACTCGTTTTCTCTCGCAAACAATCATCTTCCACACAATACGGTTAACCCTTTGTTACAGCAAGCCGGTGAGATTGACAACCTCACCGTTTCGTTGGGGCAAAGTACTTTGGTTGTGTTGTGCAGGTTCCACGTTGGCGCCGGAATCTCCGGTGTTGCGCCGCACTACATCCCGCCGCCATCAACCTTCAACGTGCTTCTTGACTCCTACTCGGTTCGATTAAACCTTGGTTTCTTACGAGGGAAACTTGCCGCCGTGCGCATCACACCTTCCTCTTGGGGTTCCCAACGGACGTGTCAACTACACGCATCAAGCAAATTTCTCGGCGCCGTTGCCGGGAG
Organism: Lolium rigidum; assembly: GCF_022539505.1. Classification (NCBI taxonomy): domain Eukaryota; kingdom Viridiplantae; phylum Streptophyta; class Magnoliopsida; order Poales; family Poaceae; genus Lolium; species Lolium rigidum. The sequence goes on from NC_061510.1 coordinate 81,474,999, forward strand.
ATCAAGACACGCCGCAAGGGGAGTCTCCACTTCTCAATCTCTTTACTTTGTTTTTGTCTTGCTTTATTTTATTTACTACTTTGTTTGCTGCATTATATCAAAACACAAAAAAATTAGTTGCTAGCTTTACTTTATTTACTGTCTTGTTTGCCATATCAAAAACACAAAAAAATTAGTTACTTGCATTTACTTTATCTAGTTTGCTTTATTTATTGTCTTGCACTCTATATTAAAAATACAAAAAAAAAATATATTTAGTTACTTTTGTTACCATGTCTAGCTCTGAACCTGTTACTTCTTCGCCTGAAGAATTAGTCTTCACTTTTAAACAAGGGGATGAGGAGAGTTTTAAGGATGCTTGGTCTAGAATTTTTACTTCTTATCGTAAAACTGAACCTCAAATGACTCTAAGTTTGCTCCTTAGTAATTTTTATTTTGGTCTTATGGTTCGCTATAGATATGCTTTGGATACTTTAGTGGGAGGAGATTTCCTTCATTGCAATGGGGATCAAGCTTTTAACGCCATAAAGAAGTTGGTTGCATCACATGATTCAGCTAATAACTTTGATTCAGCCCTCACTAGCATATATAGTAGATTAAACAATCTCGATATAAGTACATCTCGCTTGGATGATAACTATTGCCACGTTCGTAATCGTCTTGAACAAGTTTTAGTGAACTCTAAACTTTCATTGTGGGATCCTACTGTTAAAATTGTTATCGGTGATCGAACTCTTCATGCCTACTTGTGATATTATGTATGAATTTTGCCTTATGCCTGAAAGCATTTATAAACCTTTGAAACTTTGGGGAGTCGATGAAGGAGGAGAAGAAATAACTCTCATTGATAACTCTATTATAATTCCTAAGGGAATAGCCGCAGGTGTGCATACAACCATTCTTGGAAGAACAATATCCATTGATTATCTTGTTATTGAAACAGGAAAAATCATACTCGGGAGATCCCTGTTGAAACTATTGGGAGCAGTCATTGATGTGGGAGAAGGCACTCTGAAATTCACCTCTATACCAGGGGGAAATCATATATTTCCTAAACCAAAGGGAAAGAAAAACAATAAGAAAGGTAAGGGTAAAGCCCAAGGTAAGGTTGACACACCATCTCGCGATAATACTTGAGTTACACTTTCTGCGCCTAGCTGAAAGGCGTTAAAGAAAAGCGCTTATGGGAGACAACCCATGTTTTTACTCCAGTATTTTTGTTTTATATTTGTGTCTTGGAAGTTGTTTACTACTGTAGCAACCTCTCCTTATCTTAGTTTTATGTTTTGTTGTGCCAAGTAAAGTCTTTGATAGAAAAGTAAGTACTAGATTTGGATTACTGCGCAGTTCCAGATTTCTTTGCTGTCACGAATCTGGGTCTATCTCCCTGTAGGTAGCTAAGAAAATTAAGCCAATTTACGAGCATGATCCCCAGATATGTACGCAACTTTCATTCAATTTGAGCAATTTCGTTTGAGCAAGTCTGGTGGCCTAATAAAATCCATCTTTACGGACTGTTCTGTTTTGACAGATTCTGTCTTTTATTTCGCATTGCCTCTTTTGCTATGTTGGATGAATTTCTTTGATCCACTAATGTCCAGTAGCTTTATGAAATATCCAGAAGTGTTAAGAATGATTGTGTCACCTCTGAACATGTGAATTTTTATTATGCACTAACCCTCTAATGAGTTGTTTCGAGTTTGGTGTGGAGGAAGTTTTCAAGGATCAAGAGAGGAGTATGATGCAATATGATCAAGGAGAGTGAAAGCTCAAAGCTTGGGGATGCCCCGGTGGTTCACCCCTGCATATTCTAATAAGACTCAAGCGTCTAAGCTTGGGGATGCCCAAGGCATCCCCTTCTTCATCGACAACATTATCAGGTTCCTCCCCGAAACTATATTTTTATTCCGTCACATCTTATGCACTTTGCTTGGAGCGTCGGCTTGTTTTTGTTTTTTGTTTTGTTTGAATAAAATGGATCCTAGCATTCACTTTATGGGAGAGAGACACGCTCCGCTATAGCATATGGACAAATATGTCCTTAGGCTCTACTCATAGTATTCATGGCGAAGTTTCATCTTCGTTAAATTGTTATATGGTTGGAATTGGAAAATGATACATGTAGTAACTCTAAAATGTCTTGGATAATTTGATACTTGGCAATTGTTGTGCTCATGTTTAAGCTCTTGCATCATATACTTTGCACCCATTAATGAAGAAATACTTAGAGCTTGCTAATTTGGTTTGCATATTTGGTTTCTCTAGAGTCTAGATAACATCTAGTATTGAGTTTTGAACAACAAGGAAGACGGTATGGAGTCTTATAATGTTTACCATATGTCTTTTATGTGAGTTTTGCTGTACCGTTCATCCTTGTGTTTGTTTCAAATAACCTTGCTAGCCTAAACCTTGTATCGAGAGGGAATACTTCTCATGCATCCAAAATCCTTGAGCCAACCACTATGCCATTTGTGTCCACCATACCTACCTACTACATGGTATTTATCCGCCATTCCAAAGTAAATTGCTTGAGTGCTACCTTTAAAATTCCATCATTCACCTTTGCAATATATAGCTCATGGGACAAATAGCTTAAAAACTATTGTGGTATTGAATATGTACTTATGCACTTTATCTCTTATTAAGTTGCTTGTTGAGCGATAACCATGCTTCGGGGACGCCATCAACTATTCTTTGTTGAATATCATGTGAGTTGCTATGCATGTCCGTCTTGTCCGAAGCAAGAGAGATCTACCACCTTCATGGTTGGAGCATGCATATTGTTAGAGAAGAACTTTGGGCCGCTAACTAAAGCCATGATTCATGGTGGAAGTTTCAGTTTGGACATATATCCTCAATCTCATATGAGAATAATAATTGTTGCCACATGCTTATGCATTAAAGAGGAGTCCATTATCTGTTGTCCATGTTGTCCCGGTATGGATGTCTAAGTTGAGAATAATCAAAAGCGAGAAATCCAAAATGCGAGCTTTCTCCTTAGACCTTTGTATAGGCGGCATGGAGGTACCCCATTGTGACACTTGGTCAAAACATGTGCATTGCAAAGATCCGGTAGTCCAAGTTAATTAGGACAAGGTGCGGGCACTATTAGTATACTATGCATGAGACTTGCAACTTGTAAGATATAATGTACATAACTCATATGCTTTATTACTACCGTTGACAAAAAAAAAATCATGTTTTCAAAATAAAATCTCTAGCACAAATATAGCAATCGATGCTTTCCTCTTTTAAGGACCATTCTCTTTACTTTTATGTTGAGTTAGTTAACCTATTTCTCTCCACCTCAAGAAGCAAACACTTGTGTGAACCGTGCATTGATTCCTACATATTTGCATATTGTACTTGTTATATTACTCTATGTTGACTATTATCCATGAGATATACATGTTACAAGTTGAAAGCAACCGCTGAAACTTAATCTTCCTTTTGTGTTGCTTCAATGCCTTTACTTTGATTTATTGCTTTATGAGTTAACTCTTATGCAAGACTTATTAATACTTGTCTTGAAGTACTATTCATGAAAAGTCTTTGCTTTATGATTCACTTGTTTACTCATGTCATTACCATTGTTTTGATCGCTGCATTCACTACATATGTTTACAAATAGTATGATCAAAGTTATGATGGCATATCACTTCAGAAATTATCTTTGTTATCGTTTTATCTGCTCGGGACGAGCAGAACTAAGCTTGGGGATGCTTGATACGTCTCCGACGTATCGATAATTTCTTATGTTCTATGCCATATTATTGATGATACCTACATGTTTTATGCACACTTTATGTCATATTCGTGCATTTTCTCGGAACTAACCTATTAACAAGATGCCGAAGTGCCGCTTCTCGTTTTCTCGCCGTTTTTGGTTTCAGAAATCCTAGTAACGAAATATTCTCGGAATTGGACGAAACGAAGACCCAGGGGCCTATTTTTCCACGGAGCTTCCGGAAGACCGAAGAACATACGAAGTGGGGCCACGAGGTGGCGACACCACATGGCGGCGCGGCCAAGGGGGCCCGCGCCGCCCTATGGTGTGGGCCCCTCGTTAGCCCCCGACTCGCCCTTCCGCCTACTTAAAGCCTCCGTCGCGAAACCCCCGATGCGAAAAACCACGATACGGAAAACCTTACTGAGACGCCGCCGCCGCCGATCCCATCTCGGGGGATTCTGGAGATCTCCTCCGCACCCTGCCGGAGAGGGGATTCATCTCCCGGAGGACTCTACACCGCCATGGTCGCCTCCGGAGTGATGAGTGAGTAGTTCACCCCCGGACTATGGGTCCATAGCAGTAGCTAGATGGTTGTCTTCTCCTCATTGTGCTTCATTGTTGGATCTTGTGAGCTGCCTAACATGATCAAGATCATCTATCTCGTAATACTCTATGTTGTGTTTGTCGGGATCCGATGGATAGAGAATACCATGTCATGTTAATTATCAAGTT
>NC_061510.1:81479560-81512721 GCF_022539505.1 Lolium rigidum
TAAACAACTGAATCATAAAGCAAAGACTTTTCATGAATAGCACTTCAAGACAGGCATCAATAAGTCTTGCATAAGAGTTAACTCATAAAGCAATAATTCAAAGTAAAAGCATTGAAACAACACAAAAGAAGATTAAGTTTCAGCGGTTGCTTTCAACTTGTAACATGTATATCTCATGGATATTGTCAATGCAAAGCAATATAACAAATGCAATATGCAAATATGTAAGAATCAATGCACAGTTCACACAAGTGTTTGCTTCTTGAGGTGGAGAGAAATAGGTGAACTGACTCAACAATAAAAGTAAAAGAATGGTCCTCATAGAGGAAAAGCATCGATTGCTATATTTGTGCTAGAGCTTTGATTTTGAAAACATGAAACAATTTTGTCAACGGTAGTAATAAAGCATATGCATCATGTAAATTATATCTTATAAGTTGCAAGCCTCATGCATAGTGTACTAATAGTGCCCGCACCTTGTCCTAATTAGCTTGGACTACCTGGATTATCACCGCAATACATATGCTTTAACCAAGTTTCACAAAGGGGTACCTCTATGCCGCCCGTACAAAGGTCTAAGGAGAAAGCTCGCATTTGGATTTCTCGCTTTTGATTATTCTCAACTTAGACATCCATACCGGGACAACATAGACAACAGATAATGGACTCCTCTTTTAATGCTTTAAGCATTTGACAACAATTAATTCTTTTCTCATTAGAGATTTGAGGATATTTGTCCAAAACTGAAACTTCCACCATGAATCATGGCTTTAGTTAGCGGCCCAATGTTCTTCTCTCACAATATGCATGCTCAAACCATTCAACTCGGTGTAGATCGCCCTTACTTCAGACAAGACGAACATGCATAGCAACTCACATGAAATTCAACAATGAGTTGATGGCGTTCCCAAGTAAACATGGTTATCGCACAACAAGCAACTTAATAAGAGATAAAGTGCATAATTACATATTCAATACCACAATAGTTTTTAAGCTATTTGTCCCATGAGCTATATATTGCAAAGGTGAATGATGGAATTTTTAAAGGTAGCACTCAAGCAATTTACTTTGGAATGGCGGAGAAATACCATGTAGTAGGTAGGTATGGTGGACACAAATGGCATAGTGTTGGCTCAAGTATTTGGATGCATGAGAAGTATTCCCTCTCGATACAAGGTTTAGGCTAGCAAGGTTGTTTGAGGCAAACACAAGGATGAACTAGTACATCAAAACTCACATAAAAGACATATTACAAGCATTATAAAACTATACATTGTCTTCCTCGTTGTTCAAACACCTTACTAGAAATTATCTAGACCTTAGAGAGACCAATTATGCAAACCAAATTTTAGCATGCTCTATGTATTCTTCACTAATAGGTGCAAAGTATATGATGCAAGAGCTTAAACATGAGCACAACAATTGCCAAGTATCACATTACCCAAGACATTATAGCAAATTACTACATGTATCATTTTCCAATTCCAACCATATAACAATTTAACGAAGAGGAAACTTCGCCATGAATATTATGAGCTAAGAACACATGTGTTCATTTGAACCAGCGGAGCGTGTCTCTCTCCAACACAAGAATGATGTAATCCAATTTATTCAAACACAAACAAAAACAAAAGCAAACAAACAGACGCTCCAAGAAAAAGCACATAAGATGTGATGGAATAAAAATATAGTTTCAAGAGAAGGAACCTGATAATTTGTCGATGAAGAAGGGGATGCCTTGGGCATCCCCAAGCTTAGACGCTTGAGTCTTCTTAATATATGCAGGGGTGAACCACCGGGTGCATCCCCAAGCTTAGAGCTTTCACTCTCCTTGATCATAGTATATCATCCTCCTCTCTTGACCCTTGAAAACTTCCTCCACACCAAACTCGAAACAACTCATTAGAGGGTTAGTGGACAATAAAAATTAACATGTTCAGAGGTGACACAATCATTCTTAACACTTCTGGACATTGCATAAAGCTACTGGACATTAATGGATCAAAGAAATTCATCCAACATAGCAAAAGAGGCAATGCGAAATAAAAGGCAGAATCTGTCAAAACAGAACAGTCCGTAAAGATGGATTTTATTAGACCACCAGACTTGCTCAAATGAAAATGCTCAAATTGAATGAAAGTTGCGTACATATCTGTGGATCATGCACGTAAATTGGCATAATTTTCTGAGCTTCCTGCAGGGCAGTGGGCTCAGATTCGTGACAGCAAAGAAATCTGGAACTGCGCAGTAATCCAAATCTAGTACTTACTTTTCTATCAACGGCTTAACTTGGCACAACAAAACTCAAAACTAAGATAAGGAGAGGTTGCTACAGTAGTAAACAACTTCCAAGACACAAATATAAAACAAAGTACTGTAGCAAAATAACACATGGGTTATCTCCCAAGAAGTTCTTTCTTTTTAGCCATTAAGATGGGCTCAGCAGTTTTAATGATGCACTCGCAAGAAATAGTATGTGAAGCAAAAGAGAGCATCAAGAGGCAAATTCAAAACACATTTAAGTCTAACATGCTTCCTATGCATAGGAATCTTGTAAATAAACAAGTTCATGAAGAGCAAAGTAACAAGCATAGGAAGATAAAACAAGTGTAGCTTCAAAAATTTCAGCACATAGAGAGGCATTTCAGTAACATGAAAATTTCTACAACCATATTTTCCTCTCTCATAATAACTTTCAGTAGCATCATGAGCAAACTCAACAATATAACCATCACATAAAGCATTCTTATCATGAGTCTCATGCATAAAATTATTACTCTCCACATAGGCATAATCAATTTTATTAGTTGTAGTGGGAGCAAATTCAACAAAGTAGCTATCATTATTATTCTCATCAAGTGTAGGAGGCATAGTATAGTCACAACAAAATTTACTCTCCGCAGTATGTGGCACCAAAAGACCACTATCATTATCATCATAAATAGGAGGCAAAGTATCATCAAAGAAAATTTTCTCCTCAATGCTTGGGGGACTAAAAAGATCATGAAAACCAGCTTCCCCAAGCTTAGAACTTTCTATATCATTATCAACAATGGTGTTCAAAGCGTTCATACTAATATTACTACCAAGCATGCAAATAAGATTTCATAGGTTTTTTAATTTTCGCATCAAACAATCCATGTTTTAAATCAGGAAATAGAACAAGAAGCTCACTCTTGTACATTATGCCAAACTAGTGTAAACAAGAAACAACAAGATGCAATTGCAGGATCTAAAGGAAATAGCTTTGAGCACACACACGACGGCGCCGGAAAAATACTTTACCTGAGACCGTAGTATGAGAGCCTTTTACCTTTCCTCCCGGCAACGGCGCCTTAGAAAAGTGCTTGATGTCTACGGGAGCTTCTATTCTTGTAGACAGTGTTGGGCCTCCAAGAGCAGAGGTTTGTAGAACAGCAGCAAGTTTCCCTAAAGTGGATACCCAAGGTTTATCGAACTCGGGGAGGAAGAGGTCAAAGATATCCCTCTCATGCAACCCCGCAACCACAAAGCAAGAAGTCTCTTGTGTCCCCAACACACCTAATAGGTGCACTAGTTCGGCGAAGAGATAGTGAAATACAGGTGGTATGAATAAGTATGAGCAGTAGCAACGGTGCCGTAAAAGTGCTTGGCGCGTAGTTGATGGTGGTGGTATTGCAGCAGTAGTAACGCAAAGAAACGAAGAACAAGCAGTAGTAACTCAGCAGTAGTAACGCAAAGTAGTAGTAAACAAGCGAGTAGTAACTCAGCAGTATTTAGGAACAAGGCCTAGGGATTACACTTTCACTAGTGGACACTCTCAACATTGATCACATAACAGAACGGATAAATGCATACTCTACACTTTTGTTGGATGATGAACACATTGCGTAGGATTACACGAACCCTCAATGCCGGAGTTAACAAGCTCCACAATAATGCTCATGTTTTAGTAACCTTAAGTGTAAGATAGATCAACAGACTAAACCAAGTACTAGCATAGCATGCACACTGTCACCTTCATGCATATGTAGGAGGAATAGATCACATCAATATTATCATAGCAATAGTTAACTCCATAATCTACAAGAGATCATGATCATAGCATAAACCAAGTACTAACACGGTGCACGCACTGTCACCTTTGCACACATGCAGGAGGAATAAAACTACTTTAATAACACATCACTAGAGTAGCACATAGATAAATTGTGATACAACATGCCGCAATCATAAAGAGATATAAATAAGCACTTCACTACACCATTCAACGAGTGAATAAGTATTCTCGTGAAATCTAGCCTAAGAGACCCACACGGTGCACACACTTGTCACCTTTACACACGTGGGACGAGGAGTCTCCGGAGATCACATAAGTAAAACTCACTTGACTAGCATAATGACATCTAGATTACAAGCATCATCATATGAATCTCAATCATGTAGGGCAGCTCATGAGATTATTGTATTGAAACACATAGGAGAGAGATGAACCACATAGCTACCGGTACAACCCCGAGCCTCGATGGAGAACTACTCCCTCCTCATGGGAGCAGCAGCGGTGATGAAGATGGCGGTGGAGATGGCAGCGGTGTCGATGGAGAAGCCTTCCGGGGCACTTCCCCGCTCCGGCAGGTGCCGGAACGGAGATCCTGTCCCCGCGATCTTGGCTTCGTGATGGCGGCGGCTCCGGCAGGTTTCGTGGGTTTCGTCAATTGGTATCGGGTTTTCTGATCCAGGGGCTTCTTATAGGCGAAGAGGCGGCGCCGTGGGGTCGAAGGGCTGGCCAAACCCTAGGGGGCGCGGGCCCCCTAGGCCGCGCCAGTGGTATGGTGTGGTGGGCTCGTGCCCCCTCCGGTCCCTCTCGTGTGTTCCGGATGCTTCCGGGGATTCTAAGATCTTTGGCGTTGATTTCGTCCGATTCCGAGAATATTTCGTTACTAGGATTTCGAAACCAAAAACAGCGAGAAACGAGAACCGGCACTTCGGCATCTTGTTAATAGGTTAGTTCCAGAAAATGCACGAATATGACATAAAGTGTGCATAAAACATGTAGATAACATCAATAATGTGGCATGGAACACAAGAAATTATCGATACGTTGGAGACGTATCAGGAGGCGGGGAGGCCGCAGCGCAGCAAAGCCGATGGGCCGCAGCGCGGATGGCCGCTGCCCACAACCTGCCGCAGCGAAGCCCGCCGCCGACCACCCGGAGTGCCACAGTGTCGAAGAGGGAAGATGGCCGTCGTCCCCAGCGCGGCAATGGGGAAAGGCCGCCGCCACTGCCACGCCCCGCGGACTTTGCCCGGCAACGCCACCGGCGGCGGCGGCAGGAGGAGGGGGTGCGGGGTTAGGGTTTGGAGGTGGATATGGCTTTAATACGTGAACACGGGATTATTCGTATGAGGGCGTATGTCAGACGCGTACTAATGGCGCCTATGGAGGGATCGTCTTAAAGGAGTGTCTTTATTATGTCCCCAACAACGGCATCAGCAAATATGCTTGATGGCAAGAACTCTATGTGTACCAATTCGTTGGAACTCCAAGTGCAGAGTGTTGTAGCAAACGTATTTTCCCTACAAGGGTGACTCGAGGGTTTATATAGAACTCTCGGGGAATTGGCTTAGAAGCTGAATTCTTCCTCTCCTCTTCTAGAAACCTGCAAAGTAAAGTGTTTTCCTTGTGTCCCCAACTCAACCTTGTGGTTGTCAAGCACAAGGTTTTGTATTAGTAATACAAAAGGCAATGTAAAATAAAAGTAAAGTGCAATAAGTAAAGTAAGCAAGCTAAATAAAAGTAGTGAAAGGCTAATAGTTTTTAGGTTTTGTCTGTGTGTGTATGTGGAGAAAGTATTTTTTGGTATTTTCAGAATAGTACATAACAATAAATGTAAAGTGTGGTAATAGTGTTGGACAAATGTTTCTAATGATTTAAAATATCAGGGGTTCATGGGTTCACTTGTCTACTCTCTTTTTAAGTTGTAGTGGACACAAACAATTCATCAATGATATAATATTGGTGAAACTTCAACATGTGTTTGATAAGCATTCATATGGGCATTACGTCCTAACATAGAGATGATGCGACACATCTCTTTTATACTCCCCAATAAAGGGAAAATTCCAAGCAATCTTGAATTAAGAATCAACAGAGTATAACCTTAAGTAATTTGAAATTATGTTTGAATATCAAATATGATACCTTGAACAATCAAGATTATCACACTGTCACATGACAATTATAGCACATGTATTCACTTTATCCCTAGTGAGGTAGCAAAATAAAGGAAAATATCATAGTCTTGCATAAAAGTTGGATCAGAACAAATACTTAAAAACAGGGTAAATGATATGCATGTACCAATACATCGTACACATAACAGATTCCAATCTCATATATCAATATCATAGAATAAAGATCCACCACATAGAAATTACATATATGACCATAATCATGTTGGGCAGCTCATATGGTACTACATCTATGAAGAAAAAGAGAGGGATAGGTCAAGCTACTGCCATAAACGCATAGTCTAGAGGTGGACTACCCCCTCTTCATGATGGTGATGATGGTGGAGAAGGTGGAGATTCCTCCAGCGGCGGCTCCGACGGAGTTTCCCCCTCCAATCTTTGCTGGTTTTGGCTATGTTTTGGTGCTTCTCTATTTCCGCCACGCTCTCTTCGAGGAAGCCTCAGGAAGTCCTTTATACAGGGGTTTTTATGTTAGACGGGGTCCGTGGGCAAAATAATCAAGTGAATCATATGGTCGAGGAGGGAAAGACACCTGGTGGCGCGCCCCCTTGCTGGGCGCGCCACCAGGGCCCTCATGCCCCATCTCGTGAGATCCAAGTGCTCCAGATGCTTCTCTTGATGAAATATTGACATCCCCCGAACCCTAGCTCAATTTGAGTTAGTTTATGTCCCTAAAATTTAAAAATACATGAAACATGGTTTTCCTATCCTGTAGAGTTATAACCAAAATAAAGGGACCATCGGTAATTCTCCAAAAATCAATAAAAAATATGGATATAACATCATATAATAGGTTGCTTGGAGTATATCCCTTTTTAGTGGAGTATAAGTAAGACGTGTAGTATCATCTTTATGTTAGGAGGTGGTTCCCATATGAATGTTAATCAAAACAAATAATAAAATCACATCAATATTAAGTTATCTATCATGTTCTTAATGCCACCACACCTTTATGAGATAATAGACAAGTGAACCCATGAACGTTGGTCCACTTTTTATAATAAGAAACAACTTTTGCTTGACTTTAGATTTTCAGGGTTAATTATTCAAAAATATCTTTACTTCTTGCAACTACAACCAAAAACCCAAAAACATCTTTATTTACTTGTTTTAGTTTACTTCAAGTTATAGTTTTCTTTCTAGTGTCTTATTTATTGTTATTTTACTTTACTAATACTGAAGCCTTATGTTCGACAACCACACGGTGGAGTTGGGAGCACAAGACAAAGATTTTGCTTTGCAGATTGCTAGACAAGTTTGGAAGAAGCTCCGTCTTTATTTCCCGAGAGTTTAATATAAACCCCAAGTCAATCTGGTGGGAAAATTTCTCTTGCTGCATCACTCTACACTTCTAATCCCAAAGAATTGATACACTTGCTGTAGTGTCGTCATCTGATCCAAAAGATAAAAGAGAATCGAGTTATTTGCTTCGTTCTACTATATGGACCAAGATAAATGTTGGTCACTCGCTTGGTACTTGCAAGTTCACGGTAGGTGAACTTTCCTCTTTGCTTAGTCAATCGTCCAACTTTCCTTTTGTGTGTGGTTATTTTAGAATATCCAACTCAACTTTCAAATATAAAACTTTTGAGAACTCGATTTTTTGAGAATCTAAAACTTTATGATTCAATCTTTTTTCAAACACTTTTGGAATTTCAAACTTACAAAAATTCGAACTTTTAGAAATTCAAGCTTTAGTTAAATTTCACAATAAAGAAATTTTGAAAATTTAAAATTTCAGAATAAAATTAGAAATCTAACCTTTTGGAAATGTAAAATTTATGTGTGGGAGAGAGCCACATGGGCCGGGCCGCATAGTTTTACCTATCTGCAATTTGCCGATGAAAACGTCCAAAGTACGAGTTGGCTAGCCGAGCCCACCGTAATTCCCTTGGAGTGCTTTCATTCTCATAGATGGGTAACAAAATTATCTTTGGCCCACGGGAACCGAGAAATGATATTTCACACTAATTTGAGGGTTGCCATTGTATTTTTTATGAGCATTGATTGGTGAATGCAGATGAAAAAAAATTATATATAGAAAATAGGTTGATTATGAGACTTCTATAAGAAATGACTAATTTGGAAACAAAACAAAATTATCATTCTTTGTTTTTGGTGCAAGAGTAAGCTAATTTCTCATTTAGATACGTAAGTAGCACACCAGAATTCCATTATTCAAGTTCATAACGTGAGTAGTTTGTATTTATAGCAAAACAATGGTGGGAGTAAACTTTTACATTTTGCATACAAAATTAGTATTCCTTTGTTCCAAAACAAGTGGTGCAACTTTTTCTAGATACGGACGCCTAGATAAGTCCGTATCTAGTCAAAGTTGCGACGGCTATTTTGGAATAGAGTTAAGATGGCCCAAGGTGGATGACTCAATCATATAGATACACAGTGCATGTTAATGAAAACTACTGATGGATAACATGGATTAAGTTGTCAAGTGAAATCTCACTTAAATCCTACTTATAATTTGTTTAATTTTTTGAGTGCAAATTATAAGAACAAAATTTACACTAGAAAGCTAAAATGCTCGGTAATGAGACTTAGGTGACATCCACTAAGGTACACGCAGGATCAAAGGGTGTAAATACACGCACGCACGCAGCCATGCAGGGTACATAGACGTGACGTGACTGACGCCCGAATTGAATCAACAAGTAAGTTATCCGATCGAGCAGCTGACGGTTAAGATTCTTGGACCACCGTAGCACGCTTCCTCCCGTACGTATGCCTTCTCCGGCAGATAGGCCTGGCAGCGTGCCCGGCCGTCCTGTGTGTCTGCCTATCCTCGAGCTAGTGTCCTGCTTGGACCCTCACGATGAAATCGAATCGTCCCCCACGCACCCACAGGCCACAAGGCTTCACTATCATCTTTTCCCGCGAAAGAAATATGAGCTGCGTAATGCCAACCGGTGGTAACGCGTCAAAACACAAGCGGTTTAGAGCATCCTGGGTTCTAGTACGGTGTTCGACAACATCGTCTAGTGGGTGATTTGCGATCATGAAAACAAGGGAAGGAAAAAAATCTGAACCAATTTTGTGCCTCCACCTCATCCCGTAAGTTTGTGTCCCGTAAATGTTTCCCGTAAGTGTAGTATCAGTGTTTGGGCAGCCATGTGTGGGGTGCCTCTTCCTAAGCTGCGGGATATATACAAAGAGCTCTGGGCGGGATATGGATTCAGAAAGCAGCGATAAAAGGCAGTAAATGGTGGTGTGTATTTGTTAGAACTCAAAGATTGAGAGTAAAACTTGTGATTGATGGGCAAAGCTCTTTTATACAAGGATTTGGGACGTCTCCGTAGAGACGTCTGTTACAAAGAGATAGCAGTTGTCACATGAGAAGGCGCCTGTACGGACGATCGCGTCTGTACGACGCTTTGGACACAATACAAACGATGCCTAATCTAATGACGGTTCCTAAACGTCTGTTGGCTAAGCGACCCTTCGGGAGAGTCGGTTGTAATCCTAACACTCCCCCTTGAATTGAACAAAGCTGCTTCTCATATGTCTTGTATTCCTTGTATAATCTTGAGAATATTGGTCTTGATCACAAGCGTATATTATCTTGAATAACTCCCCCAAAAACCCTGTGGGAAAAATATGAGGAGAATAGTATTTGATATGTTGTGAAAACTCATTTAAAACCCACACTGGGAAAAGTAAGGAGAAAATGATACAACATATAATGATTATTGTCTCTTTGATCTTATATGAGAAAACCTTGAAAGGATAAAACTCATTGGTAAGTTTAGAGAAAAATTAATATGTCTTTGTATACATCCATTAAAAACCCCGGTGGGAAAAATAAGATATATGCCATATATTATTGTGTTGATATTACCTCATTAAAAACCTTGATGAGAACCATGAGAGTAAACTCATAAAGGGAAAAAGAGTGTAATATAATGTTTGAATGGGCTATAATTCAGAGAGATACTCCCCCTGATCCTTGCAAATCACGAAATCGTCGCATACCAATTCCACGAACATATTTTTTAAATGTTGAGACTGGTAGAGACTTTGTGAATAGGTCAGCGAGATTATCGCATGATTTAACTTGCAAGATGTTTATATCCCCACTCTTTTGTAATTCATGAGGATAAAACAATTTAGGTGCAATATGTTTAGTGATATTGCTCTTTATGTAACCCGTTTGCATCTGAGCAACACAAGCAGCATTATCTTCGTAGATAATGGTTGGAGATTTGATAGAACCTTTACCACATGATTGTTGTATGTGGTTTATCATCCTTCGAAACCATACGCATTCGCGTGATGCCTCATATAAGACGATTATTTCAGAATGATTGGTGGATGTAGCCACTAGGGTATGTTCAGAAGACTTCCATGAGATGGCTGTACCACCATGTAGGAACACAAAACCGGTTTGTGATAAGGCATTATGGGGGTATGATAAGTAGCCCAATCATCTCAATGTCCAAATTTTTGCTGAAATTGAAAGAATAAGCCAAGATCCTTTGTGCCTTGGAGATATCGAAAGATATTCTTCACTCCATTCCAATGACGTTTCGTGGGAGCTGCGCTATGTCTAGCCAGTAAATTTACTGCAAATGCAATGTCAGGCCTGGTGCAATTTGCGAGATACATGAATGCTCCAACAGCACTGAGATATGGGACTTCTGATCCCAATATCTCTTCTCCTTCATCCCTTGGTCTAAATTGATCTTTCTCTACGTCTAGAGATCGAACAAACATGGGAGTTTTGAATGAATAGGATTTGTCCATATTGAATTTTTCCAATATTTTCTGGATATAGGCGGTTTGATGAACCAAAATACCTGAGGGAAGGTGCTCGAGTTGTAATCTGATACGTCCCAAACGTATCTATAATTTCTTATGTTCCATGCTACTTTTATGATGATACTCACATATTTTATACACATTATATGTCATTATTATGCATTTTCCGGCACTAACCTATTGACGAGATGCCGAAGAGCCAGTTGTTGTTTTTCTGCTGTTTTTGGTTTCAGAAATCCTAGTAAGGAAATATTCTCGGAATTGGACGAAATCAACGCCCAGGGTCCTATTTTTGCACGAAGCTTCCAGAAGTCCGAGGAGTAAACGAAGTGGGGCCACGAGGCGGCGACACGCACAGGCGGCGCGGCCTGGCCCTTGGCCGCGCGACCCCGTTGTGTGGGCCCTCGTGACGCCTCCCGACCTGCCCTTCCGCCTACTTAAGGTCTTCGTCGCGAAACCCCCAGCATCGAGAGACACGATACGGAAAACCTTCCGGAGACGCCGCCGCCGCCAATCCCATCTCGGGGGATTCAGGAGATCGCCTCCGGCACCCTGCCGGAGAGGGGAATCATCTCCCGGATGACTCTTCACCGCCATGGTCGCCTCCGGAGTGATGAGTGAGTAGTTCACCCCTGGACTATGGGTCCATACACTACTAGAAAAAAGGCTTTCAGTGGCGCACCACATATAGCCATCAGTGGCGCACTAGTGGTGCGCCACTGTTATCACGCCACTGCTAACACATAGTAGTGGCGCACTAGGGGTGCGCCACTACTAGCCTCAGATACCTGTGGCGCACCGCCCGGTGCGCCATTGACATGTCCTCCAGTGCGCCACTACTACTCCAAAGTGGTGCGCCACTGTTGGTCGAGGCGTGCGCCACCACTCGTGTAGAAGAGGTGCGCCACTCGCTACCGTCTTGCGTGCGCCACCGGTCCAGCTAGTAGGTGCGCCACTGCTGCGTGAGTACGTGCACCACTCGCCCTCTCCGGGACGTGCGCCACTACTACTTATCCCGGTGCGCCACCGCTAGTCTCGGAGAGGATCACAGGGCAGTGCGCCACTCGGATCCAGTAGCAGTGCGCCACCGCTACTTAGTGGTAGTGCGCTACGGATGGTCCACTAGTGCGCCACCGCTAAGATTTCGAAATTTTTTTTGTATCTTGGCAGGTATTTATACAGGTTGTATATGACGAGTACAATAGCACAATACAGGATATATAACAGCATATAAACAACGAGCACAGCTTATCCATACATAGTTCTTCACATTAGCCCCACATGATTCATAAGCATTCACATTAGAGGTTACAATGCAAGTTACGGTGTTACAAGTCACAAATGAGCTAGTGGTTACACAAGGTCGATCATCTAAACTAGCATCACATAGAAGAGAGCTAGAGTCACTACTAGCACCGTCCCGATGAAAGTGGTCTTCATCCGGTTCCTCCTCCGCTCCGTCCTCTCTCCCGCCGGATAGCGTGCGTATCCGTCTTCGGCCTCCGCTCTAGTGGTGTACCCTTTGTAGCCGTTACCGCTAAAACGGTGAACCTGTCTCCGACACTCCTCCCGGCCGTTGTAGACTCCGGGAACCTTGCCCTTGTACACGACATACCACGTCATATCTGCGTACATATGCACAAGCCAAAGAAACATTAGTGCACGCTCATAGATGTTTGCAACGAATAAGAGCAAACTCAAAAACGATCCAAGTAGTATGAACTAAAAGGCATGCCTCATACATTGTTGGTCGGAACAAATATTAACATTTAGGGACGGAGTAAGTGAAACCAAGTAGGATGCACAAGAGATTGATACTTGTGTCATCGCACCTGGTTCACTTACCCCTCCCCCAGTGTATAGGTGACCAACATTCTAATCATCGGCATTTTGAGATACCAAAGCAAATGGAAGAATGACAAGGGCCTCATACTTTGTCGATCCAAACAAATATTAACATTTAGGGAAGGCGTTAGCGAGGCCAAGTAGGATGCACAAGAGATTGATATTTGTGCCATCGCACGAGGCTCGCTAGCGCCCCCAAGTGTAGTGACCACAAAATTTAATCATCGGCCAATGCAATTAAGAAGTGCCAACTCAAATAAGAAACAAGTAGCTAGTATGAACTAAAAGGCATGCCTCATACATTGTTGGTCGGAACAAATATTAACATTTAGGGAAGGCGTCGTGAAACCAAGTAGGATGCACAAGAGATTGATACTTGTGTCATAGCACCAGGTTCACCGACCCCTCCCCAAGTGTATAGGTGACCAAACATTCTAATCATCGGCATTTTGAAATACGAAAGCAAATGGAAGAATGACAAGGGCCTCATACTTTGTCGGTCAAAACAAATATTAACATTCCGTGATGGCGTAAGTGAGGCCAGGTAGGATGCACAAGACATGGATATTTGTGCCATCACACCAGGCTCACTTACGTCACCACGGAGTGTACAAGTGACCAACCATTCTAATCATCGGCTAATGCAATTAAGAAGTGCCAACTCAAATAAGAAACAAGTAGCTAGTATGAACTAAATGGAATGCCTCATACATTGTTGGTCGAAACAAATATGAACATCCCGGGATGGCGTTAGTGAGGCCAGATAGGATGCACAAGAGATTGATATTTGTGCCATCACACCAGGCTCACTAGCGACACCCCGGAGTGTACAGTTGACCGAACATTCTAATCATCGGCATATGCAAACAAAATTAACGACCAAATCAAGTGCGGAAAACGATAGAGCCATATATATAAGTTCACAAACATAGCCGAACTAGTAATTAAACAGACATGCAAGTAAAGTGCTGGATAAAGTTTATTACAACAGGAAGCTCGTCTTTAGTTCACAACTACATAACTAGGCTCGCACATCAAGACTTTCTCGGAGCGTGGATAAAACCACCGCCTTTCTTCAAGCACATCCATGAGCGGTAGTCGTCACCCTGCATTTGGAGCATTGTGTCTATGTCACTGTTTGACGGCTGATAGCCGGCGAAGAACTCTCCCGCGCTTCTAACGACATCTTGATGGATGATTTCACAAAACTCTACTTGGATGCGGAAGAAGTCTTGCTTGATGCCGTCGTCGAGGACCCGCGCCAATTTGTTGGCCCAGTCTCCGAGATGCTCGGTAGCGTAAGCCGCTGCTGGTCCCGTATGAACTTATCCATGTGATAGAGGGCGTAGTAGGCATCCTTGTTACTAGAAGGCGGCTTCTTGACGCAGGGAAACTTTGTTTGGTGCTTGAACACATGCTTCCCGTACCTAACATTTGGCCTCTGCATGTTGCCTTTCGCTTTGACGTAGGCATTGAGAGCATCATCAAGTACGCTCTTGACATTCGTGTAGTCCGTGATTGACTTACCGTCCGCATCGAGGTATGTGGCCACGGAATGTTTCGGGGTTATGGAGATGAGTGTGCAGGTTTTGTCTCTGCGTAGAACACATAATGTTTAAGAACATGACGATTGAAATCTAAATAAATCATGAGTTAAGACCGGTACGGTGAGGGGGTGACTTACTCGGGAAATACAGGCAGGAGGATGTTACACTTCTTCTGGTTCGCTAGAAAGAAGTCTTTGAGGTATCCACTCGCGACCGCCCGGTCTCCGGCGGTGGCCAAGTGGACGGCACGCATGTAGAAGGGGTCGGCTATCGCGATGTCCGGGATGTTGTGTCTAATGATCCGCATCGCCTTGCTGAGCGAGTATAGGCGAATGAAGGTGTAGTGCAGCGGATAACTGTTCAGCATGGCAAAGATGTCATCATACCGCAGGAAGATCTTCTCCGCGAAGCCACTATCGACAAAGCCATGGCCCTAGCAAGCACCTAGCATCCTTCAAATGAATCAACACCTAGCAACCACCAGGAAGCACTAGCAAGCAGCATTTCAAGCAAAGACAGACCGGCTCAAACTAGAGGCTTTTGCAAGCAGCATTTCAAGCAAGCAGCAAAGATCTGGCTCAAACTAGAGGCTTTTGCAAGCAGCATTTCAAGCATTTCAAGCAGCAGCAACGATCGGCTCAAACATCAAGCAGCAAGGGCACCAACCAATAGGCTTTTGCAAGCAGCATTTCAAACATCAAGCAGCAGCAGCACTGGCTCAAACATCAAGCAGCCTAGGTAGCACCAGCAAGCGGCAGCACTAGAGGAGGAGGAGGGGCATCGGGGGCTACCTGTCTGCAAGTGGGGCGGCGGTCCTCTACGGTCGCTTCAACGGTCGAGGGCGGCGCGACGTGCTTCGGCAGCTGCTGCTCCACGAGACGCGCGTGGCGTGCTGCTCCTCCGCGGCAAGGTCGGGGACGAGGTCGCAGACAAGGTGGGAGAGGCAGTCGCCGATGGTAAATCGAGGGGGAGCTTGAGAGGATCTGCGTGGGGGAGAGAACGTGAGGCGAGTGGGGATCGAGGTGAATCGAGGGGGGAGGCGGCCGCCGGCGAGGAGGTGAATCGAGGGGGACGTACCTGCGCGACACCGCCGGAGTCTGTGGTCGCTCGCGTCGCTCAGGGGAGGTGGCGTCGGAGAGGGGGCGCCGGGATCGCTCGCGTCGCCGGGGGAGGTGGCGTCGTCGTCGGAGAGGAGAGGAGGCAGTGGTGCGTTGGATCTGGTCGGGACGAGGAAGAAGGGGAAATTTGGCTAAGTCCCACGGTGCCTTAGCAATAGCGCACCTCTCGGGTGCGCCACTATGAGGCTTAGCAATAGCGCACCTCTAGGGGTGCGCCACTACCAGTTTAGGTTTGGGTCAAAACGAAGACAAACCAATGTTTGACATATCCCGATTAGTACCGCACTGGCTCTGTCCCTGGTTGGTTTGTGCCTAACCCTGCCGGCCAGGTTCGAACCCTGGCGGCCCCATTTTTTTTCCCTTTTTTTTAAAATTGATTTAACACTATAATAAATAGCATAATACACCAAAATAAAAGGCATAAATAATTATAATTATGTAGAATATTTAAAATACTATAGAATCTAGAAAATATCCAAAAATATAAATTATATGTCTATTTTGATCGGTACAATGTGTGGATTAACAATATGACATCCATTATTCATACAAGAAAATGATACATAATTATCTTTTCACAATCTTCTTGCCCTTCTTTCTCGCGGTTGAATAATTTAGCCCCGGAACTCCTAGACTTCTTCTCTTGAATGGACGGCCTTTAGGTAGGGTGGTCCCGCTTCTTCTTGTTGTGTATGGTTCTTCATCATCGTCGTCGTCATCTTCCATCTTCGGATCGCCGTACTCGGTCAAAGTCTAGCTCGTTGGCGGCTCCATCCATTCCGACGATGCTCCTTTTGCCTCTCCTCACGACAACACGGCTGGGCTTTTGCGGGTCGGTAATGAAGAAGCATTGGTCCACTTGGGAAGCTAGTACCCATGGCTCATATTTCGCGGTGACCTTTGCGCCCGCTGTCTTGGATTTGGCTTCGGGTATAACCATGGTGGTGAAATGCCGGTCTTCTTTATGACGTTCTTGGCCCACCCGACACGTGAACATCGGCACATTCTCTCCGGCGTAGCTCAGCTCCCAGATCTCCTCGATCTTTCCGTAGTATCTCCGCTTGACGTCACCGGTGTAGGACTCCATCGTTACCCCGGAGTTCCGATAATCGCTCTTCATGTCCTTTTCCTCGGTGTAGAATGTGTAGCCGTTGATATCGTACGCCCGAAATGTCATCAGGTTGTGTTCGGCGCTTCGTGACAAGGCGAATATGAGTTTTTCTTCCGCAGAAGAATCCTCGTCTATAGGGTACGTCAGCATCTTGTCCTTGAACCACCGCGTGAAGGTTGAGTTGTGCTCTTTGATTATATCTCCGTCCGTCCTCTCGTTGGCCCCGATCACCGTACGTCTTTGCGATGAAGGTTTTGTGCTCTACCACCCAAGGATCGACCACGTCTATGTGTTGTAGCGCGACTAGGTTTGCTCTTTCAAAGTCGGCGATTCGACCCTTGAAGTCGACATGCATTTCGCGGCTACCGTCAGCGGTGACCCCATCCAGACGAGCTTCCCGAGATGCCTCGTTTACGGGCAGGCCAACGGGGTTCTCGATTTCTAGATAACTCGTGCGAAGGAGATGCACTCTTCGGTCGAAAGCCCTTGGCTATGCTTCCGTCTGGACGTGCCCTCGTTGCGAACGTACCCTTTGATGACACCATTCATCCTTTCGAACGGCATCATGCCGTGCAGGAACGTCGGCCCCAGCTTGGATGATATCCTCCACGATATGTACCGGCAGATGCACCATAACGTCGAAGAAAGCAGGCGGGAAGTACATCTCAAGCTCGCACAGCATCACCACGATCTCTTCCTGTAGCCTTCTAAGTTGCCTCACGCCAACAGACTTCCGAGAGATGACGTCGAAAAAGTTGCATAGGCCAAAAAGCGTTTCACGGACGTGCGCGTCCATGATCCCACGGATTGCAACCGAAGTATCCGCGTCATCAGCACGTGACGGTCGTGAGATTTCATCCCGTCGAACCTCTCGCTTCGCTTTGTCTAGGTACCTGCTTATCTTCCCCGCGTAACCGTAGGGAAGTTTTACTCCTAGGAGACAGTCAAAAACTGCTCGATCTCCTTCCGACTTAGAGTGAAGCACGCGGGGGCAGTAATATTCAATCTTTTTGGCATTTTTGCCCTTGCGACGACTTTGCGTGTCCTCCGCCTCATCGTCATCGTCATCATCATCATTAGGGCGTCCCGCGTGAAGCTCCTCCCTGATCCCAATTGATTGCAAGTCGTACCTTGCTTTCGGCCCATCTTTGGTCTTCTCGGCATGTTGAGGAGGGTACCAAGCGGACTCTCGCACACGTTCTTCGTGATGTGCATGACATCAAGGCTATGAGGCACACCGGAGGATCTTCCAAGTACGGCAAGTCCCGAAAACGGACCTCGTCTTCCATACCTTAAGCAGCGGCTCCGGCGCCTTTCGCTCTCTTTCCCGGCGGTGGGCACTCTTTCCAATTTTTCAATAGCTCGTCTATTTGCTCGCCGCTTCTCGTACGTGGCCGTCTTCGGGGTTCGTCTTCACCATCGAACAGATCCTTGCGTTTCCTCCATGCGTCGTCCTCGCGAAGCCACCTTCGATGTCCCATGAACACCGTTTTCGAGGACCCGGGATCTCTATCTAGCTGGCGGTACGTTGTGTCGTCCATGCACCTTACGCATGCATTGAATCCGTGGACCACCTGCCCCGCGACATATCCGTAACCGAGAAAGTCGTGCACCGTCGTGAGCAGTGCGGCTCTCATAGGGAAATATTCTTCCGCGGTGGCGTCCCACGTATTGGCAGGCGTGTCCCATAGCGTAGCTAGCTGGTCGTCTTCTCCTTATGTGCTTCATTGTCGGATCTTGTGAGCTGCCTAACATGATCAAGATCATCTATCTGTAATGCTATATGTTGTGTTTGTCGGGATCCGATGGATAGAGAATACTATGTTATGTTGATTATCAATCTATTACCTATGTGTTGTTTATGATCTTGCATGCTCTCCGTTATTAGTAGAGGCTCGGCCAAGTTTTTACTCTTAACTCCAAGAGGGAGTATTTATGCTCGATAGTGGGTTCATGCCTCCATTAAATCTGGGACAGTGACAGAAAGTTCTAAGGTTGTGGATGTTCTGTTGCCACTAGGGATAAAACATTGATGCTATGTCCGAGGATGTAGTTATTGATTACATTACGCACCATACTTAATGTAATTGTCTGTTGTTTGCAAATACTGAAAGGGGTTCGGATGATAACCTGAATGTGGACTTTTTAGGCATAGATGCATGCTGGATAGCGGTCTATGTACTTTGTCGTAATACCCAATTAAATCTCACTATACTTATCATATCATGTATGTGCATTGTCATGCCCTCTCTATTTGTCAATTGCCCAACTGTAATTTGTTCACTCAACATGCTATTTATCTTATGGGAGGGACACCTCTAGTGAACTGTGGACCCCGGTCCATTCTTTTACATCGAATACAATCTACTGCAATACTTGTTCTACTGTTTTCTGCAAACAATCATCATCCACACTATACATCTAATCCTTTGTTACAGCAAGCCGGTGAGATTGACAACCTCACTGTTACGTTGGGCAAAGTTCTGTGATTGTGTTGTGCAGGTTCCACGTTGGCGCCGGAATCCCTGGTGTTGCGCCGCACTACATTCCGCCACCATCAATCTTCAACGTGCTTCTTGACTCCTACTGGTTCGATTAAACCTTGGTTTCTTACTGAGGGAAACTTGCTACTGTGCGCATCACACCTTCCTCTTGGGGTTCCCAACGTACGTGTCAACTACACGCATCAAGCAAATTTCTGGCGCCGTTGCCGGGGAGATCAAGACACGCTGCAAGGGGAGTCTTCCACTTCCAATCCCTTTACTTTGTTTTTGTCTTGCTTTACTTTATTTACTACTTTGTTTGCTGCATTATATCAAAACACAAAAAAATTAGTTGCTAGTTTTACTTTATTTAATGTCTTGTTCTCCATATTAAAAACACAAAAAATTAGTTACTTGCATTTACTTTATCTACCCTTAGTTTATTTCATCATGTTTCCTCCTAAGTTCACTCTGAAAGACATACCGGTAGGACGATGGTCTATAATTAGGAGAGATAATATAGAAGATTTTTTCACTCATGTTAGTACCGCTGAAGATTTTGAAGATAGACACTTGGTAGAACTTGCTCCTACTTATGAAATTGCTGCTACTTCTTTAGTACGCATGTTGGAAACTAAATTTGTTAATCTCAATCCTATAATTCAACACATGTTTCTTACACTTGGTGATATGGAGGAAGGGGAAAAGAAAGATTTTGTTTTAGAAACCCTTCTTAAAGAATTTGGTGGTGTAGCAAGAGAGGCTAGAAAGGTCTTTATTAAATATAAGATGCTTGGCTCCTATACCAATTTTGTTAGTATCCTTAAAAAGATGGACATGGAGAGAATAAGGTACACTAATAATGTTAATGATGGTGGGGAGATTAAGACAACAATACCTTGTAAGCTCCTAGGGATGAATGACGCTCTAGAAAATAACTATGGTTGGCTTGTTCCTGAAAATTTGTTTGACGAGGATAGCAAACCTAAGAATAATGAAAAGAGAGCCTCTGAAACTCACATAGATAAGATAAAATGCATAGTTGAGAAAACTCCCAACACCTATGTCGATGCTTCACCTCTCGACAATACTTGATACACACTTTCTGCGCCTAGCTGAAAGGCGTTAAAGAAAAGCGCTTATGGGAGACAACCCATTATTTTACTTCTGCACTTTATTTTATATTTGAGTTTTGGAAGTTGTTTACTACTGTAGCAACCTCTCCTTATCTTTATTTTATTGCATTGTTGTGCCAAGTAAAGTCTTTGATAGTAAAGCCAATACTAGATTTGGATTGCTGCGCAGGAACAGCATTTCTTGCTGTCACGAATTTGAGCAGTAGTCTCTGTAGAAAAATCAAAAAATCTGCCAATTTACGTGCGTGATCCTCAGATATGTACGCAACTTTCATTCAATTTGGGCATTTTCATCTGAGCAAGTCTGGTGCCACTTTAGAATTCGTCTTTACGAACTGTTCTGTTTTGACAAATTCTGCCTTTTATTTCGCATTGCCTGTTTTGCTATGTTTGATGGATTTCTTTGTTCCATTAACTTTCAGTAGCTTTGTGCAATGTCCATAAGTGTTAAGAATGACTATGTCACCTCTGAATATATGAATTATGCACTGACCCTCTAATGAGTTTGTTTCGAGTTTGGTGTGGAGGAAGTTTTGAAGGGTCAAGAGAGGAGGATGATACAATATGATCAAGAAGAGTGAAAAGTCAAAGCTTGGGGATGCCCCCGTGATTCATCCCTGCATATTTTAAGAAGACTCAAGCTGCTCTAAGCTTGGGGATGCCCAAGGCATCCCTTCTTCATCGACAACTTATCAGGTTCCTCTAGTGAAACTATATTTTTATTCCGTCACATCTTATGTGCTTTACTTGGAGCGTCTGTTTGTTTTGTTTTTGTTTTTGTTTGAATAAATAGGATCCTAGCATTCTTTGTTTGGGAGAGAGACACGCTCCGCTGTTTCGTATGAACACATATGTTCTTAGCTTTATCTTTAATGTTCATTGCGAAAGTTGGACTATTTCATTCAATGTTATATGGTTGGAAACGGAAAATGCCGCATGTGGTAAATGGTTTAATGTCTTGAATAATGTGATACTTGGCAATTGTTGTGCTCATATAGATCTTGTTTAAGCTCTTGCATCATGTACCTTGTACTCATTAATGAATAACTACATAGAGCTTGTTAAAATTTGGTTTGCATGATTGATCTCTAGAGAGTAGATATTTTCTGGTTGAGGTGTTTAAACAACAAGGAGACAATATAAAGTCTTATAATAGCTACAATATGTTCATATGTGAGCTTTGCTGCACCTTTTATACTTGAGTTTGCTTCAAACAACCTTGCTAGCCTAACCTTGTATTGAGAGGAATTCTTCTCGTGCATCCAAATCCTTGAGCCAATAACTATGCCATTTGTGTCCACCATACCTACCTACCACATGGTATTTCTCCGCCATTCCAAAGTACATTACTTGAGTGCTACCTTTAAAATTCTATTCTTTGTCTTTGCAATATGTAGCTCATGGGACAAATAGCTTAAAAACAATTGGGGTGAAGAATATGTACTTATGTGTCTTATTTCTTAATAAGTTGCTTGTTGAGCGGTAACCATGTTTCTGGGGACGCCATCAACTCTTTTACCTTTGTTGAATATCATGTGAGTTGCTATGCATGTTCGTCTTGTCTGAAGTAAGGGCGGTTCTCACAATCAAATGGTTTGAGTATGCATACTGTTAGAGAAGAACATTGGGCCGCTAACTAAAGCCATGATTCATGGTGGAAGTTTTAGTGTGGACAATTAATCCTCAATCTCTTATGAGAATATTAACTGCTGTTGAATGCTTATGCATTAAAGAGGAGTCCATTATCTCGTTGTCTATGTTGTCCCGGTATGGATGTCTAAGTTGAGAATAATCAAAAGCGAGAAATCCAATGCGAGCTTTCTCCTTAGACCTTTGTACATGCGGCATAGAGGTACCCCTTTGTGACACTTGGTTGAAACATATGCTATGCAATGATAAACAGTGTTAATCCAAGCTAATTAGGACAAGGTGCGAGCAATATTAGTATACTATGCATGAGGCTTGCAACTTATAGGATATCTTATACATAACACATATGCTTTATTACTACTGTTGACAAAATTGTTTCTTGTTTTCAAAATGAAAAGCTCTAGCACAAATATAGTAATCCATGCTTCCCTCTGCGAAGGGCCATTCTTCTACTTTATTGTTGAGTCAGTTTGCCTATTCTTTCTATCCCAGAAGCAAACACTTGTATCAACCGTGTGCATTGATTCTTACATGTTTACTTATTGCACTTGTTATATTGCTTTGTGTTGACAATTATCCATGAGATAAACATGTTGAAGTTGAAAGCAACCGCTGAAACTTTATCTTCCTTTGTGTTGCTTCAATGCCTTTACTTCGAATTTATTGCTTTATGAGTAACTCTTATGCAAGTCTCATTGATGCTTGTCTTGAAAGTATTATTCATGAAAAGTCTTTGCTATATGATTCATTTGTTTACTCATTATCTTCATCATTGCTTCGAATCGCTGCATTCATCTCATATGCTTTACAATAGTATGATCAAGATTATGATAGCATGTCACTTCGTAAATTATCTTTGTTATCGTTTACCTACTCGAGGGCGAGTAGGAACTAAGCTTGGGGATGCTTGATACGTCCCAAACGTATCTATAATTTCTTATGTTCCATGCTACTTTTATGATGATACTCACATGTTTTATACACATTATATGTCATTATTATGCATTTTCCGGCACTAACCTATTGACGAGATGCCGAAGAGCCAGTTGCTGTTTTTCTGCTGTTTTTGGTTTTAGAAATCCTAGTAAGGAAATATTCTCGGAATTGGACGAAATCAACGCCCAGTGTCCTATTTTTGCACGAAGCTTCCAGAAGTCCGAGGAGTAAACGAAGTGGGGCCACGAGGCGGCGACACGCCAGGGCGGCGCGGCCTGGCCCTTGGCCGCGCGACCCTGTTGTGTGGGCCCCTCGTGACGCCTCCTGACCTGCCCTTCCTCCTACTTAAGGTCTTCGTCGCGAAACCCCCAGTACCGAGAGACACGATACGGAAAACATTCCAGAGACGCTGCCGCCGCCAATCCCATCTCGGGGGATTCAGGAGATCGCCTCCGCACCCTGCCGTGAGAGGGAATCATCTCCCGGAGGACTCTTCACCGCCATGGTCGCCTCCGGAGTGATGAGTGAGTAGTTCACCCCTGGACTATGGGTCCATAGCAGTAGCTAGATGGTCGTCTTCTCCTTATGTGCTTCATTGTCAGATTTTGTGAGCTGCCTAACATGATCAAGATCATCTATCTGTAATGCTATATGTTGTGTTTGTCGGGATCCGATGGATAGAGAATACTATGTTATGTTGATTATCAATCTATTACCTATGTGTTGTTTATGATCTTGCATGCTCTCCGTTATTAGTAGAGGCTCCGGCCAAGTTTTTACTCTTAACTCCAAGAGGGAGTATTTATGCTCGATAGTGGGTTCATGCCTCCATTAAATCTAGGACAGTGACAAAAAGTTCTAAGGTTGTGGATGTGCTGTTGCCACTAGGGATAAAACATTGATGCTATGTCCGAGGATGTAGTTATTAATTACATTAAGCACCATACTTAATGCAATTGTCTGTTGTTTGCAACTTAATAATGGAAGGGGTTCGGATGATAACCTGAAGGTGGACTTTTTAGGCATAGATGCATGTTGGATAGCGGTCTATGTACTTTGTCGTAATGCCCAATTAAATCTCACTATACTTATCATATCATGTATGTGAATTGTCATGCCCTCTCTATTTGTCAATTGCCCAACTGTAATTTGTTCACCCAACATGCTATTTATCTTATGGGAGAGACACCTCTAGTGAACTGTGGACCCCGGTCCATTCTTTTACATCGAATACAATCTACCGCAATACTTGTTCTACTGTTTTCTGCAAACAATCATCATCCACACTATACATCTAATCCTTTGTTACAGCAAGCCGGTGAGATTGACAACCTCACTGTTACGTTGGGGCAAAGTTCTGTGATTGTGTTGTGCAGGTTCCACGTTGGCGCCGGAATCCCTGGTGTTGCGCCGCACTACATTCCGCCACCATCAACCTTCAACGTGCTTCTTGACTCCTAATGGTTCGATTAAACCTTGGTTTCTTACTGAGGGAAACTTGCTACTGTGCGCATCACACCTTCCTCTTGGGGTTCCCAACGGACATGTCAACTACACGCATCATAATCCCAAGCAAAATTTGGTTTTACGCAATTCCTTCATTTCAAATTCTGCCTTTAGGTGATTGGGTGCTTCATCAATATCTTGTGTGTTACCAATGATGTTTAAATCATCAACATACACCGAAATAATGCAAAATCCGGTCTCAGACTTTTTGATGAAAACACATGGACAATCATCATTATTGGAGTATCCCCTTTTCAAAAGGAACTCACTAAGTCGGTTGTACCACATGCGTCCCTACCGTTTTAAGCCGTACAAAGACTTATTTAGTTTTACACAATATACGTTGCGTTTTGCGTTTGGATTCGGGACTGGGACTCCATCGGGAACTTTCATGTATATGTCCAAATCAAGTGAGCCGTAAAGGTAAGCGGTCACCACGTCCATCAACTGCATAGATAGACAATTTTGTACTGCCATCGAAATAAGATATCGAAAACTAATACCACTCATTACTGGAGAATTTGTTTCATTGAAATCAATGCCTGGTCTCTGCGTGAAACCTTGGGCTACAAGCCTTGCTTTATATGTCACCACCTCATTGTTCTTGTTACTCTTACAGACGAAAACCCATTTGAATCCCACGGGGAAAACTCTGGGAGGTGTAGGTATTGCTTCAGTGAATACCTTTCTTTTATTGAGCGAGGCTAATTTAACTTGGATTGCATCCTTCCATTTAGACCAGTCGGAACGTTTCTCACACTCTGCGATGGTCTTTGGATCATAATTATTTAGAAGGTTGTTCGCAACTGTAGTTGAGAAATATATGTCGACAATCGTAGACTTACGATTGTAAGATTCTCTAGAATATTTATAGTTTGTGGAAATTTCATTTACCCTTGTTGACTGGTCGTGATTTCCCAATACGATTGAGTTAGGATTTTCCGATGTCCCAGTCATTGAGTGCACAACTGAGATGGGTTGTGGAGGCCGTTCTTCCACTGGGTGTTCATTACCCATTTGATGATTATCAACGCTAGGTTGATTTACATTTACTGGTTCAGAGGGTTTCTTCCTCTGTTTCCTTTGTTGCTTGCGAGAAGCTGAATCATGTTCGGTGGCCGTACTTCTCCCCCTCTTCCTTTGAACAGGGAGTTGAGTGGTTTTTGTTGGTACCTCCACTCTTTCGGGCACATTTCTGGCGGGATTATAGGATTTTTTAACACCTTTATAGTCAGTAAATGAATCTGGCAGGTTATTTGCAATGTGTTGTAAATCAATTATTTTCCGAACTTGAAGTTTAGTTTCTTTAGTACGTGGATCAGAGGAGGAAATGCCTTGGGCATTCCAATCGATTTTCGGGCATTCTTTTTGGTACTTGATGTCTCCCCTAATGCCGGGAAATGTTCCTCATTAAAGATGCAATCAGCGTGACGGGCTGTGAATAGATCTCCAGTGAGGGGTTCAAGGTACTTGATTATCGACGGTGATTTGTACCTCACATAGATCCCCAATTTCCTATGTGGGCCCATGGATGTACGCTGCGGTGGTGAGATGGGCACATATATATGTGGTGCATCCAAATTTACGCAGACGGGAAATATTTGGTAGATTTCCACGTACTAATTGCAGAGGGGAAGTGCTGTGATATGCAGTTGATCGCAATTGAATTAAGTCAGCAGCGTGTAAAACTGCGTGACCCCAACATGAAGTTGGTAATTTGCAATTCATTAATAATGGTCGTGCAATGAGCTTAATACTCTTAATTAGGGATTCGGCCAATCCATTTTGTGTGTGGAGGCATGGGACCGAGTGTTTAACCTCAATTCCTAGTGCCATGCAATAATCATTGAAGGCACGCGAGGAAAATTCAGCAGCGTTGTCCATTCGAATTGATTTAATTCGATTCCCATGATAATGAGCTTATAATTTAATAGTTTGCCTCATTATTTTCGCAAATGCATGGTTTCGTGTGGATAATAGACACACATGAGACCATCGTGTAGATGCATCAATTAGAACCATGAAATACCTAAAAGGTCCAGATAATGGTTGGATTGGACCACAAATATCACCTTGAATCCGTTCAAGGAATTGGAGTGGTTCCGCTTGAACTTTAAGATAAGAGGGTCGTAAAATGAATTTCCCGGTAGCACATGCAGTGCACACAAAATTTGAAGATTATGAGAATTTGGCTTCATTTAAGTCATGACCATTGGAATTGCCGATAAGTTTCCTCATCATCCCGATACCGGGTTGACCAAGGCGATCATGCCAGGTTTGAAATGCGTTGACATTCTGAAAAATTACCTTATACGCAATGTGTGCTACGGGTTTTATGTATGTGTAGTACAATCCTGATGATAAAGAGGGAATTTTCTCAATATTTGTTTGCCATATCCGTTGTCTTTGGAAACGAGGAGATATTCCTCCTTGTTGTCTTCATGGGTTTCAATGTGAAAACCATTTTTTTGGATATCTCGATAACCTATGAGGATACGAGTTAAATCGGGATACAATAAAGCATCCTCAATCATAATTTGTGTACCCATAGGAAGGGTAAATATGGCGCGTCCTGTGCCAACAATTACTGCATCGCGTCCAGCAATCGTTAAAATATCTCCATTCATCTTTGTAAGAGTTTGGAAATACTTTATTTCCCTAAGTATAGAGTTTGTGGTACCACTACCCACTAGGCACATTTCTTCCTCCATTTGGATTGACTCCCGTAGAAATCTTTCCCTGTTTCTTCCTTTCACTCCTCCGATGATTGCTCTCGGTAGAGGCTAGTGCATGATAACGTGTTAGAACTCAAAGATTGAGAGTAAAACTTGTGATTTCAATGATCTGGGCAAAGCCCTTTTATACAAGGATTTGGGACGCCTTCGTAGAGGCGCCTGTTACAAAGAGATGTCAGTTGCCACATGAGAAGGCGCATGTACGGACGATCGCGTCCGTACGATGCTTTGGACACAATACAAACGATGCCTAATCTAATGACGGTTCCTAAACGTCTGTTGGCTAAGCGACCCTTCGGGGAGTCGGTTGTAATCCTAACAGTATTAATGCCGTTAGACTACCCACAATGGGAGTATCATAGCTAGTATCATGCACCGCATGCATGCAAAATGCTGATGTGTCGCATCAATTAATGATGAAAGAGATGATAGTAGTATCATAGGTAGATACTATATCATAGCACGTAGAACTAGAAAAATTAATTTCAAACAAATCTTGTACACATGTTTGTATTGAGATTCTACAAATCAATAAATATTGTAAGCTTATAATATTAGTACATGATACTATGCATTGTGGAGATAATATCATACGCTGATACTACCCTATGATACTTCCCATTGTGAGAAAAGGCAACGGAGACGAGACATCTTGCATGTCTCTACCTGAGAAATTATCGCCGGCATTTAGTTAGTTTAGGCTGACTAGCCGCTTTATAATGACATGGCTGGCCCACCTCTCGATATCCGCCGTAGTGTCGACAATGGCTTGTCCTTGGTGCTCCCAAGAATCTCGGATAGTTTACTGATCTGTAAAAAACGGCTAAGCGTATTTTTATGTCTGGCGCATCCATTAGACCTACCATGGGCTATCGACTATGCGAGTGGGAATGCTCATAAGCATTGACAAGAGTAACATACGCGACCACCATCGCTCGCGGGGCCGGCTGGCTCACGGATGGAAGAAATCCCCCAGGTTACCATGACGTATCGGCCCTGTAAGCTCATACCCCATGCATGTGTACTCCGGAACGTGTAGCATCAGTCCACGGCTCCACGCCCGATTGACATGTCGCCTGGGTTCCACTACGCCCACAAAATTTACGTGTTGCCTTTTGGCAGAGGTGAACAAAGCAAGCTATCCATTCCCTGGTCCTGTCAACTGCTGCCGCTTAAGTACGTACTTGCGGCATACGCAGGCTCGCTTGTACGTATGATCGGGATCAGATGCCGATATGTAGAAAAGCGCGCCACGGTACAATTGAGAGAAGACAATGTGGTACATATCATGTTTTGTCTAGCAGATCAGAAGTTGTGGTTTGAAAATAAAGGAGTAAGGCGTGAGCATAACACAACAGGACGGTAATTTTCATGGCCAAGTAATTAGGCATGCGCGTGTTTTACTTTCTCAACACTCAACACGAGTTTGGAGTGGTTATAACACATTTACGGCTGGAATCTGCTATCGCAGTGACGTTTGCAGCCACGGAGTCACTTCTTTAGTTTTCAAGACGTGTAGCATCAAGACCACTATTACATTTTGTGATCTGGGTATCTCGCTAGCCGCTACGATTTCTCGATTCCCTAGTAGAGCTCTTTTACCTTACATAATCTTTGTGACCGTGTAAATATGACCAGTGTGTGGATTTGATGCATGAGATTGCGACCGCTAAGCGATAAGGAGGAGGGGGTGAGAAGAAAAAACTGTTGCGCCCGGAGCTTCCTGCAAGATCCACCGCGGCACAAGGAGAAGAGATTGCAGCTAGAAAGGGAGGGAGGAGCACAAAAATGAGGCCGGCGAGGGGACTGACAAGATGGGCAGGCGCTGGTGCCAAAGTGCCGTACATTGTGGAGGGGTTAGTAAGTTGACGACCAATAAACTTTTCGTTTAAATCACTTCTGAAACCTGAATCACTAAGACAAGATTGCGCGTGCATGGAGCCCATGCATGTTGGTCTTATTTTCTAATATAGTACCTCCGTTAGAGAATATAAACTTTTTAAGAAAGGTAATCCAAAATATAAGGCTTTTTAGAAAGGCAGTTTAGCTTTCTAAAAAAACTTACATTTCGGAATAGATGTAGTAGCAAATTTAATAATACCACAACTATTTAGGATAGTGTTTCACGAAACATAAACCAAGGAAACCACACATGTCGGAATAAAATGTTATGCATGACCAAGATCTTGTGTTTTAGCCGGCGGCTTTGACTGACCAACTCAATTATTATGCCAAATGTGAGATTGTCAAAGTAGTATTAGTTAAGATGGACCATTCATTCCCAAATAACAAGTGAGGGCACAAGATATTTGATTATTGTAGCATTAGCGAGCACCTGATTTTGATCAACTAGTCATGATTATTTCTGTTCAAAAGCCTTACGTTTCCATTAGCTTCCGTGTTAAGTAAAATGTTGATCGCAAAAACACTTACGGAACGATATGATAATTCAGAACCGTAGAACTAAGTATCAGATGCAAAGTAGCACGTCTAATAACAAGTATCAGATCAAAAGGTTTCAAAAAAAAAAAGTAGCACGTCTATAGAAGCCAACAAATAAGTCACATTAATCCTTTTTTTTAAGATACGTACACAGTGAGTAATGCTCATCTGGTCAAGAACCTTTGCATTTCATGCCCCATTTCCTTTTGATGCCCTGTGACAGAATTTTGCCACAAAATAAAATGGGGGAATATACCTGACACTCCCACCATGCATGCAGATTTTGCTAAAGCTTTCTGTCCGAGAAAAGGAAGCAAAGGGAAGAAAGCATATAATATCTTTTCGCCAGAGCCACTTTGCTCTTGAGTTGACACAATGCGCACCATCCATATGCAAAGAGGAAAATAAATGTTATTCCAATGCATGCATGTTGCATTTCCTTCTCCTGCCAACTTTGTTTATGCCGTTGGAATTATGCCAAATTAGCATCCGGCTTGATGTGAAAACGAGCCCGAGATAATTAACCACTTTTTCTTCGCTGGACTGATACTATTCCAGAATACCAGATTGCAGTGACGAGCACCACAATACCAGATTTTAGAAATGATTGACCAAGTATACGTACACTTGGACATGTCTCCTCCTCGATCGCCGTCTCTTCCAGCCCGGCCGGCCATCTGGATCTCGTTCGATTCTTGGCTCCTTGGGCCAGAAAAATTAATTAGAGCATCCAAATTCCGATCGTGATCTAGCTCAGGTGCAACGACGGCAAGTGGCGCCGGGAATGTTTGGTATAGTATATGGCAAGTTGACATTGCGAGCGAGGGTGGAAAAGGAAATTAAAGCGAAGAGGGTTACCAGCATCTGCATGCGCCACGGCATCTCTCTCAACACGTAAGAGTACGCCAATATATCCGCATGTATCCGATTCCATACATGCACGATCAGAGGCTCCACCACGGCTCCACTGATCTGGAGCGTAAGCTAGGTGGTTTGAAGAACTAATTGACCTACCTTTTCTTAATTTGTTATTTTTTAACTAATGTAAGGTCACAGTGAAGCTCGCTACTACTATCACTCATTACAGGGCGATATGCCGAGGACCGGGAACCCTCGGCGTAGCCTGCTTTGGCCGTCGGCGTAGGCTACGCCGAGGACCGCCCTCGGCATAGCTCCTCGACGTATAACTCCCTCGGCAAAGCCACTATCGTCGTCGGTGTAGCCCGGCTCTCGGCGTAGCACGCTACGCCGACGGCAAAACCCTCAGCATAGACTTTTTTAAAATTCAAATTTCCCCTTTCCAAAAGATTTAAAAAAAATTCGAATTTTTTTTTATATTTTTCTATATGCCGATGGCAAAACCCTCGGCATAGACTTTTAAATTTTTAAATTTTTAATTTCTTTTACACAATTTTTTTTACTTGTATATCTTTCACCCAATACACTTTTAACTCTAGCTACACTTAATCTTAGGTTAAATTACAATCATGGTTAAACTTCCCAGTCGGTCACCCATCCTCACACTAGTCTAGCCTTAGCACGCTTAACTTCTTGGTTCCATTCGGATGAGCTTCCATTATTGAATTGACACCTCTTGCTGATAATAATAGCATATCAACCCTATTAACCCTTGAACCATGATGCACACCTCTTTATTTTTGAATCCAAAACAATTACTTAAGTAGACAACAATGAATATATAAGTAATAATAATATTGAATTCAAATAACAATAAAATTATTTTATTTTTTGGTCTTTTTCTATTTAATATGGAATAATTAATATCTTTAAATCGGAAATCAAAATTCCACAAATAATATGTCTTAATCGATCAGAAAAATGAGAGGAATCTAAATATAACATCCATATCATCATTTGAACCTAAAAATTAGAGGAATCCAAATATGACGCACAATTTGCCATGTTGCCAAAACGGCCCCCTCGGGAGATGCGAAATGGCCGTATCGGGCGGGCTGGTGCACCATTCGCCAACACGCTAAACGGACGAAAATTGGCACTTAAAGTGATGTGTTATAGACCTAAAAAAATTTGCGGAATTTATTGAGCGACGGAAAGTGTACCCCTAGTTCAAATCCGGTCGGTTTCCAGCGGATTCGGCGGGACACCGCAGGAAGCCGCAGGGATACCCAGATAGCTAGCGCGTACATATGGCATGTGATATGTGGTGCGGAGCCGGTGTCCTCCTACTACGCGGAGGTCTCGCAAAATACTAAAATGCGCCCCATGTAGCTGCTTCACAAAAAAAAACTGTTTTGGCACCCCGAAAATGAAAAAACCATCGCCCACGGGTCTGATTGGAAATCCGCTCTCGGGGCCTTGCTTCCCATCCCAGGGACCATGCACATGCCAAATATGGCCTCGTTCCGACAAACTATGCGGTGTCACGGGCCGTTTCCTACTCATTTTCCCTAAAAGGCATAGAACTCCGGATCTGATAGCCCTGTTTGTGAAGGGTTTTCCAAAATAATTGCCGTATCCTAATTCTGACTTTTGGAGTGGTTACTAGGACACATAAAATGACGTTATGCGTCTTCGCGGGATTTTCTGACTTCGTTTAAATTGCCATTTGGCCAAAACGGGCCCCCACGGAGATGCGGTATGGCCGTACCGGGCGCGCTGGTGCACCCATTTACCATCGCGCTAAACGGAAAAAAATTCGCAGATAAAGTGATATGTCATAGACCTAAAAACATTTTTCCCGGAATTTATAGAGCGACGGAAAGTGTAGCCCTAGTTCAAATCCGGTCACTTTCCAGCGGATTCGGTGGGACACCACAGGAAGCCGCATGGATTCCCAGATAGCTAGAGCGCACATATGGCATGTAATATGTGGTGCGAAGGCGGTGTCCTACCACTACGCGGAGGTCTCGCGCAATACTAAAATGCGCCCCATGTAGCTACTTCACAAAACAAATCCGTTTTGGCACACCGAAAATGAAAAAATCATCGCCCATGGGTTGGATTGGAAATCCGCTCCCGGGGCCTTGCTTCCCATCCCAGGGACCACGCACGTGCCAAATATGGCCTCGTTCCGACAAACTATGCGGTGTCATGGGCCGTTTCCTACTCATTTGTCCTAAAAGCCATAAAACTCCGGACGTGATATCCCTGTTTGTGAAGGGTTTTCCAAAATAATTATCGTATCCTAATTCCGACTTTTGGAGTGGTTACTAGGACACATAAAATGACGTCATGCAGCTCCGCGGGATTTTCTGACTTCGTTTAAATTGCCATTTGGCCAAAACGGGCCCCGACGGAGATGCGGTATGGCCGTACCGGGCGCGCTGGTGCACCCGTTTACCATCACGCTAAATGGAAAACAATTCACACATAAAGTGATATATCATAGACCTAAAAACATTTTTCCCGGAATTTATTGAGCGATGGAAAGTGTAGGCCTAGTTCAAATCCGGTCAATTTTCCAGTGGATTCGGCGGGACACCGCAGGAAGCCGCATGGATTTGCATATAGCTAGCGCGCACATATGCATTAGATATGTGGTGCAAAGGCGGTGTCCTACTGATGACCCACAAGTATAGGGGATCGCAACAGTCTTCGCGGGAAGTAAAACCCAAATTTATTGATTCGACACAAGGGGAGGTAAAGAATACTTATAAGCCTTAACAA
>NC_061510.1:81512821-81542712 GCF_022539505.1 Lolium rigidum
TCAAGGAACCAGAATGTTAGCCACGGCTCCGGTATTGGCATCGCCATTACCCAAGGAGCCTATGTTGCTTTATATAGCAGCCACAAACCGGGTCGTGAGTGTTGTGGTGGTAGTGGAAAGAGAAGAGGAAGGAAAAACCATATAGAGGCTGGTATACTACCTTAGCGAAGTGCTCTCCCTCTCGAAAGAAAACTACCC
This sequence comes from Lolium rigidum, assembly GCF_022539505.1. Lineage (NCBI taxonomy): Eukaryota > Viridiplantae > Streptophyta > Magnoliopsida > Poales > Poaceae > Lolium > Lolium rigidum. The sequence goes on from NC_061510.1 coordinate 81,513,020, forward strand.
TCACTACCAAAAGATGACCTACAGCGTGTTCATGTCCGCCAGAAAGCTTAAGCACTACTTAGAAGAGACCCAATGATGGTGGTGTGTGAAGTCCTTTCTCGGAGATAATCAGCAACAAAGATGCCAGTGGCAGGATAGCCAAGTGGGCGATTGAACTATCACCTTATGTGCCGCACTGCAAAAGAAGAGATGCCATCAAATCACAAGCACTAGTGGATTTCCTTGTGGATTGTGCTGAGATGCAGAAGAAGCCACCTAAACTAGAGACCGAGTACTGGAGGATGCATTTTGATGGTTCAAAGCTCAAAGAAGGCCTTGGTGCCGGAGTAGTTCTCACTTTGCCAAAAGGAGATAACCTTATATATGTGCTGCAGATCCTTTTGAGGGCATCGAAAAATGTCGCTTAGTATGATGCTTTGGTGCATGGGCTCAAAGTGGCAAAAGAAGTGGGAGTACGCCGAATTATCTGTAATGGTGACTCGGATCTGGAGGTACAGCAGTGTTCCAGAAATTTGGATGCTAAGGATGCCAACATGATGTCATACCGTTTTAATGTGCAGCAGGTTCCGGCTTCTTTGAAGGTTGTGAGTTTCATCATGTGCTGCGGGCAGAGAATGAAGCGGCGGATACTTTATCCAAGTTGGGCTCGTCCAGGCAAGAAATTCTTCGCTGAATAGCCTTGGCTCATCTCCGGAAGCCATCAATTAAACCGAGCCCGGAATCATAATCAATCTTTGTTCCAGAGTTACATATCGTTCCACTGGAGATGGATCAAATAAACCCGAGGACTGCCTCATCTAACCCGGGGACTTCGCATTCGAAGCCGGAAGAAGCTATGTCGGTGGATCGCATGGAGGTCGATATGCCGGTCTTCATCGTTCGGGAAGCACCGTCTTGGGTAAAACCGATCATGGAATTTCTGGTCAACGGTGGCCTGCCGGCTGAAGAAGTTTTGGCCAGGAGGATCCAAAGAAGAGAAAAAGCCTACACCATCATCAATGGAGAGATGTACAAGAGAAGTGTCACGGGAGTGCTGCAGCGCTATGTGGAACCAGAAGAAGGAAAGGAGATACTCCGAAAAATCCACCAAGGAGAATGTGTGCACCATGCCTCACCAAGAGCCTTGGTCGCGAAAGCTTTCCGGCATGGGTTATATTGGCCCACTGCTCTAGAAGATGCGGAAGATATGGTGCGGAAGTGCAACAGGTGCCAGAGATACAGCAAGCAGACTCACACTCTAGCTTCCGGCTTAAAGACAATCCCGATAACTTGCCCGTTCATAGTATGGTGCCTAGATATGGTTGGAACTTTCTGGCCGACACGAGGAAACATGACTCATATCTTGGTCATGGTGGATAAGTTTACCAAATGGGTGGAAGTCAAACCAATCCGGAAATGCGACGGACACACAGCTGTGAAGTTCCTGAAGGACATTATCCTACGATATGGATACCCGCACAGTATCATTATAGACAATGGTACAAACTTTGCGGTGGGAGAGTTCGCTCGGTTGGGTGAGGATAAAATATCCGGCTTGACATTGCGTCAGTCGCTCACCCCCAAGAAAAATGGACAAGTGGAAAGGACAAATTCCTTGGTGCTGTCTGGAATAAGGCCACGCCTCATCGAGCCTTTGGAAAAAAATCCGGGATGTTGGCTTGATGAATTGACATCTGTGTTGTGGATTCTTAGAACCACGCCAAACCGTTCAACTTGATACACACCATATTTCAAGGTATATGAAGTAGAAGCGGTCATCCCAACCGACATAATCCATGACTCACCATGAGTGCAACTATATACAAACGACGAGGTCAAAGAGGCCCAAGAAAATGATGTCGATCTGCTCGAAGAAGCAAAATAATTGGCACTCGCCAGATCAGCTGTTTACCAGCAAAACCTCCGAAGCTATCACAGCTGGAAGGTGAATCCACGGGTATTCCGGGAAGGAGACCTAGTACGTGCTACGTCAGGTGCAATGCACCGCTGGACAACATAAGCTAGCACCCCATGGGAGGGACCATTCCTAGTAAGCAAAGCTCTGCATAATGATGCTTATTATCTTATAGATGCACATGAGGAAAAGAAGGATGTAGCAGATAAGTCGGGTGAGGAAACAAAACGCCTATGGAATGTAGCTCTTCTCCACCATTTCTATTCCTGAGGACATGATGTAAGGTGTTCTTGCACCCTTTCAATATTTTCTATGAATGAAATGCCAGCATCCCGAATGAAACTTGGGGACTGCCTTTACCGTATTTGCATGTTGTATATTTATTTTTTCTGTGTATGCCGGTTGGCTTGTTCGAAATTTTCTATTCCGTCTTAGTAATGTGTTCAAACCAAAGATATATCTTCGACTTAGCTGTTGTCCGCAACCCGGCTTCATGGCAAGCAATAAAAGCCGGAGGGACTTGAACACATGAAAAACGAATAAGGAAACAAAAATAGGCAATCCGTAATAAAATTTAACTAACCTCGATTATACCGGTTTTTCGCAAAATTTTGGCTTGTTCCAAGTTTTTTCTCTAAGTTCAAAAATTGTGTGCTTAGAAAAAGGGCTTTGGAACTCATACGTTGAACGCCTAAAATGGTAGACAAAGTAAATGCCAAAGAACTAAGCAAGCATGAAATTGAACTCGGGGACTGATCCCGGAGTATCCGATAATTAAACCGTCTCAAACGGCAAAGTTTTAAAGTAGCGGCAAACCAAAAGGACTTAATTGTATATTACATCACCAACCTGGCATACCGAGCATTTAACGAATTAAGTGTTTTGAGACAACAAATAATTAGTCTTCAAGCAGAACCAACATCGGGGTTGCCAGACGTGGAGCTTGCTGGGGCTTGGCTCTAAGAAGCTGGATCTTGAGGTGTGGGGCCGACCGGTTTCACGGGATGGTTTTCAGCAACGATGTCTTCATCTACGGCTTCCTCGCTGTCACCAGCATGGCTGCCCTCAGTCTCGCTCTCCTCATCGTTACTCTCCTCATCTTCAATTTCCGGCAGAGCCGGAATGAGTTTGATGACGGAAGCATAGTGCGCGATTTGGTAAGCCCTTTTCTCGCGCTTCTCCTGGAGTACCGGATCTGTCATAGTGGGGGGCACTAGATCGGAGAGTTGCCAGCGCGTCAAGATCAATGACCTCGTACCATGAGCAGGCAAACTTGAGTTCGGTATCCGCCCTGAAACGCGCATCAGAGCGCCACCATTAAGTTAGCCGAGCACCTTTCGCCGGGTCACAAGTTTGCAAAGGTGCGAATGGCAGCATCAGGCAGGTTCTTCCCAAGTTTTCCCATGTAAGAAACACTGGTAGACAAGGCCATCAAGTGCTCTCCGGTAGTCCAAACATCGGCATCAGAAGCCGGATCTCCATGGTGGGTCTTAGCAACGGCCTCAAGGGCTCGTGTTTGGGACTCCGGGAAGTTTTCTGCGACAAGTAAACAATGGTTCCGGTATAATAGCAAGCCGGCATGAAGATAAAAACATAAAAGGAATGCGGAGAAACTTACTCCGGACTTTCTCGTCCAAATCAGCAATGATCTTGGCCTGGGTGTCTTGGACTTCCTGGAGGGCGTCGTTGTGTTTCTTTGCAAAATCGCGGAGATCCTTCTCGGCTTGAAGCTCCCCATTCAGCTGGTCCTGCACCTCCTTTATCTCACGTGCATGCAATTCCTCGAGTTCCTTCCAGGCATGGTCCAGCTCGGATTTACCGGCGTCAGCAACATGTTTGTGATCAATGGTGTGCTGCAGCTTAAGCTGGATCAACTCCTCCTTTAGGAGAGCGGTTTCCTCCATCTGCCTTTGCAGTTCAGCCTGATGCTGAGATGAGAGAGTGTCCTTTTCACCTAAACCGGAATAACAAGTGTGAGCGAGTAAAACATGAGGAGTGCAAACACAAAGCACAAGAAAAGAAACCTTGGAGGGTCGTCACGCGGCCGACAAGTTCCTCAAGCTAGGAGGAGTCCTTGGTTTTAGCTAAACATAAGAAAATCGGTAAATGGTAACCCGACATAAAAAAGATGCCAGTGCAAAAAAAGGACGAGATCAAGAACTAACCTTGGCTCTGTTGGTAAACAATCTGAAGCAATTTGTGAGCATTTGAAAGCTCTCGGTGCTCATGCAACAGATCTTCAAAGAGCTTTTTCCTGGACTCCAGCACCACCTGTGGAAAATTAAGCCGGAAAGATGGTTATTCCGGAAGAGGCTATGAGTAGCGAAATTTCAAAGAGTTTTGAGCTAAGTGCTATGCACTCAACCCGGAACTCGGGGACTATGAGTAGCGAAATTTCAAAGAGTTCCGAGCTAAGTGCTACGAACTCAACCCGAAACTCGGGGACTATGATTAGCGAAATTTCAAAGAGTTCTGAGCTAAGTGATATGCACTCAACCCGAAACTCGGTTACTATGCGTATCAAAATTTTGCAAAGTTTTGTGCTAAGTGTTTCTCATTTAACCCGAAACTCGGAGACTATGAGTATACATATGTCTAACCCGGTTTCGATCAAAACCAGAATTTGCTGAATATGAAAGTTCTAGAGGCTATGTATCGAAAGTTATCTCGGAAAAGAGATGTTTACCGTGATGTGCTTGTCGACGTCGTACCACGCGGTGTCGGTTTGACGCATACAACGCTTATGCCGTGATAGCTGCTGGTTCACCGGGCGAAGCCCACGATGGTCTTTTCTGTCCTTCCCTAGGTGACCTCGGTAAAGTTGGAGTTGTTCCACGCGTTGGCATACTTCTCCAAAGGGCCCAAGCTCTCGTCACTCCGGCTCTTCTCCGTCAGCGATATCGTGTCACCGACAGAAGCAGCAGCTCCGCTAGTATGGAGCGTGAGGTCCTTGGAGCTAGTTGGAGCTGCCATGGAGGGTTGGCGCGCATCGGAAAGCTGGTCGGAGGTGACGACAGGAGGCCTCCGGGAAGAGGACTTCTTCTTGCCGGTGCTAGGAGCTACCGGAGGCTTACCGGGGGATGAAGGAGTTGGCAGGTGTCTTGGCTGGTGATGTTGCTGGTGGAGTTGGCGGAATCACGGTAGAACCCGCCGGCTCTGAAGTTGCCGGCAGAGGCGAAGTCGAAACCGGCGTAGAAAATATCGGTGGTGCAGTAGATGCAGCGCCCTTGTTGCCAGCGCCAGAGTCTTCATCTCGTTCTGGAGGCGAGGAAAAGTCAGCCCCATCACGGTGATCTTCGATGTTCGGGGCCGTGTTCCCCTCACTTGTTGCGGGCCCTTCGGGAGCAGAACGGGATCCGCCGATATCGAGTCCCCGCGAGGGAACCCGATCCGCGAGACGCTTGCCTTTGGAGGATCTGGGCATCTTTAGTGGTGCTTCTTCTTCTTCTAGCGGTGTAGCGATTGTCTTGGGTGGCAGAGGAGTTCTACCTGGGTGATGACCCACAAGTATACGAGATCGCAACAGTCTTCGAGGGAAGTAAATCCTAAATTTATTGATTCGACACAAGGGGAGCCAAAGAATATTTATAAGCTTTAACAGTTGAGTTTTCAATTCAGCTGCACATGGAAATAGACTTACTCGCAATAATTTATCAGTAGTAACAGTTTTATAGCATTGGTAGTAGTGAAGTAACATCAGTAATGAAATAAAAATAGCAGTAGCGATGATTACAGTAGACAGCATGATTAGAATACTGTAGGCACATGGATGGATGAACGGACGCTGCATGGATAAGATAATTCATATAATAAGTAAGACATAGGAATTTGCAGGTAACAATGATAAAAACATCCTAGTATAAAATAACCATAGGCGTGTGTTCCTATTTAGTCGTGCGTGCTCGCAAGGAGAAACTTGCACGACATCTTTTGTCCTACCAACCCGTTTGCAGCGGGGCCTCAAGGGAATCTACTCGTAATTAAGGTACTCCTTTTAATAGAGTACCAGAGAAAAGCATTAACACTCCGTGAACACACGCGATCCTCACATCAAAGCCACCCCCTCCGGTTATACCAATTATTGACACTTTGGGGCCTCGGTTTCCGTTCAATGATATGTGTATACAACTTGCAGGTATGATAAAAAACAATAATTATCCTCATGAATCAATAACATGTTCAGATATGAGATCATGGCACTCGGGCCCAAAGTGACAATAATTAAGCATAAAAAGTTGCAACAATGTCAAAAATACTAACAACGGATACTAGGCACTACGCCCATAACAATCTTATAGCTATTACATGAAGAATCTCATCAAATCCCTAACATCCCCTACATCCTACAGCGGGGAACTAGTCACACATGGATGGGGGAATCATGGATGGTTGATGGAGAGGCGTCGGTGATGGCGATGGCAATGATCTCTTCCAATTCCCCGTCCCGGCAGGGTGCCAGAATGGAGTTTCTTGTTCCCGGATTGAGGTTTCTGGTGGTGGTGGAGCAGCGGAAATCTTTCTGGAAAAACGTCGAGCCCCCTCTGTTTTTAGGTTTAGAGGCTTCATATAGTCCGGAGGAGAGGTCGAGGGTGTGGTCGAGGCGGCCACACCACCCATAGACGCGGCCAGGGCTGGCCCGCGCCTAGGCCAGGTGTGGGCCCATCGTGGCCCTTCTCCGTCTCGTCTTCTAACTCCGTGAGTCTTCGGGTAAAATAGGGACTTTGCGATATTTTTCGGGAATTTTCCTGAAAGTTGGATTTCTGCATAAAAATGAGACACCAGAGCAATTCTGCTGAAAACAACGTTAGTCTGTGTTAGCTGTATTCAAAACACACACATTAGAGAGCGAACAACAGCAAAAGTGTTCGGGAAAGTAGATACGTTTTAGACGTATCATCGGGGCGATCCGCTTAATCTCGAGCCGAGTGCTAGAAACATGAAAAATAAATTTAGTAGAGGAAGTAAATTTATATCGAAACAATACGAAGTCGGGAAACAAGACGAGAATAAAATCTTACCCGGTGGAGGTCGGGATGGCCCTTGATCTCTTCTTGGCTCCAGCTGGGTCTTGTCCTGGCGTGTTCTAGCTCTTGGGGGTCGGGGCGGCGGTGGGACCGGAATCCGGAGCGTTAGTTCTCTTGGAGGCGCGCGAGGTCTTCTGCATCACCGTCTTCTCGGCGACAAGTGGAACGGCGTTCTCCACCACCTAAGCTTCCGGATCAGCTGAAGCTGGATCCGAGGGATATGAGTAGAGATGGGCACGGGGTCATGTACCTCTAGAATTGTGCAGTCATCAATGTCACTGCCGGTACCATCGGCTCGAGCTCTTGATAAAGAAGGTCCACATGTCTTACTGGAGCTCGAGTCAAGGATGGTATCCATCTCGTGCAGAGGGGTATTCTGCACTGAATCCGGATCCTCTTGGTCCCACTCGGTCCGGTCGGTGTTGTAAGCGGCAGGGGTTTCGCGTAACTAGCATCGGAAGTTCTGAAAAGCAAAATTTAAGCTGGTTAAAAAATGCTGGTAAGCATATACCAGAAGAGATATTCTAGAGTCCCACAAGATCCTTACATCTGGGGGCGCATTGGCGCGGGAAAAGGGTTCCATGTACCATTCCCAGTCAACCGGCATCTTTGTCTTGGCAACAGCCCTAACCTTGACGACCACATCCGTTTTCGAGAGCTCAAAAGTGGAAATCCTGGTATGGTCCAAGGGGCCACTCATCTGGCATATTTTGTGACAGCGACGCTGAAGCGGTAGAACTCGGCGCGTGATGAAAGTGCGCACAATATCATCCGCGGTGGGACCATCGTGTTTTAGGAGCTCCACGATATAATCGACAATCCGGTTGGTTTCCTTGTGCGAAAACTTTGCATTATACAACTAGTTAGCCCGAGAAGGCTCGCCGGCCACATAAGCTGGTAGGTTGATGAGGTCCGTGGTGCCGGTATTCTTGACATAAAAGAATGTCTGCTGCCACTTCCGGCATGACTCCAACCCGACCATCTTGACATATGGGCTCTTCTGCCGAGGGACTACGATGCAAGCTCCGCACTGCACGACCGTCTTAGGAACCGGCATGGATGTATCTTGGACCGAGTTGATCCAGAGGGAGTATAACTTGGCCCATAATTCGAGAGATGGCCAGAGCCCGACAAATCCTTCGCAAAAATCCATGAAGGAAGAGAGAATGAAAACAGCGTTCGCCGGAAGATGATGATGTTGGAGTTCATACCAGTCTAGGAAAGCCCGGAACAAGTCGCTTGCCGGCAAACCTGAGCCATGGGCGAAGTGAGCGGTGAAAACTACAATCTCGTCTTGTTCTGGTACGAGTTCTTCTTTAGGAATCCAACACTGTACAACCTCCGGTATACGTCGGGACCGGTGTAGCCAATCTATCTCGGCCTCGATAACATCCGACCCAAATAAAGAACGGTTAATATATGGACCTCTTCGGATTATAACTATTCCAGATTAGAGGTTGGCAGGAGTGGAAACTTGAATGATTAATCCGGTACGAATGTTAGGTGAACCTGGTGTGGCCCACCGGCTGGCACCGCTAGAGCACACTAGCTTCGGGGACTAATGCCGGGGGACGAACCCCGGTAGGTCAAGAGTATGGCGAACATGCTTGAGTCAAGTGACTAGAAACCGGTTTACATAAGTAATCCGGACAAGTCTAATATTCATCGAAGATAAGGGCGACCGGATTAAAGGTCGCTAGGATTGTATGGTCCGGTATACCAGGAGGGGTATACCGGAATAAGAGATATCGACATGAACTAAGCCATATGAATCAAGGTTAAGCCAAAGTCTGAGGAAGGACAAGAGGCGAAGCTCCGGCTTAGTCCGGATAAAATAATTGTAGGATCCGGTATAGGGGCAACGGTCATATATCGGTCCCAGGGTCAAAGATCCGGTCTTGTCGCTATAGGACATTGAGGAGATACGCAAGATCAACTTTATGAAGAAGCCCCGCTAGCTTCCAACTGAAGTTAGAGCACAATGGTGATGAAGGTGCTACAGTGCGCAGACCAGCAGAGGTCAGCGCTCAGAAGACACTTGTAAGGACTTCACGGGCTGAGGGTCAAGGCTGCAGTCCAAGACCGGTTGATGTAGTACAAGATTCCCCTTTTTCCCCTAGTTCCTTCTCTTGTAAGCCTCCTCTCCACTATATAAGGAGAGGGGAAGCTCCCTTGCACGGGAGGATCCCACTAGCTCTCTAGTTCATCACACTTAGGGTTTTCTCCCTCTAGACTTCATCTTCTTCTTCTGGCCAAGAGCTAGAATAAGACCATTGTAGTTCCCTGTTGAGCTCATATAGTACAGACATGCAGGAGTAGGGGTATTACCTCCTCATGAGGACCCTGAACCTAGGTAGATCGTGTGTGTTTGTGTTTGTTTCATCTTCATCTCCCCCTCCTCCGGATCCCTCGGTGTGCATTTGGCCCCAACATAAGCCTACCCATGGCATCTGTCTGTTCACCACGATGACAGGCTGACCCTTGTCACCACATTCCCACATTTCCTAATCAAGCTAAAATGGAGGCATTAGTCCACTGGGGAGCCGTCGCTGGTGCCTAGTCAATGTTGTAGACCGCGCGATCAAAGGATAGAGTTTCCCTGGAAATCGAGCCTCGGTGGGAGGGAATGCCCCCAAAAATTTCGTGTGAACACATGCTGTGTACACTAGCATGGTGGGATGTTGTTTGATCCAATGTTGTACCCCCGAGTGCGTCCGGCTACACGTACATGCGCTAACGGCACGTAGGCATGTTCTGGATATATAGGGGAAGTCCCGGGAGGGGCTAACCGGAGGGAACCTTGAGAGCATATGGACTGACCCTAGTCACCACATGCCCCATGGCCTAACCAAGCTCAAATGGGGGCATAAGTCCACCGGGGAGCCGCCGCCAGAGCCCAGTCAATGTTTTTGACCGTGCGGTCAACGAATTAGGGTTTCCCTAGAAATGGAGCCTCGGAGGGAGGGTATTCCCCCAAAACTTTTGTGTGAACGGGATGTTTGCGGACCCGACCCTCTCCTGGATCGTCGCACGAGGGCACACCGATGCACCCCGGCTGCCATTCTCCTGGCGCTTTCGGTGTTTGCCCTGCTGGCGATGGTTCAGGTGATGGTTCTACCTCGGTTTACCTAAACAAAGGTCGGACGCCTGAAGTGATGATCTCGGTTGGAGTACATGATCGTAGTTTCCCTTATCTAGATGTCCAGCGGGTGTGTGTCGATCGTGTGTATGATACTTGCTACCATGTGTTGATCGTGTTGCTACATCGTGTAAGATGACGATATTGCTACCTTCTATATGATGATGATGATCTTGTTGTGATCCACCTCCTCAGACTTAATTGCTATTTTTGCTGCTAATTATTCCGTGAATTAACTGCTATTTTAGTTAGTGGAACAAAAAAATAAAGGGATTTCTATTTTCGTGCCCTCGGGTCGTTAGTTGTACTCATTTTTCCCCAGCCCCTTAGTTTTTCCTCAGTTTTCCCCAAGCCTATGTCTAAAACCCGCAGAAGGAGCTCAGACGGAAGGAATCCGTTTATTTGGACGTTCGTGCCGACGTGTTGCGCCGCGTCGTCCGTGGGGCCGCGTCGTGTGGGGCCGCGTCGCGTGGGGCTGGTAGAAAGGGACTGCGTGGGACAGACGAGAAGCGTTTGGTTGCACGTGAGCAGGAGCTGGGTTTTGTCTCTCTCGGCCCAAATTGGCATTTTTAAGAGCACCTTTTCCCCTCTTTCTCTCTCTCGTCTTTTTCACCAAATTAGTATCAAATCTAGAGAAGCTTCTATTTCTGTCTTTCTTCAATATGGCAGACAAATCTAGTAGCAAATCTAGTAGCAAATCTCTCGGGGTTATTTATGCCTTTTGGCCCTCGTTTTTTTCCCAATATGGCAGCAAATCTAGAAGCTAGTATATGATAAATTCACAACAAGCATAATCACAAAACTAAGTATAATACATAAACCGCATACAAGCAGCCAAAAGCGAGCAATAACGTTGTTAATGTTCACGACAAACTAAGCTGAAAAATATACAAGACGCACGCAATGTATGGACAACAAGAAGATTAGGATGAATGAATTTGTTCTTCATTCCTCCCCATATATTTCTTCCTCCCTCCATTCGTGCATTTCCCCAAGGAAATATTCATTGAACTCCTTTCGTCTGCAGTGTGAGGCCAATACATCCTCCAAACGGTATGGCCTGTGTTCATTTCTCATACCGTAGAGTCCTATTCTATCCACACGTAGTGGCCACTCATCCCAGGCCTTTGTATCATGAGAGTACTCTCTGATATAACCCAAATCCGTGTAGTAGATGCTGCCAGGTCGAAGTGTCGGGTACACTCGGTGTCGACAGAGATACACCGGATATAATTCACGAAGAAGGCATTACCGCCAATGTTACTCGACCGGATGGAGAGAGCGGCTCTGAGTGTCCACACGGTACACCAATGGTTTGCCCGCCAAAGCCTCGCCGACCAACAACACAAGCAGCGAGATCACCATCCGACTTCACAAGGTAGAACTTCGACGTCCAAGTTCGGAAATGAAATTAGTGTCTCCATCTTGACGGTCCTCGCGCGCTGCTGCAACCGTACATTGGTGCACACTATTCTTCCGATCTCAAAATTGTCCGCAGCCTACGCATACGGTTCACCATTGAACGGGGTAATGCAACGCGTACAATGGTTCTTGATCGAAAATCTTCCTTCTCCCCAATCTTCATTTATATCCTTAGTTGGAGTGCTCTCATCGACCCAACCAATTTCCGGCGGGTAATGTGCGGCAACGAAGACCATAGTCGGGGATTTGATAACAGACGATCGATTTCGGAAAAACAGATGGCATCTCGCGCCTCAAACATAGTGTTCGATTTCTTTGTGAGTGGGTTCAGCAATTGTATCTTGTGCGGCGGGTTCTTCCGGGCAAGCACGATGACACCACGGCAAAAGCCGACGAAGTAGTATCTAAAATATATTGATGAAGATAACATTCAGCACTAAGATGTGTTTAAGATTGAAAATAAAAAGGTAGATATGGAGGAATTTGAACCTTGTATGAACTTCCGATAGATCTATGGTGACGTAGCGTGATGTGCCGAGTTGGAGGAAGGTGAACTCAGCGACGCGTGGAAGGGCGTGGTGTAGCATGATCCATTCGTCCGGGTGCACGTCGAGCTCGAGCAAACCTGAGCGCCAATTTCTGCGTACTTGCCTCATAGCAGAGTAGGTGCTCGGCGTACTCCTCGTTCGCCAGTAAGCATTGGCCGATCTTGTGAAGTGGTCCATCAGCCGAGAGAGAGGCCCAGTTCATGGAGGCGCCGCGCTTGGATGCGCCGCCCTCGGAGGCGACGCGCTCGGCGGCGACGGGCTCGGTGGCGATGGGCTCGGCGGCGACGGGCTCGGAGGCGATGGCCGCCGGCGCATTCTTCTTCTCCATCGTCGGCAGGGTAGCGTGCGTACGGCGGTTGGGGTTTTTTTCGATTTGGAGAAGTTGATGGGACGTGAGAGGGGTGGTTTCGTGCGTGAGCGAGAATGAGACGACTGTGTGCGCAGGGAGGGAGGGAGGGGCTTACGCGTCCTAAATGCGACCCGCGTCCACTATTTGCACGTCCGCACCGCGACACGCGTCAACAATGGCACGTCTTCCACTTCGCACCGCAACACGCGTCCTCGGGTCTAACCCCGGAAATTTAGATATACTCGTGTATACCCCCGAGTCATATACTAGCATTTTTTGTGTGCTCAGTTTTCTCCTTGAGAGCTAATACTCGGCTAGTGTAATATACTCAGTTTTACCCTCAAGTGGTTGGTCAACGCAGAGTCAACAAATGGGATTAACTAGTTAAATGAGTTATTTAATGTGCAAAAAATTCCGAAAAGAGTGGCACTTACTCATGGAGTCTTTACCACAAATTGCCACTTCTCAAATCATAGATAAATCATAGATAAATCAAGTTTAACCACAAATTGCCACTTCTCAAATCACCTAGTAGCTATGAAGGTGCATGGTTTTCCTTAATAAGCCCTGCCCAAAACAGCTTTCCCCAAAACATACTTTGTCTGAATGAGGCCATAATTTTCACACTCATGTAGATTTGTATTGCAAATAGTTTGAGGTAGGCCAAGATGGGTTTCATTGTACAAAACACGCATTTTCCATTTTTTAAATCTCATATTTGAATCCCTTAGTCCGTTTACTACTCACTTGCCCTTGGTTTCTTGATACTACTCAGCTTTTGCCCTCTCCCTTCACAAACTCTCACGGACGCCCAACATTGCCCCGATTGGTCTAGCCCATGTCACGCGGATCGTGCCCGCCGACCGTTGATCGTATGATCTAACGGACAGGATAACCCCTATCTCTCTCTCCGGTCGGGGCCACCACCCTCTCTCTCTCCGTCGCTCGGTTAGCTTCACGCAAAGTTTGGTTTTCTGCATTATTTTTCACGAGCTAAATTATAAACTCTTTTTAGGCATTACTTTTCACGCAAAAAATGATAAACCATCATCGATTTGTTGTAGCCATTACTTTTCACGCAAAAAAATGATACACCATCACCCATTTCTTGTAGGGATTGTACCCATTACTTTTCACGCAAAAACGATAAATCATCACCGATTTTGTTGTAGCCATTACTTTTCACGCAAAAAATGATACACCATCACCCATTTCTTGTAGCCATCACTTTTCACGCAAAAACGATAAACCATCACCGATTTGTTGTAGCCATTACTTTTCACGCACAAAAATGATACACCATCACCCATTTCTTGTACCCATTACTTTTCACGCAAAAAACGATAAATCATCACCGATTTTGTTGTAGCCATTACTTTTCACGCAAAAAATGATACACCATCACCCATTTCTTGTAGCCATTACTTTTCACGCAAAAAACGATAAACCATCACCGATTTTGTTGTAGCCATTACTTTGCACGCAAAAAATGATACACCATCACCCATTTCTTGTAGCCATTACTTTTCACGCAAAAAATGATAAACCATCAACGATTTGTTGTAGCCATTACGGTAAATGATAAACTATCACGAATTACCATTTCTTTTAGGCATACTTTTCACGGTAAAATGATAAACTATATCACGAAATTCCATTTCCGTCAAGATAGTCCGCATTACTTTTTTGTTGAGATATATACCCCCACAACGGTCGTCTCCTCCTTAATTTATTGTGTAAACCCCCACAACGGTCATCTCCTCCTTAATTTATTGTGTAAACCCCCACCAACGTTCACCTCCTCCTTATTTTATTGTGTAAACCCCTACAACGGTTATCTCTCCCTTATAAACACCCACACGGCCATCCCTTGTGTCAATAGGTTCTGCCTCTCTCTTCTTTGTTCACATACACTTGATCATCCATTGCCATGGCTTCCACGTCTCGGACGCGGACCGGAAGGGGAAGGGGAAGGGGAAGGGGAGGGGGAAGGGGAAGGGGAAGTGGATCATCATCATTGCCACCACCACCGTCAACACTGCCATTGATCATAGAGGAGTTCTTCATCGTCGTCTATGAAGACCCTTTGGTCAAGAAGGTACGTACGCGTTCCCACATATATGATGCATGTGATTAATTATGGGCATGTTCTAAAAAACCTTTAATTTCAAACGATCGGCGCTCGATCTCTTTGCAGGATCTCCCAAAAAAGTTTGCGGACTATCTTGAAGGCCACGAGCCAGCTAAGGTGTATCTGCGAGCAGCTGACTGCGGTCCTCGTCTCTGGACCGTGGAGGTCCTATTTGACGGACAAGGCCGGATGTACCTCGACAAGGGCTGGGAGAAATTCACCATCGCGCACGGTGTGGATTTCGGCTGCCACGTACACTTCAAATATGAAGGCGATGATGTGCTCACAGTGAAGGTGTTCGACGGAACAATGTGCAGGAGGTACTACTACTCAGACGACGAAGATACTAACGATGAAAGCGACGACGACGTGAAGCCATGCATCCATCCCCTTTAGACAAGGGGATTATGACAAAGAATATATATGTAGCTTCATATGCATCGATTTAGAGATCTAGCTATTTTCTATATATTATGTAAAAAATAATATCGCATTTCCACTATTATTCGAGCACCACATCCTCCAAACGATGCCGATGCCGATGCCAATATCGGCATGGTCGAACGGCTATGCTCGCCGCCACCGCTAGGTCAACGTCGGGATGCACAATGTTTAGCATAAGAGTCACTTTAGATTAAGCCGCGAAAATAGTCACCTGCCACAGCGGTCATTGGCTGCGGAGGCCCCACGAGCGGCAATATATAATTTTCTATAAATAAATAGACGACCCACTGGTCATTGGCTGCGGCAGCCCCATAGAGCGGCCCCATTTGTCATTGGCAGCACCGCGTATACAATCAGGAAATAAAACGGCCCACGCGTCGCCGGTAGATGGATGGCTACCCGTCAGCACGAGACGGTCGAGAGGAACCGACCCGACGGTAACGGTAAGGCCTCTGACCTGACGGCAACCCGTGTCTTCGAGGGGTTTCAAACTAGAGGGAGGGGAAAACTGAGGAAAAACTAAGGGGCTGGGGAAAACTGAGTACAACTAACGAAGTAGGGGCACGAAACTAGAAATCCCCAAAACAAATGGCAGCATCTGTGCCGACGGCATTGCCATCGGCACAAACCTTTGGACGTGCCAAATGGTAGGGTCTGTATCGACGGACATGCCGTCAGGATAGATATGCACGGTTTTTTTGGGCGCGGGGACAATGCTGGGGGCTGCTATGCCGATGAGACTGTGCCGACGTCATTCCGTCGACATAGCCCCATCCATTTGGGATGCATGCGACCTGCAGACGGCTGATCGTAAGGCCTGTGCCGATGGTATTGCCATCGGCACATAGCCTCCCTAGGCTAACGACCGTTAGCCCTCCCGCGGGCCCCACCAAACCTGTGCCGATGGCTCGACAAATCCGTCGGGCTGGGCTCTTTGCCAATCTATGCTGAGGATTTATAGTGCCGACGGTTGCCGTAGGCATAGGCTGCCTGTACCGCCGGCCGCCGGCCGCTTGACTGCTTCCTGTAGTCACTACAGGAATGGGAGGCTACGCCGAGGGCCACGCTATACGCCGACGGCCAAAAGTCAGGGCCTTCGGCGTATGGCCCGGCCAGGCCAGCCTGCCCTTTCGACCCTCGGCGTAGCGTGGCCGTCGGCGTAGCGAGGTCTATGCCGAGGGCAGTCCTTGGCTATCTTTGGCCCTAGGCATAGACAGGGCTACGCCGACGGCCACCCTAGGCGTAGGCCATTTTTCAAATTTGTCTAATTTTGTAAAAATCATAACTAATTCATATTATGTCAGAAAAATGCGTATGAGGTATCAAAATGTTCAGAAAAACATCCTCTATCCTTTTATGTCAAAATCATGCATATTTGAATCATTTACAATACCATGTTAACATAGAAAAAATTCAATCACTTTCTTATATGTCCTCAGGTTCCCGTTTTAGCCATATGACAATTTAAACGAAGTCAGAAAATCTCGCGGAGCCGCATGGCATCATTTTATGTGTCCTAGTAACCACTCCAAAAGATGGAATTGGGATATGGCAATTATTTTGGAAAACCCTTGATACGTCTCAAACGTATCTATAATTTCTTATGTTCCATGCTACTTTTATGACAATACCTACATGTTTTATACACATTATATGTCATTATTATGCGTTTTCCGGAACTAACCTATTGACGAGATGCCGAAGGGCCAGTTGCTGTTTTCTCGCTGTTTTTGGTTTCGTAAATCCTAGTAAGGAAATATTCTCGGAATCGGACGAAATCAATGCCCAAGCATCCTATTTTTCCACGAAGCTTCCGGAACACCCGAGAGCCACCGGAGGGGAGCCCCGGTGGGCCCAGATGATAGGGCGGCGCGGCCGTGGCCTGGGCCGCCCCCCTATTGTGTCACCGCCTCGTCAGCCCTCCGACTCCGCCTCTTCGCCTATTTAAGCCTCCTCGACCTAAAACCTCGAGACGGAAAAGCCACGGTACGAGAAACCTTCCAGAGCCGCCGCCATCGCGAAGCCAAGATCTGGGGGACAGGAGTCTCCGTTCCGGCACGCCGCCGGGACGGGGAAGTGCCCCGGAAAGCTCCTCCATCGACACCACCGCCATCTTCATCAACGCCGTTGTCTCCCATGAGGAGGGAGTAGTTCTCCATCGAGGCTAAGGGTTGTACCGGTAGCTATGTGGTTAATCTCTCTCCTATGTACTTCAATACAATGATCTCATGAGCTGCCTTACATGATTGAGATTCATATGAGTTTTGTATCACTATTTATCTATGTGTTACTCTAGTGATGTTATTAAAGTACTCTATTCCTCCTCCATGGTGTAAAGGTGACAGTGTGTGCATCATGTAGTACTTGGCGTAGGTTATGATTGTAATCTCTTGTAGATTATGAAGTTAATTATTGCTATGATAGTATTGATGTGATCTATTCCTCCTTCATAGTGTGATGGCGACAGTGTGCATGCTATGTTAGTACTTGTTGTAATTGCAATGATCTATCATGCACTCTAAGGTTATTTAAGTATGAACATTGAATGTTGTGGAGCTTGTTAACTCCGGCATTGAGGTGCTCTTGTAGCCCTACGCAATTAGTGGTGTTCATCATCCAACAAGAGAGTGTAGAGTGGTTTTATTATGTGATCAATGTTCGTAGTGTCCACTAGTGAAAGTATGATCCCTAGGCCTTGTTTCCAAACATCGAATCTCCGTTTGTTTACTGTTCTGTTGCATGTTTACTCGCTGCCATATTTTATTCAGATTGTTATTACCACTCATATACATCCATATTACTTGTATTTCACTATCTCTTCGCAGAACTAGTGCACCTATACATCTGACAAGTGTATTACGTGTGTTGGGGACACAAGAGACTTCTTGTATCGTGATTGCAGGGTTGCTTGAGAGGGATATCTTTGACCTCTTCCTCCCTGAGTTCGATAAACCTTGGGTGATCCACTTAAGGGAAACTTGCTGCTGTTCTACAAACCTCTGCTCTTGGAGGCCCAACACCGTCTACAAGAATAGAAGCACCCGTAGACATCAAGCACTTTTCTGGCGCCGTTGTCGGGGAGGTAAGGTAAAAGGTATTCACATCCTCCGACTACTAAGCTATTTCCTAGCATTGTTGCCGGTGTGTGAGTGCTCGAAGCTATTTCCTTTAGATCCTGCAATTGCATCTTTTTGTTTCTTGTTTTCACTAGTTAGGCATAATGGACAACAATGAGCTTTTTGTTCTATTTCCTGAGTTAAGACATGGATTGTTTGATGCGAAAATTAAAAAACCTATGGAATCTTATTTGCATGCTAGTAGTAATATTAGTATGAATGCTTTGAACACCATTGTTGATAATGATATAGAAAGTTCTAAGCTTGGGGAAGCTGGTTTTGATGAGCATGATATTTTTAGTCCCCAAGCATTGAGGAGAAAATTTACTTTGATGATACTTTGCCTCCTATATATGATGATTATAATGATAGTGGTCTTCTGGTGCCGCCTACTATGGAGGATAAAGCTTATTATGATTATACTATGCCTCCTATATTTGATGATGAGAATAATAATGATAGCTACTTTGTTGAATTTGCTCCCACTACCATTAATAAGAATGACTATGCTTATGTTGGGAGTAGTAATAATTTTATGCATGAGACTCATGATAAGAATGTTTCATTTGATAGTTATATTGTTGAGTTTGCTCATGATGCTACTGGATATTATTATGAGAGAGGAAAATATGGTTGTAGAAATTTTCATGTTACTAAAACACCTCTCTATATGCTGAAAATCTTGAAATTGCGCTTGTGTTGCTTTTCTGTGCTTGTTGCATTATGCCTACATGACTTGTTTATTTACAAGATTCCTTTTCGATGCTTAAAAGTGTCTCAAACTTGCTTTTGATGCTCTCTTTTGCTTCAACTCTTATTTCTTGCGAGTGCATCATTAAAATTGTTGAGCCCATCTTAATGGCTAAAAAGAAAGCACTTCTAGGGAGATAACCCATGTTTTTATTTTACTACAGCAATTTTGTTTTATATTTGAGTCTTGGAAGTTGTTACTACTGTAGCAACCTCTCCTTATCTTTATTTTATTGCATTGTTGTGCCAAGTAAAGTCTTTGATAGTAAAGTGAATACTAGATTTGGATTACTGCGCAGAAACAGATTTCTTGCTGTCACGAATTTGGGCATTGTTCTCTGTAGGTAACTCAGAAAAATATGCCAATTTACGTGCGTGATTCTCAGATAAGTACGCAACTTTCATTCAATTTGGGCATTTTCATCTGAGCAAGTCTGGTGCCTCTAAAAAATTCGTCTTTACGGACTGTTCTGTTTTGACAGATTCTCGCCTTTTATTTCGCATTGCCTCTTTTGCTCGTGTTGGATGGATTTCTTTGTTCCATTAACTTCCAAGTAGCTTTGTGCAATGTACGAAGTGTTAAGAATGATTGTGTCACCTCTGAATATGTGAATTTTTGATTATGCACTAACCCTCTAATGAGTTTATTTTGAGTTTGGTGTGGAGGAAGTTTTCAAGGGTCAAGAGAGGAGGATGATACAATATGATCAAGAAGAGTGAAAAGTCTAAGCTTTGGGATGCCCCCGTGGTTCATCCCTGCATATTTCGAGAAGACTCAAGCATCTAAGCTTGGGGATGCCCAAGGCATCCGCTTCTTCATCGACAACTTATCAGGTCACCTCTAGTGAAACTATATTTTTATTCCGTCACATCTTATGTGCTTTACTTGGAGCGTCTGTTTGTTTTTATTTTTGTTTGTGTTTGAATAAAATATGATCCATCATGCTTGTGTGGGAGAGAGACACGCTCCGCTGTTGCATATGAACACATGTGTTCTTAGCTTTATTCTTAATGTTCATGGCGAAGGTTGAAACTACTTCGTTAATTGTTATACGGTTGGAAACAGAAAATGCTGCATGTGGTAATTGGTATAATGTCTTGAATAATTTGATACTTGGCAATTGTTGTGCTCATATAGATCATGTTTAAGCTCTTGCATCATGTACTTTGCACCCATTAATGAAGAACTACATAGAGCTTGTTAAAATTTGGTTTGCATGATTGATCTCTAGAGTCTAGATATTTTCTCGGTTAAGGCGTTTGAACAACAAGGAGACAATATAAAGTCTTATAATAGTTACAATATGTTCATATGTGAGCTTTGCTGCACCTTTTATACTTGAGTTTGCTTCAAACAACCTTGCTAGCCTAGCCTTGTATTGAGATGAATTCTTCTCGTGCATCCAAATCCTTTAGCCAATAACCATGCCATTTGTGTCCACCATACCTACCTACCACATGGTATTTCTCCGCCATTCCAAAGTAAATTACTTGAGTGCTACCTTTAAAATTCTATTCTTTGTCTCTGCAATATATAGCTCATGGGAAAGTAGCCTTAAAAACTATTGTGGTGAAGAATATGTAGCTATGTATCTTATTTCTTATAAGTTGCTTGTTGAGCGGTAACCATGTTTCTGGGGACGCCACCAACTATTACACCTTTGTTGAATATCATGTGAGTTGCTATGCATGTTCGTCTTGTCTGAAGTAAGGGCGATTTTCATGATCAAATGGTTTGAGTATGCATATTGTTAGAGAAGAACATTGGGCCGCTAACTAAAGCCATGATTCATGGTGGAAGTTTCAGTGTGGACAGCTAATCATCAATCTCTTATGAGAATTTTAATTGTTGTTGAATGCTTATGCATTAAAGAGGAGTCCATTATCTGTTGTCTATGTTGTCCCGGTATGGATGTCTAAGTTGAGAATAATCAAAAGCGAGAAATCCAATGCGAGCTTTCTCCTTAGACCTTTGTACATGCGGCATAGAGGTACCCCTTTGTGACACTTGGTTGAAACATATGCTATGCGATGATAATCAGTGTTAATCCAAGCTAATTAGGACAAGGTGCGAGCACTATTAGTATACTATGCATGAGGCTTGCAACTTATAAGATGTCTTATACATAACACATATGATTTATTACTACCGTTGACAAAATTGTTTCTTGTTTTCAAAATAAAAAGCTCTAGCACAAATATAGTAATCAATGCTTCCTCTCGCGAAGGGCCTATCTTCTACTTTATTGTTGAGTCAGTTTGCCTATTCTTTCTATCTTAGAAGCAAACACTTGTGTCAACTGTGTGCATTGATTCTTACATGTTTACTTATTGCACATGTTATATTGCTTTGTGTTGACAATTATCCGTGAGATATACATGTTGAAGTTGAAAGCAACCGCTGAAACTTATATCTTCCTTTGTGTTGCTTCAATACCTTTACTTCAAATTTATTGCTTTATGAGTAACTCTTATGCAAGTCTAATTGATGCTTGTCTTGAAAGTATTATTCATGAAAAGTATTTGCTATATGATTCATGTGTTTACTCATTGTCTTCATCATTGCTTCGAATCGCTGCATTCATCTCATATGCTTTACAATAGTATGATCACGATTATGATAGTATGTCACTTCAGAAATTATCTTTGTTATCGTTTACCTACTCGAGGGCAAGCTTGGGGATGCTTGATACGTCTCAAACGTATCTATAATTTCTTATGTTCCATGCTACTTTTATGACAATACCTACATGTTTTATACACATTATATGTCATTATTATGCGTTTTCCGGAACTAACCTATTGACGAGATGCCGAAGGGCCGCTTGCTCGTTTTCTGCTGTTTTTGGTTTCGAAATCCTAGTAAGGAAATATTCTCGGAATCGACGAAATCAATGCCCGAGCATCCTATTTTTCCACGAAGCTTCCAGAACACCCGAGAGCCACCAGAGGGGAGCCCTGGTGGGCCCAGATGATAGGGCGGCGCGGCCAGGGCCTGGGCCGCGCCCCCTATTGTGTCACCGCCTCGTCAGCCCTCCGACTCCGCGTCTTCGCCTATTTAAGCCTCCTCGACCTAAAACCTCGAGACGGAAAAGCCACGGTACGAGAAACCTTCCAGAGCCGCCGCCATCGCGAAGCCAAGATCTGGGGGACAGGAGTCTCTGTTTCGGCACGCCGCCGGACGGGGAAGTGCCCCCGAAGGCTCCTCCATCGACACCACCGCCATTTTCATCAACGCTGCTGTCTCCCATGAGGAGGGAGTAGTTCTCCATCGAGGCTAAGGGTTGTACCGGTAGCTATGTGGTTAATCTCTCTCCTATGTACTTCAATACAATGATCTCATGAGCTGCCTTACATGATTGAGATTCATATGAGTTTTGTATCACTATTCATCTATGTGTTACTCTAGTGATGTTATTAAAGTACTCTATTCCTCCTCCATGGTGTAAAGGTGACAGTGTGTGCATCATGTAGTACTTGGCGTAGGTTATGATTGTAATCTCTTGTAGATTATGAAGTTAATTATTGCTATGATAGTATTGATGTGATCTATTCCTCCTTCATAGTGTGATGGTGACAGTGTGCATGCTATGTTAGTACTTGGTGTAATTGCAATGATCTATCATGCACTCTAAGGTTATTTAAATATGAACATTGAATGTTGTGGAGCTTGTTAACTCCGGCATTGAGGTGCTCTTGTAGCCCTACACAACTAGTGGTGTTCATCATCCAACAAGAGAGTGTAGAGTGGTTTTATTATGTGATCAATGTTGAGAGTGTCCACTAGTGAAAGTATGATCCCTAGGCCTTGTTTCCAAACATCGAATCTCCGTTTGTTTACCGTTCGTTGCATGTTTACTCGCTGCCATATTTTATTCAGATTGTTATTACCACTCATATACATCCATATTACTTGTATTTCACTATCTCTTCGCCGAACTAGTGCACCTATACATCTGACAAGTGTATTAGGTGTGTTGGGGACACAAGAGACTTCTTGTATCGTGATTGCGGTGGTTGCTTGAGAGGGATATCTTTGACCTCTTCCTCCCTGAGTTCGATAAACCTTGGGTGATCCACTTAAGGGAAATTTGCTGCTGTTCTACAAACCTCTGCTCTTGGAGGCCCAACACTGTCTACAAGAATAGAAGCACCCGTAGACATCAACCCTTCACGAACAGGGCTATCAAGTCTGGAGTTCTATGGTTTTTAGGGCAAATGAGTAGGAAACGGCCCATGACACCGTATAGTTTGTTGGAACGAGGCCATATTTGGCACGTGTGTGGTCCCTGGGATGGGAAGCAAGGCCCCGGGAGCGGATTTCCAATCCGACCCATGCGCGATGTTTTTTTATTTTCGGGGTGCCAAAACGGGTTTTTTTTTGTGAAGTAACTACATGGGGCGCATTTTAGTATTGCACGAGATCTCCGCGTAGTGGTAGGTGATACGTCCCCGACGTATCCATAATTTCTGTCGTTCCATGCTTGTTTTATGACAATACTTACATGTTTTGCTTGCACTTTATAATGTTTTTATGCGTTTTCCGGAACTAACCTATTAACAAGATGCCACGGTGCCGTTCCGTTTTCTCGCCGTTTTTGGTTCCGGAAAGGCTGTTCGGGCAATATTCTCGAATTGGACGAAATCAACGCCAAACCTCCTATTTTTCCCGGAAGGCTCCGAACACCGAAGAAGAGTCGGAGAGGGGCCGGAGGGCCACCACACCATAAGGCGGCGCGGCCTGGCCTGGGCCCGCGCCGGCCTGGTGTGGGGCCACCCTGTCGCCCCTCCGACTCCGCCTCTTCGCCTATTAAAGCCGTCTCGACCTAAAAACCCGATACCACTTGACGAAACTCCAGAAAGACTCCAGGGGCGCCGCCACCGTCGCGAAACTCCAATTCGGGGGACAGAACTCTCTGTTCCGGCACTCGCCGGACGGGGAAGTGCCCCCGAAGCCATCTCCATCAACGCCATCGCCTCCATCATGCTCCGTGAGTAGTTCCCCCATGGACTACGGGTTCTAGCTGTAGCTAGTTGGTATTCTCTCCCCCATCTACTTCAATACAATGATCTCATGAGCTGCCTTACATGATTGAGATTCATCTGATGTAATCGGTATTGTGTTTGTCGGGATCCGATGGATTGTTACGTTATGATTGTCTATCTACAAAGTTTATGAAGTTATTGTTGCTGCAATCTTGTTATGTTTAATGCTTGTCACTAGGGCCCGAGTGGCATGATCTTAGATTTGAGCTCTATACTTATTGCTTAGATTGTATCTACAAGTTGTATGCACATGTCGTTGTCCGGAACCAAAGGCCCCGAAGTGACAGAAATCGGGACAACCGGAGGGGATGGTGGTGATGTGAGGATCACATGTTTTCACGGAGTGTTAATGCTTTGCTCCGTACTCTATTAAAAGGAGTACCTTAATATCCAAGAGATTCCTTAGAGGCCCGGCTGCCACCTGCCGGTAGGACAAAAGATGTTGTGCAAGTTTCTCATTGCGAGCACGTACGACTATATATGGAAAACATGCCTACATGATTAATGATCTTGATATTCTGTCTTAATGCTATTTCAATCCTATCAATTGCCCGATCGTAATTTGTTCACCCAACACTTGTTATTGGAGAGTTGCCACTAGTGTAGATAGCCGGGAACCCCGGTCCATCTTTAATCATCATATACTCGCTCTACATGTCACCGGAAGTAGTATCAACTATTTTCCGGTGCCATTGCTCTCATATTACTATTACTCGCTGCTGTGTTATCGTTACTACTGCTCTCATATCACTGCTACTTTCACATCACCCCGTTGCTAGTGCTTTTCCAGGTGCAGCTGAATTGACAACTCAGCTTGTTAAGGCTTATAAGTATTCTTTACCTCCCCTTGTGTCGAATCAATAAATTTGGGTTTTACTTCCCGCGAAGACCGTTGCGATCCCCTATACTTGTGGGTCATCAAGACTATTTTCTCGGCGCCGTTGCCGGGGAGGCATAGCTCTACTCATAAGTTCACCTGGGGAGTACACTCTACCTCTCTCGCTGTTTTTGTTTTACTTTATTTTGTTTTGCTTAGTTTACTTTTGTCTAGTTTATTTCGCTTAGTTTACTTTTGCTTAGTTTCTTTTTGTCTTGTTTTATTTGTCTCATATACCCAAAAATCCATAAAAATTTGAAAAACCAAAAACTTAAAAACTGCTGTTATGGGAGAACCAACAACCTACTTGGAGCTTATAGAATGTTATAATAGTTATAGAGAATCAAGAACTGGTAAAATAATGAGTGCTATGATAGAAAAATTGAATACAATGGCTAGAATCTTGCTTAGACGCCATGATATAAACTCGTTGCTCTCAACAGGATACTAAACATCTTAAATTTCAATGTGGCTTTAGTGAGGAATTTTTAATTAATAACTATAATCGGAATTGCTATATTCATTATGGGTTCGAAGAGGTAGAACAATTTGTCTTATTTATGGGAGCCTCCGAGATAGAATCCTTCATGGTTGAGAATTATGAAACTTGTGCCATTTGTAAGGACCTTAAAGATTATGTCTCTACTATCCTTAATTCTTGCATAGAATGCTACAGTAGGAATCCTTATATCCTTAATTATAAAGAGAGACACATTAATGCACAAGAATGCACTCACAATTTGCAGGAACCTGTGGAAGAAGAAATTGATGAACCTGAAAGCTCATTGGATGAAAAGGAGGAGGAAATTGATGAACCTGAAAGCTCATTGGATGAAAAAGAAGAGGAGAGCGACGAACAAAAGGAGGAAGAATGGATTAGCTAACCATGTCAACCTTCTAATGAGAGTAACTCTTTATCTCTTACACTATTTGATTGTCCTCCATGCTTACCGGAAGAGGTTGAATGTTATGTTCCTGTGGATTCTCTTGAAATAGTACCTATGAGTAATACTTGTGAGAATGATTATGCTACTGTTATCTATGATAATCCATGCTACTTTGATAAATCTTATGATAATGCTTTGTTTGTGCCTGATGTCGAAATGCATGGTACTAAAGAATTTTGCGTAGCAAATGTTTATGATAAAGCTCTAGATGATGGTCCTATGTTACTTGATAATATTAATTATACTACTAATGAAAATGGGATTGGAGAGTTCTTGACTTATTCTATGAGTCCCATATCTATTGAGATTGATCAACTACCTTGTTATATTATTAATAAAAGTAAGTTTGAAAGTTTTAATTCCACTATTCTTGAGATTGATAAAAATTATATGTTTGTGGATCATGAAAAGTATGCTGCATGTGATAGTTATATTGTTGAGTTTATTCATGAAGCTACTGAAAATTATTATGAGAGAGGAAAATATGGTAGTAGAAATTTTCATGGTGCTAAAACACCTCTCTATATGCTTAAAATTTAGAAGTTACTCTTGTTTTATCTTCTTATGCTTATAACTTTGTTCTTCATGAATTTATTTGTGTACAAGATTCCTATGCATAGGAAGTGGGTTAGACTTAAATGTGTTTTGAATTTGCTTTTTGATGCTCTCTTTTGCTTCAAATACTATTTCTTGCGAGTGCATCATTTAAAACTCGCCGAGCCCATCTTAATGGCTATAAAGAAAAGAACTTCTTGGGAGATAACCCATGTGTTATTTTGCTACAGTACTTTGTTTTATATTTGTGTCTTGGAAGTTGTTTACTACTGTAGCAACCTCTCCTTATCTTAGTTTTGTGTATTGTTGTGCCAAGTGAAGCCTCTAATCGAAGGTTGATACTAGATTTGGATTTCTGCGCAGAAACAGATTTCTATCTGTCACGAATCTGGGCTGTTTTCTCGTAGGTAACTCAGAAAAATATGCCAATTTATGTGCGTGTTCCTCAGATATGTACGCAACTTTCATTAGTTTTGAGTTTTCTGATTTGAGCAACGGAAGTATTTATTTAAAATTCGTCTTTACTGGCTGTTCTGTTTTGGCAGATTCTGTCTCTGTTTTTTGCATTGTCTCTTGTGGACTTTAAGCGAGGTTTTCTAGACGTAGAGGGTTGTAGATAATGTTTTATTGAGTTCTTGCAATGTGCCACTACAGGAAGGTGGATTCAAATTTTTTGAGTACTAACCCCTCTAATGAAGTTTATGAGAAGTTTGGTGTGAAGGAAGTTTTCAAGGGTCAAGAGAGGAGGATGATATATGATCAAGAAGAGTGAAAAGTCTAAGCTTGGGGATGCCCCCGTGGTTCATCCCTGCATATTTCAAGGAGACTCAAGCTGTTTAAGCTTGGGGATGCCCAAAGCATCCCCTTCTTCATCAACTTATCAGGTTTCTTCTATTGAGACTATATTTTTATTCTGGTCACATCATATGTGCTTTACTTGGAGCGTCCGTGTGCTTTTATTTTTGTTTATGTTTGAATAAATTCGGATCCTAGCAATCCTTGTGTGGGAGAGATACACGCTCCGCTTTTTCATATGAACACTCGTGTTCTTCGTTTTACTTTTAATGTTCAATGATAAAAGTTGGAAGCTATTGCACTTATTTATATTTGGTTGGAAACAGAAAATGCCTCATCATGTCTTGGATAATTTGACACTTGGCAATTATTTTGAGCTCTCAAGTAGATCATGATTAAGTTTTTTCATGTAGTTTAAACCTATTAGTGGAGAACTACTGTAGAGCTTGTTGAAATTGGTTTGCATGATTGGTCTCTCTTAAGGTCTAGATATTTTCTGGTAAAAGTGTTTGAGCAACAAGGAAGACAAGGTAGAGTATTATAATGCTTGCAATATGTTCTTATGTAAGTTTTGTTGTACCCGGTTCATACTTGTGTTTGCTTCAAACAACCTTGCTAGCCCAAAGCCTTGTACTGAGAGGGAATGCTTCTCGTGCATCCAAAACCTTGAGCCAACCACTATGCCATTTGTGTCCACCATACCTACCTACTATGTGGTATTTCCTGCCATTCCAAAGTAAATTGCTAGAGTGCTACCTTTAAACAATTCAAAATGCTTCTCAATTTGTGTCAATGTTTTATAGCTCATGAGGAAGTATGTGGTGTTTATCTTTCAATCTTGTTGGGCAACTTTCGCCAATGGACTAGTGGCTTCATCCGCTTATCCAATAATTTTGCAAAAAGAGCTGGCAATGGGATTCCCAGTCCCAAATTAATTAACAAAAATAGACACTCCTCCATGGTATGTGATTGTTGGACGCACCCGAAGGATTCTGCTAGCCATGGCTTGTGTAAGCAAAGGTGGGGAGGAGTGTCATCATAATAAAACTAAAATAAAAGGGCACTCCTTCATGGTATGAGATTGTTAGCAGTGCACCCGAGGATTCGGTTAGCCATGGTTTGTGAAAGAAAGGTTGGAAGGAGTGCCACCCAAAAATAAAAATAATTCATGGGAGCCGCTCTTTGAAGGTTTGTCTGGCGAGGGGGTTAGAGTGCCCACTACCATTCGTTGACAACAACAAACACCTCTCAAAACTTTACTTTTATGCTCTCTTTATGTTTTCAAAACCAAAGCTCTAGCACAAATATAGCAATCGATGCTTTCCTCTTTGAAGGGCCATTCTTTTACTTTATGTTGAGTCAGCTTTACCTACTTCCTTCCATCTTAGAAGCAAACACTTGTGTCAACTCGTGCATTGATTCTTACATACTTGCTTATTTGCATTCATCATATTACTTTGTGTTGACAATTATCCATGAGATATGCATGTTACAAGTTGAAAGCAACCGCTGAAACTTATATCTTCCTTTGTGTTGCTTCGATGCCTTTACTTTGAACTTATTGCTTTATGAGTTAACTCTTGTGCAAGACTTTTGATACTTGTCTTGAAAGTACTCTTCATGAAAAGTTTTGCTATATGTTATCTATTTGTTAGCAACTATAGATCATTGCCTTGAGTCACTTCATTCATTTCATATGCTTTGTAATAGTATGATCAAGGTTATGTAAGTAGCATGTCACTACACAAATTATTCTTTTTATCGTTTACTCGCCGGACGAGCAGGAACTAAGCTTGGGGATGCCGATACGTCCCCGACGTATCCATAATTTCGTCGTTCCATGCTTGTTTTATGACAATACTTACATGTTTTGCTTGCACTTTATAATGTTTTTATGCGTTTTCCTGAACTAACCTATTAACAAGATGCCACAGCTGCGCGTCTCTGCTTTTCTCCTCGTTTTCTCGAATTGGACGAAATCAACGCCAAACCTCCTATTTTTCCCTGAAGGCTCCGAACACCGAAGAAGAGCTCCGAGAGGGGCCGAGGTCCACCACACCATAAGGCGGCGCGGCCTGGCCTGGGCCCGCGCCGGCCTGGTGTGGGGCCACCCTGTCGCCCCTCCGACTCCGCCTCTTCGCCTATTAAAGCCGTCTCGACCTAAAAACGCGATACCACTTGACGAAACTCCAGAAAGACTCTTGGGGCGCCGCCACCGTCGCGAAACTCCAATTTGGGGGACAGAACTCTCGTTCCGCACCCTCGCCGGACGGGGAAGTGCCCTGGAAGCCATCTCCATCAACGCCATCGCCTCCATCATGCTCCGTGAGTAGTTCCCCCATGGACTACGAGTTCTAGCCGTAGCTAGTTGGTATTCTCTCCCCCATGTACTTAAATACAATGATCTCATGAGCTGCCTTACATGATTGAGATTCATCCGATGTAATCGGTGTTGTGTTTGTCTGAGATCCGATGGATTGTTACGTTATGATTGTCTATCTACAAAGTTTATGAAGTTATTGTTGTCGCAATCTTGTTATGTTTAATGCTTGTCACTAGGGCCCGAGTGGCATGATCTTAGATTTGAGCTCTATACTTATTGCTTAGATTGTATCTACAAGTTGTATGCACATGTCGCTGTCCGGAACCAAAGGCC
>NC_061510.1:81542812-81603937 GCF_022539505.1 Lolium rigidum
AAGAAGAAGAAGGAAAGAAGAGAAGAAGGAAGAGGGAGGAGGAGGCCCAGCCGGCCCAGAGTCCGGTCCGACCGGGCCCCAGACCGACCTGCCCGGTTGGCGACCGGTCGACCGGCTCCACAACCGGACCGCCCGGTCCCAGGCCCGGTCTGACCGGATCCGACGGGAACTACCCACCAAACTGCCTAAGTTACCCACTTATGTACCTTTTCGCCATGTGTTGTCTTGTAGGCCTATATATAGACCCAAGACACCCCCCCTTACCTCTTTAGACATGATTTAGGCTTAGACATGGATTTGAGCTTTGTCTCCCTAGGGTTTCATCCCCTTTGTATCAAGGCTACCCTTGTTGGATGATTGGATTTGTGAGTGTGAGATTCTAGTGCTACCCACTCTCTCTCCCACTCCTAGATTCATCTCCCTCACCGATCTCTCACTCCGGGATTCTACGCGCGTCTCTCCCGGGTTGATTCTATTGGCGTGGTCCATCGAGCCATGGGGGTAAGTATCGATTGTATCGGGTTGGTGTGCGTGCGTGAGTTCTTCGTGTTCATCGTGTTCTTCGCGCTCTCCCTCTCTCCCTCCTTGGATTTCGGGTCAACCGCAAGATCGGGCCACACACGGGGTCTTAGACCTCATCACGACCGGGGTCAAGGCGAGGCGGAGCTGGGGCGGCGCGCCGCGGGCGTTGCGAGGCCAAGGCGAGGCGGGGCCGGGGCGTGGCGGAGCCTGCGTGGGGCAGAGCAGGCGGGGCCGGGGCTAGGGTGGGGCCTAGGCTAGGGCGGCGCCGGCAGGGCCAGGGTAGGGTGGGGCGGAGCCGGCGTGGGGCAGAGCAGTCGGGGCCGGGGCTAGGGTGGGGCCTAGGCTAGGGTGGCGCCGGCAGGGCCAGGGTAGGGTGGGGCGGAGCCAGAGCGGGGCGGGGCGGCCGGCGGCGACCTTGGCCGGACGTGCGTGGCCAAACGTGGGTGGATGGAGAAAGGTAGAAGAAGAAGGAGGAAAGGAAAAAAAAGTCTAACATGTGGGTCTAGTGGCATATTTAGGAATATGTTTTTTTACGGTTTTAGTTTACGGGTTCTGATCTACGCCGGCACTTTTTCGACCCGTAAATACGAGTTCGGTGGCCTGAACTCGTGTTGTACAGTTCGCATATTTACGGGCTGTGCTAGAGTTGCTCTTTGTTTGTACTGGTACTTTGGGCTCCCCTTTGTCTCTGCTTTTTTCTGAACTTCAGTTCACTGTAACGCCGGCAAATGAAGTTCTATGCAAATTTACAACATTCATAAAAACAAAAAAAAAGGAAAAAAGTCGAAGAATGTCAATATTGTGACCGCTATCAATGTTGATGGATACGGTAATCTCCTTCATTATTTCAATATCCATGTTAGTAGATTGATACGGGTGCTAATATTCATGGATGTGCTGACATATCTATGTTCACTTCTTATCAGGTCATCCGGGATTCCTCCGTCTTGATGGGGAATGGGCCACGTGCTTTTGTTGGTGGTGTTGACACAGTAGATTTGAAGTTTACTTCGGTTAAGATCATGTAGCTGAGGAACATGCA
Organism: Lolium rigidum; assembly: GCF_022539505.1. Lineage (NCBI taxonomy): Eukaryota > Viridiplantae > Streptophyta > Magnoliopsida > Poales > Poaceae > Lolium > Lolium rigidum. Next base: position 81,544,377 of record NC_061510.1, read on the forward strand.
ACATGTCCCTACCATCAAGAATCTCATTACTGGATCTCTTCTATGCATAGATGGGTTTGAAGTTCTATTAGAGTCAAATAGGGTAGTTATTTCAAAGTTAGAAAATTTACTGGTAAAAGCTATGAGTGCAAAGGCTTGTTCCGTTTTTTTCCTTTCTGATTTCAACAAAAGGTCTGCGAACCATACTTGTGGTGATGTTAGTGATAATACCAGTGTTTGGAACTCTCATTTATGTCAGATTAATTTTGGTTTAATGTCTCAGCTATCTAGTATGAGTTTAGTTCTGAATTTAACCATCGTCAAAAGTTCTAAGTGTCATAGTTGTGTGCAATCAAAGCAACCTTGGAAGCCTCACAAGGCGGCCGAGGAGAGAAAGTTGGCATCTCTAAAACTCATACATTATAATCTATGAGAGATGTATTATGTGTTGATAAAATGTGGAAATTGATATTTCATGATATTGATTGATGATGCGACTAGATTTTGCTATCTTTATTTATTACAAACTAAATATGAAAATTTACACTAGTTTAAAATATATAAAGCCAAAGTTTAAATAAACTAAAGAGAAAGATCAAGCGTCTTAGGTATTATTCATGAGAGGGTGCCTCCCTACGCACCTCAATCAAACGGGATTACCAAGAGGAAAAATCGCACACTTAATTACTTGGTCAATTCCATGTTATCGACTGCTTGTTTATCAAAGGCATGGTGGGGGTGGGGGGCTTTATTGACTTCATGTCCTAAACAAAGTTCCTAACAATAATAAAGAGAAACACCTTACGAGGGAGTGGATTGGGAGAAAACTATCACTCTTGTATTTGCGTACATGAGGATGTTTTGCAAAAGTTAATATTCCAATTCAAAAGAAGAGCAAACTCGGACCGAAGACAATTGATTCTATCTTTCTAGGTTATGCTCATCGGAACGTAGCTTTAGATTTTTAGCAGCTAAATTGGCGGTACAAAATATGCATGTTGATACTATTATGGAATCTCGCAATGCAATATTTTTTGAGAATATGTTTCTTATTAAAGATATGCATGACACTGCTAGAATTTCTACTGAAATAATTCCTGAATCTAGTACAAATAATGAGTATTTTGAACAACCACATGAAGATGTTACTGAGAAGGATGACAATGAAGCTCCTAAACAGAGCAAGAGACAAAGGGTTGCGAAATCCTTTGGAAATGAGTTCATCGTGTGCCTTGTGGATGATACTCCCACAACCTTTGTTGAGGCATATGCATCTCTAGATGAAGATGACTAGAAAAGGTTTTCTTCGATTCTTTCTAATGGAACATGGAATCTATCAGAATGAACCCATGGTTGTAAGCATGTGGGTTGTAAGTGGGTGTTCAAGAATAAGCTAAGATCATCTCCAGTCGCGTCCCCCAAACCGTCCCCCAAATGGCGCTGGATCGAGCTTTTGGGGGACGTGTTTCGTTCGTGCAACGTTTGGGGGACGTCGCTCCCCAGCCGCCTCCCCCAAACGCCGCCCCCAAACATTAAAATACACTTTTTTTTTTGTTTTTTTGCATTTTTACTTCAATAAAGAGAAGAAATATTCCACAAACTAATACGTAATTGGGAACGTGGTTTACACGAAGACATAGTTTGGAACAAGCTTTTCCACAAACTAATACATAGTTTGAACCATGGTTGACACAAATATAAAACATTGCAAAATAACTAAACCTAACTAGGCCGAGCATCGATGATTTTGTGTGTTCGCCGCAAAGAAAGAACACTCGCAGGCACACCCAGTCACCCAAACTAGAAATTCCAGCTGTTGACGGTGCCCATGTTGGTTCTTTCGAGAAAGAATAACCAGAAACCTTCATGCATATTTTCGCTGCGAAGAAACAACACTCATCAGCCGTCGTCCTCCTCGGCGCTGTCGTCGTGGTAGTGCCGGCGGCAACGCATCTCATCGAACACCTTGACGCTCATGTCCCTCTCGTCAAAGTAGGAGAACATGAGCATGAAGTCGTCTTCGAGGCGGTGGTAGCGCGCGAACTTCTCCCAGCTGATGTGGAGGTACATCTTGCCGCGCGCGTCGTAGATCACGTCCATGATCTACCGGTAGCAGCCACAGGCAGCCTCCCGCAGATGCAGCGAGCCCGGGCACCCGTCGCCGGCAACGCAGTCGGCGAAGGTGTCCGGCAACCTCTGGATGGCGTGTGGGTCGCCCTTGAGGACGACGACGAAATCGAACAGCACCGGCTGCTCCTCCTCCTGCATGTCCGATGATTAAGATGATGGCGTTGCAGGTGACGGCGAGCGTGCAGCTCTGCCGCGGCCACGACCACGACCACAAGCTCGGCCTCCGCCTCTACCAGACATGGCGTCAACTCTTGAGATGGTGGCGGCTAGGGTTTGTTTGTGATGGACGATGAGAGAGCGACCCTTTTTATAGGGCGGAGGGATGCTTCTCTGTGCCTCTGCGGGAACTACATCGTCGCTGCGCACCAATAACTTCCGTTGCGAGGTAGGCGACTGTTAGGTTAAACTTCAATGTGTCGTTGACGCGCCAGTCCTGCCACTCCCCGCCTCACTTTTCGGTGTGTCCGGTGTCCCCGGAGTGTCCCCTGTGTAGTGGGGATGGGCTCGGGCGCCGAACACCGTATCAGGCCGCGCCGGACAAAAAGCGGCTTTAGGGGACGCGGTTGGGAACGTTTTTTTGTCCGGCACGCCTCAAATCCCTTTGGGGGACGGTTTGGGGGACACGACTGGATATGCTCTAAGTCCTAATGGTACCATTGAAAAGTACAAGGTGCATCTTGTAGCGAAAGGCTACACATAGAGAGAAGGCAAATATTACTTCGACACATATTTACAGGTCGCTAGATTTTCCACCATTCAAGTACTACCGTCCATGGCTGATTATTTTGTGCTTATCGTTCATCAAATGGATGTAAAGACATCTTTCCTTAATGGAGAGTTGGAAAAGGAAATATATATAGATCAATCTGATGGGTTTGTAGTAAAAGGTGAAGAAAGAAAGGTGTGCAAGTTGCTCAAATCTTTATAGGGCCCGAAGCAAGCACCTAAGAAATGACATGAGAACTTTGATAGAACTTTAAAATATGTAGGCTTTGCTGTTAATGAGGTTGATAAGTGTGGTTACTATCGCCATGGTGGGGTGAAGGTGTTATGGTATGTTTGTATGTGGATGATATCCTCATCTTTGGTACAAACGTGGAAGTAATAAACGAGGTCAAGTCTTTTTTATCAAAGAGCTTTGGTATGAAAGATTTGTGAGGAACTGGTGTGATTCTAAACATTAATAAGAATGAGAGTGGGATTACTTTAACGCAATCGTATTATGTTAAGAAGATCTTGACAGCTATATTGATAACAAGTCTTCTTCAACACCTTATGATCCTAGTGTGACACTACGCATGAACCGGAGGATTGTCATAGATCAATTGAGATATACTGAGATCATTGGATCAATCACGTAGCGAGCGCAACTAGACCCGACATCTCTTTTGATGTAATAAAATTGTGTAGGTTCATGTCAAATCTGGGTACTGATCGATCATTGGCCTGCACTTGATAGGGTCATGCGCTATCTATGTGGTACAGTGAGTTATGGGATTCACTTTTCAGGGCACCCAACTGTGCTTGAAGTATATAGTGATTCGAACCAGATATCTGATGTAGATGATCTCTACGCCACTAGTGGGTATGTATTTACCTTTGAAGGTAGCGCAGTGTCATGAAGATCTTGCAAGAAAACCATATCGACGAAGTCAACTAAGAAAGCAGAACTTGCTGCTTTAGACACATCTATTGTTGAATCAAAATGATTGCACGAGCTCTTGATGGAATTGCATGTAGTTGAAAAACCTGTTCCGACAATCCTTTATAATTGTGGCAATCAAACAGTAATCTTCAAAGTGAATTTTTTTAAGGATAACGTGAAGTCATCAAGACACGGAAAGATACCTTTGAAGCCCGTCAGGAAATTGCGAAACTCCGGAGTAATAATTGTTACATGTATTCAAACAGATAAAAACCTGGCACATCCCTTTAAGAAGGGACTATTATGTAATGTGATAGAAAATGCATCGAGGGAGATGGGTTTGAGACCCATAGATATTACACCATAGTAGTAACCCAACCTTTGTGATTGGATATCCCTTGAAATAGAACCTGGGAAGAACAAGCTTGGGGTTGAACTGAGGAGAGTATTTTGTAACCCTCTCTATGTGAAGATGCACAACTCTCAAAGGCTATAAGGCAGGTTGGCAACATGTCTTAATGTGTTTCTGTTGGCTATTTTAGCAAAGATGATGTTCTACAGAGACTAGGAAGCATTTTTGAAAGAACACACCTATATGAGTCTGATTGTTAAACTTCGCAATCTATGAGATTTGTGTGATCTCTAGTAAACTTATGAAGAGACTAGGAATCATGTGATGGCAACAATTATATATGTATCAACTCGTTGGGACTCCAAGTGTAGTGTTGTAGCAAGCGTTTTTTTCCCACAAGGGTGACTCAAGAGTTTATATTGAACTTCCGGGGGAATTTACTTAGCGTGCGTTCGGTTCAACTTTGTAACCTACTTCTACTGTAAAAAAGTTGAAAGTCAACCAAACAGATTCTAGAAAAGCAGCAACTTCATGTAGTGTATTTCCTACAGCTGGTTAGAGCATCCCCAGCCGTTGGGGCTCCCCAGGCCGAAATCCGGCGTTATTTAGCACCGGATGGATGAAGTTTTTGACCTGGGGAGGCCCATTTTTCCAGCCGCGAGCCCATGGACGCGCACCCACCGCGTGCATAGCGACGACGCAGTCACTGGGAAGGGCAATCGTCGGAGTTCCCTCGACGCATTGAACCGTCGCGAAGTGGACTGGAGAGCCGAAACGACTCGTCGGGAACGGTCGAAGTGGCCTCGATGCGAGAACCGCCGTAATGGAGCACGAACTCCGCGGAAGAGCAACCGCCGCTCTCTTTCGTCGAGAGACCTACATATACGGTTTCCGACGGCCGACGCCATTCATCTGTTCTCTCGTCACCATCCTCCGTCAACCATGAGCGATCTCTCTTGGCCATCGGACACCGACAAGCAAGGGGAAGCCGCCCGGATGGCGACATTGGTGGGATAAAGCCGCATCGTCCAAGCAGCGACGATTCCCCTCCGCCGGCCAGCGAGGACGACAACGAGGAGGACGAGGAGGAGGCCGAAGAGGCCAAGGAGCAGGCCGAGGAAGAGGCCGACGAAAAGGAGGAGGAAGAGGCCGAGGAAAAGGAGGAGGACGACGAAGAGGCTGAGGACACTGACGAGGAGGAGGAGTCAACTTCCTCCGACGAGGAGGTGACGAGCCGGAAGCGTCGCCGCGATGACGATGAGGCGGGGCCTTCTAAGAAGAAGAAGTAGTTTAAGTTAGTTTTAAAGTTTTTATATGTAATTTTTATGTTTATTCGAATTATATTCGAAATATATATAATCTATCTATGTTGCACCACTTGAGAGTTCAAAGCTTTCGTTCGACGAGGGTATTGCCGTAGATCGGGAAGACGAGGGGTTTGCCGTAGATCGGGAAGACGAGGGTTTTGCCGTAGATCGGAGGCCATTGTCGCCGACAAGTTGGGGCCACGCGCGCTTTCGTTTCGTCCGGAGTCCCCGAGCGCTCCCCGGGGGGCCGGGGATGGCGTGGGATCGCCGGATGAATTTAGGCCCAAATCCGGACGAAAACGAGGAACCGGGGGCGCGACTGAGCCGAATTACGCCGTCCGGATGGAAAAAACGCTCGCCGGGAGTCTGTTCGGGGGGACTGAGTGGAGATGCTCTTAGACCCAGCTTCTACTGCTGTGGATTTCAAGTTGTGGTGGAAATTACCCACCACTACCCCTGGTAAGTGGATACCGATTCGATTGTTTTCTCAGGCAGCGCACGAAGTCCTTCTCTACTCTTTCATTCTCTTCTGGGTGACAACCACCTACGGATCTGGCGATGACCAACTCCGGCTGAACCCCGCCGGAAACTCCGGTATTATCCGACGTCGCGCTGAACACCCCCGAACCCGCCTCCTGATCCACTGCCATCTAACCCGGCCTTCTCTCCTGAATCAGTTGCGTCTGCGTCAACAACGATCTGGTGACGTAGTTCGCCACGAGCAGCAGACGAATGACAAATTGTGCTCCTCCGTACGCCTCACATGCGGCTCTCCGAAGAACGCTGGCTCTTCACAGCTCGGGGGGCGGAGATGGTGGCCGCGTAGCGTTGGGATGGAGCGGTCGCCGCCTCTCCGGTGTACGTTCATGCGTAGCACGGTGATGGAATGGATTCCATGGCTTTCGTGATCTCTGCTTGGAGCTATGCAGGTGATGTTGTGACCACCGTCCACACTACTTCGTGTACATCGACAGTAGATGGCAGCTAGCATAGAGACATGAGATGGAGCCAAATGGAGATGTTCTGTAATTCAATTTGACAGTTCACTAGTTGATTAGTTTCAATGATTAGCAACAATAAAACGTACAATTTGAATATTTAAAGTAAACCGAAATGAAATCTGGTTATTGAAGAATTGAGTGGATTTTTTCCCCAAGAATAGCAATATTAATTTATTTTTCTAAAAATGGTAATTTATATGCCAAATAAGTGTGGAGATCGATATTTGACGGTCAATCAACGTATATAAATAGTTTCTAAGGATCTCAAGGGCATAATAGACAAATCCAAAATCCACAGTTTGAAAGTTGTTTCAACCAAACAATTTTCACATTGTCACCTCACACCTAACTTACCACATCTTACAGCTGACAACAGCTTTTTTGGAATCTACAGCTAAACCAAACACACCCTTAGAAGATGAATTCTTCCACTTCTCTTCTAGCCGCCCTGCAAAATAAAGTTTTTGCATTATGTCCCCAACTGCATCGTGTGGTTGTCAAGGACAATTTTTCATATTAGTAATAGGAAATACAAAATTAACTTAAAGTAAAGTAAGGTAAAAAAAACCTAAACAAACTAAATAAAAGCGGTAAAAGGCAAATGGTTTTTCAGTTTTGTGTGTGTATGTGTATATGGAGAAAGTATTTTTTTTATTTTCAGATTAATAAATAGTGGTAAATGTAAAGTGTGGTAATAGTGTTGGAAAGTTGTTCCTAATGATTTAAAATGTACCGGGATTCATGGATTCACTTGTCTGCTCTCTTTTTAAATTGTGGTGGACAAACAATTCATCAATGATTGGAACTTCAACATGTGTTTGATAAGCATTCATATGGGCATTATGTCCTAACATAGAGATGATGCAACACATCTCTATTATACTCCTCAAGAAAAAGAAACTCCAAGCAATTTTGAATTAAGAATCAACAGAGTATAGCCTTAAGTAATTTGACATAATGTTTGAATCTCCAATATGCTACCTTGAACAAACAAAATTATCAGACTATCACATGATAACTATAGCACATGTATTAAATTTATCCCTAGTGAGGCAGCGAAAGAAAGGTAAATACTATAGTAGATATTAAATTTGTTGTCACTATTCAATTACTACCACCATGCTACTCTATCTAATACATACTTCTTCGCACACATGCTCTTGCATATAAGTTGGACCAGGACAAGTACTTAAGATCGGTACATGATATGCATCTATCAATACATCTTACACATAATATGTTCCAATCTCATATATCAATATCATAGAATAAAGATCCACCACATAGGAATTACATATATGACCATAATCATGGTTGGCAGCTCATATGGTACTACATCTATCGATAACAAGAGAGAAATAGATCAATCTACTGCCACAAACCCATAGTCCAGAGGTGGACTACTCCCTCTTCATCATGGTGATGATGGTGGAGAAGGTGGAGATCACTCCGGCGACGGCTCCGTCGGAGATTCCCTCTCCAATGTTCGCTGGTTATGGATCTATTTTGGTGTTTCGGTGCTTTTGTGGCGCTCTCGACGAGGAAGCCTAGGGAAACCCTTTATATAGGGGTTTTTAGGTCAGAAGGAGTCTGTGGGCGAAAGAATAAAGTGAATCGGACGATCGAGGAGGGAAAGAGCCTATGTGGCGCGCCCCCTGACGGGGCGCGCCACCTGGTCTCTTTTGGCCGTACTGGCCCATCTCTTGAGGTCTAAGTACTCTAGATGCTTCTCTTGATGAAATATAGACATCCCCGGAATCAAAGCTAAATTTGACTTCGAGGTCCCTGAAAGTTAAATATACACAAAACAGGGTTTTCCTGTCCTGTAGAGTTATAACCAAAATAAAGTGAATCATTGGTAAATATCAAAAAATATAAACATGGATATAACATCATATATGTTGCAAATATGTGGGAATATGTGTTAATAAACTACAAAGTTCATGCATGCATTTTACATGCATCAACATCCCCAAGCTTAACATACGCTCGTCCTTGAGCGTAAAGTTTATAAAACTAACATGGACTTTGGAGTTTGTTGCTTTGCTTATTTTCATTGTCACACCAAGTTCACAAGGTTCAATCCTTAAAGAATAACAATAAACAAGTGATCAATAAGCCGATATCTCTTACAATCTAAAAAATATGCTCAACAATTAGTGCTCTTGTGTTCAAACAAATGAAAAGTATTATAGACCATAAAGCATACTTGGATGAACCTATAGAATTTTTGGAAGACTCTTTTGTTTCTTTTCTTGGATATTTGAGTATTTTGACTCTTGGATAAGATAAAGCAAGTATGAAACACATGTGCTAGTCCTCCAATAAAATAAAAGATAGTTGGGAGCATAAAATAAAGTTTTGAGATATGTAGTTCATGTCAACGGTAATCATCTTTTGTTTCAGAAATTCTATGATTTATGTGCTTCACATCTTACAAGTTGGATGGCTCATGCCCCTTGGCACAGTTAACCACACCTCATTCTACTAAACTTTAGATTACCATAGACCTTCTTCATACGCATATTTTTTTTAACCTAGTATCAAAAAGGGTACATCCATGCCTCCTGGATGGCAACAATCATTGTGTACCATTTCATTAGGACTCCAAGTGCAGAGTATTGTAGCAAGCGTATTTTTCCCACAAGGGTGACTCGAGGGTTTATATCGTACTCTCGAAGAATTGGCTTAGAAGCTGTCTTATTTCTCTCCTCTTCGAGCAACCTACAAAATAAAGTTCTTGCTTTGTGTCCCCAACTCCACCATGTGGTTGTCAAGCACAAGGTTTCATATTATTAATAGGAAATACAAGTAAGAAGTAAAATAACGTAAATTAAATAACTTAATTAAGTAAATAAATAAAAGCAAGTAAATGCGAAGGGTATTTGGGTTTTGTGTGTGTATGTGAAGATAATATTTTTAGTATTTTCTGATAAAATAGTAGTGGAAAATTTAAAGCAAGGTAAAACTGTTGGAAAGGTGTTTCTAGTGATTTAAAATGGATCGTGGTTCATGGGTTCACCTACTCTCTTTTTAAGTTGTAGTGGACACTAAAAATTCATCAATGGCATAATGTTGGTGGAACTTCAATATGTGTTTGATAAGCATTCATATGGGCATTACACCCTAACATAGATATGATACAACACATCTCTATTATACTCCTCAAGAAAAAGAAAACTCCAAGCAGTCTTGAATTAAGAATCAATAGAGTATAGCCTTAACAAATATGACATAATGTTTGAATATCAAATATGCTACATTGAACTAACAACATTATCACAATGTCACATGATAAATATAGAACATGTATTCACTTTATCCCTAGTGAGGCAGCAAAAGAAATGTAAATACCATAGTATATCATGAATTTGTTGTCACTATTCAATCACCACCAGATGCTACTCCATCTAATACGCACTTCTCCCCTACATGTTCTTGCACACAAGTTGGATCAGAATAAACACTTAAGAACGGGGTACATGATATGCATCTATCAATACATCAATAATAGGTTCCAATCTCATATATCAATATCATAGAATAAAGATCCACCACATAGGAATTATATATGTGACCATAATCATGTTGGGCACCTCATATGGTACTACAATCTATAAAGAACAAGAGAGAGAGATCAAGCTACTGCCATAAACCCATAGTCCATAGGTGGACTACTCCCTCTTCATCATGGTGGTGACGGTGGAGATGTTGGAGAAAGTGGAGATCCCTCTGGTGGCGGCTCCGGTGGAGTTTCCCCCTCCAATAATCTTCGCTGGTTCTGGTTGTGTTTCGGCGTTTCTCTATTTCTGCACTCTCTTCGAGGAAACCCTAGGGGCGTATATATAGGGGTTTTAGGTCAAACAAAGTTCGTGGGCAAAATAATCAGGTGAAGCGGACGACTAAGGGCCAAAAGAGCATGGGTAACGCGCCCTCCTTGCCTAGGCGCACTACCACACCTCTTTTGGGCCTCTAAGCCCCTCCCGTGAGGTCCAAGTGCTCCATATGCTTCTCTTTATGAAATATTGATGTCCCCGAAATCCTAACTCAATTTGATTCTGTTTAGGTCCTTAGAAGTCAAAAATACAGAAAACAAGTTTTTCATGTCATGCGGAGTTATAACCCAAATAAAGAGGATCTTTGGTAAATTCCCAAAAGTCAATATAAAACATTGATATAACACCATATATGTTGCAAATAGGTGGGGATATGTGTCAACAAACTACAAAGTTCATGCATGCATTTTACATGCATCACTATTGTACAAAGTGCCCAAGGAAATCGGATAATCTTGACTTTCGGGGGCCATTCACATCGGGAATACAGGACAACATACAAATGGACATCCACTTATAATGTACGCTTTTTTTCTTTTCCTTTTGTTTTATGAAAGGTGATTGAGGATGCCCATTCTGCAAACTTTCACCATGTTTCTTTTGCATGGCTTCCATTAGCTGCCCAATGCTTTTCTCTAACATATATGCATACTCCAGTCTTTTGCATGATAACCCCCTTTATTTGACACAATATTATCACCCATAACCAAGAGCTTAAACATGACAACAACTTTAGTGCAATGTTGAAAGTGTTCCCCATGTCAGCGTATGGTTCCTACTTAACAACCTACTCATAATTTGTCAAACACATAACTTTGTATAGTGGTATCACCCCACGCCTTACTTTCTCATGAGATCAAAAATACACAAAAGAAATATTTCAAAGTATTTTGAGGCATATCACACATATTATACTTGGAGTAGCAAGTGGCACATAGGTAGGTATGGTGGGTTGATACATCTCAAATGTATCTATAATTTTTGATGCTCCATGCTTGTACACCAATTCATATATGTTTTGCTTACACTTCGTTGCACTTTTACATGATTTCTGCACTAACCTATTAACAAGATGACACAGTGCCAGTTCCCTGTTTGTTTTTGTATTTCAGAAAAGTTGTACATGAAATATTATCGGAATTGGACGAAACAAAAGCTGAAGTCAATATTTTACCGTAACAAAGACAGAGTCCAGAGGGGGGGGTCGAAGAGGTGCCACAGGGTGGCCAGACCACCCCATGGCGCAGCCTAGGTGTGGCCCGCGCCTAGGGGTGGTGTGGGCCCCCTAGGCACCCCACCGACCTAAATCCTCCGCTATTTATACATCTTCTCGGGAAAACCCTGGATACCCGAGCCTCCATCCACGAAAAGTTCCATCGCGGCCACCATCGCAGAACCCATCTCGGGGGTTCTGAAGCTCTTCCCAGCACCCTGATGGAGGGGAAAATCATCAACGGAGGCATCTACATCGCCATGCCCGCCTCCGAAGTGATGCATGAGTAGTTCATCCCTAGACTATGGGTCCATAGCAGTAGCTAGATGGTTGTATTCTCCAATTTGTGCTTCATGTATAGATCTCGTGAGCTGCCGTACATGATCAAGATCATCCTTATGTAATCCTACATGTTGTGTTTGCTGGGGTCCGATGAATATTGTATACTATGTTGAGGTCGATTATATATTCATGTCATATGTTATTTGTGATCTTGCATGCTCTCCGTTGCTAGTAGATACTCTAGCCAAGTAGATGCTTGTGACTCCAAGAGGGGGTATTTATGCTCGATAGTAGGTTCATGCCTCTAATAATCTGGGAGAGTGACAGGAACTTCTAAGGTTGTAGATGTGATGTTGCTACTAGGGAGAAAACAACAATGTTTTATCCAAGGGTAATTCTATTGTTTACTTTACACATATTGCTTAATGCGATAATCTGTTGCTTGCAACTTAATACCGGAAGGTGTTCGGATGATAACCGGAGGGTGGATTATTAGTCATAGACGCAGTTGGATTACGGTCTATGTATTATGTTGTAATGCCCAATCAAATCTCATAGTAATCATCTTGTCATGTATGGTCGATATTCTGTCAATTGCCCAACTGTAATTTATTCACCCAACATGCTATTTATCTTTATGGAGAGACACCTCTAGTGAATTGTGGACCCCAGTCCTTTGTTTTACACCGATAGAATCATCATGTTCTGGTTACTTACTGCAAGTCCTGTTCTCTTTAATTACTGCAAACATCTCTTTCCACTCGATACGTCTAATCCTTTGTGTTCAGCAAACCGGTGAGATTGACAACCACACTGCAAGTTGGGGAAAAGTACTTTGGTTGTGTTGTGTGCAGGTTCCACGTTGTTGCTGATGCCGGTAGTGCGCCCTGCCACTAGTCATCTAGCAACACATTCAGAAGTCACGCCTTTCTCCTACTGGTCGATTAAACCTTGGTTTCGTACTAAGGGAAAACTTGTTGATGTGCTCATCACACCTTCCTCTTGGGGTTTCCCAACCGCTTCCACCACAACGCTCAGCAAGATTGTCTGGGGCCATCACCGGAGCACCATCAAGATTTTCTGGCGCCGTTGCCGGGGAGAAAGAAGATTTCTGCAAGGGGAGTCTCTCGTCTCCAATCTCTTTACTTGTTATTGTTTTGCTTAGTTTACTTTATTTTGTTTTGTTTGTTTCTTTATATAAAAACACACAAAAATTAGTCTCTATTATAGCTGTTATTTCTGTTTCTTAGTTTATTCCATGCTTACTTTCCATGTTGATGTTTCTTGTTTTTATTTTTCACTAGTTAGGCTGAATGGAAAAAACAACAAAATTAGAGAACTTTATAGTATTTATCTTGAATTAGGACATGAAGTGTTCGAAGAGAAAACTAAAAAACCTATGGAAATTTATTTGCATGCTAATAGAAATGTTATTAGTATGAATTCTTTGAACACCATTAATTATTGCTAATGCTATGGAAAAGTCTAAGTTTGGGGAAGCTAGTTTTCATGAAAATGATCTTTTTACTTGCCCCGCTTTAGAGGAGAAAATTTTCTATGATGATTACAATGATGAATATAATATTTTCAGTTCACCTACTATTGAGGAGAAAATTAATTATGATTACAATATGTCTCCCACATTTGATAATTATGGCGATGAGAATAATAACGATAGCTATTTTGTTGAATTTGCTCCCACTACAATTAATAAGAATCACTATGCTTATGTGGAGAGTAATACTTATTTTATTCATGTGGCTCATGATAAGAATGTTTTATGTGATAGTTATATTGTTGAGTTTATTCATGATGCTACTGAAAATTATTGTGAGAGAGGAAATATGGTTGTAGAAGTTTTCATGGTATTAAAACACCTCTCTATATGCTGAAAGTTTTGAAGTTACTCTTGTTTTATCTTCTTATGCTTGTCACTTTATTCTTTGTGAATTTATTTGTGTACAAGATTCCTATGCATAGGAAGTGGGTTAGACTTAAATGTGTTTTGAATTTGCTTCTTGATGGTTCTTCACTTGATAATACTTGATGCTAGCTATTTTTCTGCGCCTAGCTGAAAGGCGTTAAAGAAAAGCACTCTTGGGAGATAACCCATGTTTATTTTCTGTATTTTTTCTTTTTGTTGAGTCTTGGAAGTTATTACCTCTGTAATAACCTATCCTTATAATTTTTATTTCGTTTTTGTGCCAAGAATAGCCTCTAATAGGAAGAAAGTAAGATTTGGGGAAGTTGATGTCCTGAAAACAGATTCTGTGTTGTTAACATAAAAAATCATAAAAATAGCTAGAGCGGAATTTTGAGCTGTCATTTTTTATGCATATGCCCCAGGTTATTATCTAACTTTCGTTAATTGACCACTTTTCGAGATAAGTAACAGAGGATTTTCTAAAAATCGATCTTTACCTGGTGTTATGTGTTGAAAGATTTCTGCACTATTTGCATTTGCCTCTTAAATCTCTTTCTTTTTGAGTTCTTTTGATCAAAGAGCTTTTTGAAATGTTGCTAAAGTAGCTAATGCTTTAATAGATGTTTGATATATGTTAGTACTGAACCCAAGTGGATTTATTTATTTTGATTGTACTAATGCTGCTAATAGAGAATTGTGTGAAGTTTTGTATGAAGGAAGTTTTCAAGTGTAGGGAGAGAAGAATGATGTGATGAGATGGAGAATGGAAAAAATCTCAAGCTTGGGGATGCCCCTGCACCCCAAGAAATATTCAAGAGGTACAAGCGTCAAATATTGGGGATGCCCAAGGCATCCCCTCTTCATCAACAAAGCAACAGGTCATCTCTCTATGCGCTATATTTTTATTGCTTCATACGCAATGTGTTGTTCTTGGAGCGTCTTTATTTTTGTTTTTGGTTAAGTTTTGTTTTGTTTTATGTAGCATATGTTGGATCCCGGCACATTTGTTTTCGAGAAATACCCGCTCCGTTTTAATTGCATAGAATGCTCTAGTTTTCGATGTTATTGTTCTGCGAGTGTTCTAGTTTTCTGGTACTACGTTTAGCTCTTGTTCTTTTACTTGAATTTTGTTCAGAGCTCGTTAGTATTATTTATTTTTGTATGATTAGCTCTCTGTTCCATATTGTATTTCATCTCTGAGAGCTATTTAAATAAGTTCATTGGTGTTGGATACGAGTAAAATTTTGCATAACTATAGTGATGCAAAAGGAAGCTTGTCTAGACTGTGGCATAGAATTTGGCTTGTCATGTTGGATGTTATTCTTGTCATATTCTTAGTATTTATTGTTGTAGTATGACTTATCTCAAATGGATGAGAGTGCATAATGTGTCATTGAAAGAATCATGTGTTGTTTCCATCATAAAAGCATAATATTGTGGTACTCTCCTTTGATGCTTTATTGGGTTGACTTGGCGCATGCTTATACCATGTTATGACTATAACCAGTCAACAATAAAGCCTCTATGATCATTTAGTTTTTGACTTGTAATATCACATTATGCTTTGATTGATATTGTTTTGTCGCTATGGATGATTATGGCCATTATTGCTCTCTTAGTTGGTCGCTCCCAGTATTTTGCTAGCCTTTGCCTGTGCTGAGTATGAACTCTACTCGTGCATCCAACCACCAATAACCAAAGTTTGCCAATTGTGTGCACTATATCTACCTAGTAGCATGATTGCTATTCCAAGTAATTCATCGTGTTTTTATTTATCTTCCAAATTAAATTTTGGCATGAGAAAATTAGTCAGTAAAGCTCTCACGAACTTGATGGCACATTTACTTTCTTGCACTTAATAAATTTGATCATTGTTCCTATCTTATGAAGTTTATATGTTTGCAAATTTCAAGTTGGGAGTTAGTAGAACCATGCTTTCATGGGGAACACTTTCGACATTGCACTTATAATTAGTTGATGTCATGTTCTTTTGTTTATAGATGCCTAGCAGTGCGAAATAAAATGGAAACTTGTAAGTCCATGGAGTTTGCATATGAGTTAGGGAAACGCCTGGGCCGCTAAGCTAAGCCATGCATCATTCATGGTGGTATTTACAGCTAAGCCATAGTGAGCATTCTATGAAGCATTTGCAATAAAAAGCTATACCCATAGTAAATAAAAAATTGTTGAGATGCTCATTGTCTGTTTGTCTTGTCGTTTTGGCATGGGATTGCTCTTACAAGAGTACCTCCATATCATTGGGAAAGAGGTACCCCGTTGGTGGTTCTCAATGATACATGTATACTTACAATGACAAGAACTTATTTGGGACCTAAGTTGAGTGGCATGAGGTTTAGGTACTCGCATTCAAGGGGCATGAGATTTCAACTTGTGATTTGCAAGCATATAGCTCATGCTTGATTCACATTAACTTTAACCATTCAACATGCTTATGATAGGGGTAATGAGAGCTCAAAGCTAATAAGTATCATACTTTTTGGAAGGTTTATAAAACTTGTTTATCTTGCTTACTCTCCAAAGAGTCTCTCTTTTACTTTTATGTTGAGTCTTGATCTTCTACTTTATGCACCAATTAAGAGAGCATAGTTCTCATTCTTAGTGCAATGTGCATAGTCCCAAAATTATTATTGATTGATTCATGATTGTGACTATTGCTTGTTCTTAAATTACTTGTATCTAGTCACTCTCTGAACTTTAAAGGTGTCCTTGCATTTATGTTTTTTGCTAATCCATAAAGGACATATTGAATACCATTTTTTTATGTTTACTCTATGCTCATAAACAAACAGTTGCTTTCAATGCACTATTATTCATGATCCTTTGTTTGAGTTACTCTTCATGTTATAACATAGTTGCTAAGTTCTATCGAATTATATCTATCATGCCTATGTTTAGCGTACTTTGATCCCAGCTCACAATGCTTTACATGCTTGATTATAATAACCCAGAACATAGGGACATCGAAGGGTAGATTTATAATTGGGATGTGCATTTCATCGCAAAACGAGGGAAATTTTGCGCCTTATTGCATAAAAACCAAAGAGGGATCGAGGTTCTCTCTCATTGTAATTAGGGTTAGGCAATGTGAGGTTTGGAATTTTGACATGACCTCTTTTGTAACTTGTTAATTTTGGGAGATGATTTGAATTGACAAGTTATATTGAATTTAAAACAAAAGAAGTAAAAGATAAACAATCTAGAAATGAATTATGAATTCATAATTCAAATCACTTTATATTTGAAATTACATTATACATACACAAATAAATCATAAGTAATAATACAATTACAAATAAGCTCATAAGGAAAATTTGAGCTTTATTGATCATACACACACATACAATGTCTTTACAATATTCATCATACAAGAATTGGATGAATAATAAAACAAAATAAAAAGAAGATTACATAAATTGGATCCTATGCTAAGACCTAAACTAAGTGTCCTGGAAGGATTTGTCCTTGATCATGTCCAACTTTGAAACCTGCAAATAAGAGAGAAACTAGACACGGGGTTAAGTCAAGTAAAAAGAAGAAGAACTAGCCTGGGGGTTAAAACCAAGTGTCCAGGACACTTGGCAATGTCCAAAACTTGGCCAGAACCAAGATAGGCTCCAGCAGACCAAACCTGAGCCACATAGGGACTCAAGTTTCACCAAAGGAACACACAACTCATTGAGCTGATGTGCTTCCAACAACAAGCCAAAGCCTGGCTTAGCCACCAAGCCATGCCAGGCTTGTGTGTCACAGCCATGGTAAACCAATAGGCAGTATAAAAGGGTAGAACATCTAGGAATAAGTCACAGGTCGACCAGATAATCATTCATCCAGCAACAAGCAAGCAAAAGTGCCTAGTTCATCATGTTCTTGCTCAAGAACAACACAACCAACCACTGAAACCATTTATTCATCCAAATCAACCAACCAAAACCCAACAGAAGACATGGGGACTTAAACAAGATCACCAGGAGCTAGGAGGAGTAGGGCAAGTAATCAAATCATCAAGCAACAACTCAACAGCAGCTGAGCATAACCATCTAGGAGCTGGAACAAGGTATAGCAAGTACCTGGAGAGGATCCAGTGGATTCAATCCATAATTATTGCATGACACAAGTCATGAAATTAGCAGATGCTCAAGGGGTTGTCATCACTTGGTGTTGACCAAGGATCACTGGCAAAAAAGGGAGCAGCTAGAGCCCAAAACCACCTAGATACTATTCATGTGCAAATAAGCAAGGATAGATGCACAGATGTGCAAATAAGCAAGGATAGATGCACAGATAGCACCAGTAGAGGATCTTTAGGAACTAGAAGCTACCAAGAACGACCTAGCAAAATACTAGTCGATCAAGAAAACCATTAGTTAAACCCTAGATTTCTTCACAGGCAAGCATAGTGGCATTCATAACATGTATGATACCCTACTGTGCAAACAGAGATGAGTAGCCAATAAGAACTAGACAAGCTGTGTGAACAACCAAGCAGTAGCAATGCTACTGTGGTCACATCAACCACAAATCCATCCATTTAACCAGGATTATAAGTCATCATCATCCAGAAATGGATTCATACTTTAATTATATCCAAATTGATCATGAATATATCAAATCATGCACAACAATGTATTTAAGCAACACTGCATAAGCAGTTCATCCATAAATAATCCACCCAAGTACACAGATATAGTAATCCATGCATGAAAAATGCAATAGCATCACTGAGAGGGAACAACAGAATGCACCATTGCATCCTAACCATTGGATCATGTCCAATGAGCTATGGACAGCAACAGCAGAACACAAATACACACTTGAGCATCATTAGCAAGCACGAGTCACAGCAGAAGCTAGCACAAGCTAATTAATTAGCCAAGGAGTAAGACAATAACTAGCCACTAGCATTTGATTGATCAAATGGATCAAATGGGTCAAGCACAAGGCACATCACAATATCACAGGCATGCAGTGATCCGAGAATTGGACCAACTGAAGCAAATACATGGCATATGTGAGCATCACTGACACCACAAGTGTCAGTAGTGCTAACCTAGGTCAACAGTAGGCCATTAGCAAGGATTTGCATAGCACAAGGACATGAACAAATAGAATAGGCCTAGCACAGTGAACCAGTAAGCATATGAACAAGGACCGGTAAGCCAATGAACAGCACCAGGGCATGAATAGATAGGATAGCATGAGTCCAGCGTATCTTCAAGAACTACACAAGCATAATCAAAGCACCAGTACGCATGCATGAATAGGCTAGATCATGGCATCAGTACACTTAGGAAAGTAAAACAGCAAGCATGGCAGCACAACAAGCACGGTAGCACAGCAAGCTTAGCAGCATACGCATAGGGGGAAGTAGGCACAGATCGAGAAGGAGAGGATGGAGTAGAGGAGGTAGCCAAAGCAGAGGAGTAGGTTACCTGGCGAATCGTGGAGGCAGTCATGGCGGCACGGTGGCACGGCCAGCCACGGAAGCGCCAGACCGTGGCCAAGCCCGTGCCAAGCCACGCACACCAGCATGGGAGGCGGCGAACACCCAGGAGTGGCGAGGTAGCACAGATCGACGGAGATCGCCACGGATCCGTCGGCGTCTGCGAGCGTCGCGCATGAGTAGTCGAGGAAGAAATGGTCAGATCGACGCGGAAGAGGAGATGCGCCATCACGCGTCGCGTCGATACTGACCAACGGCGTGCCCTAGATCGACCGGAGGCGGCCGGAGCACGGCGACGACACGGTCGCCACGCAAATCGCCACGGTAGGGTTAGGGTTTCGCGAGAGGAAGACGAGTGAGCGAATGGGGGTGGCCCGACGCAGTTCGGTGCCCACCACACCATTTTGGACAGGCCAGGTGGGCTATCCAAATGGGCCGTTTTAATGGGATGGCCCAATTGGGTCAGAGTGAGGGGCATTTTAGTCCTTTTCTATTTTTAAATAACTTGTAAAATTCTACCAAATATTAAATAGTGAAAAATACCTCTGAAAATCGAAGAAAAATAGGTTTGATGAATTAAAAATTATTCTTAACAAGAATACAATAAGAAATAGAATTTACAACAAAAATTCAAATTTTGAAATTTTTGAATTTAATAATGAACTTGGAATTTTAAATTTGCAGTTTTCCTTGGATATAAAAATCAAGGACAATTCCAAATGAATTGAACTAATTGTTATTCAACTGTTATCAAAAGGAATTCTATTATTCCAAATCTTTTCTTTAAAGATTAAAATTTTCCAAAAAGAGAAATACCTTAATATTCCAAAATTCCTTTTATTTCCAAAAAGGAGGAAAACTCTATTTTTCAAATTCTTAATTTGAAATCAATATTTTCCAAAGGAAAATATGAATGACTTTTTAATTCTTAAACACTGTTAAAGGATTTAAAAAATTCATAAATTACTGCCAAAGGCACAAATATTTAACTCAACCCTAAATTTTAAATCCGGGGGTAAGGGATTCAACATAAAATAATGCACCCATACATGCATCATTTGGATCTTATAACGTTGTCTTTACCGGACAATGATGCTTCTTTAAAGAAACCGAGGTCCAAGTTCCATCCAACACGTCTAACTGCACTATCTCGCAGTCACCAGGAAAGTTCACCCTTTCTCATGTCATCTTGATTATTTTATATCAATTTACCCGCAAAAGTACTATACTTATTTCCTGCATTGAAAATCAAATGTTACTTTTGCAATTATGAATATGACTATATGGTGGGAAATGGAACCATGGTATGTGTTGATATGGTGAAGGTTCCATTGCAAGGGTTCTATTAATCTAGGACTAATCACCAATGCCGTCTAGTGATTCTAGCGCCGTACAATTCGCGTTGACCATGAGATCTATAATGGCTCTGGGGAAGTCAGCTGTATCTTTTCCCTCTTGCATATCAATGGACTTGATAGGGCCTGGTTGGGTGTTGGGGATAACACTGCAGTAGGTTTGGAAATCCTTTAAAATCCCCATCCGTGTGGATGAGAGGCTCTACCGTCTATGAGGGATTGTCCATAGTACATCGGGGGTAAAGCCGTATGATCGGGAGATGTCTACCGGGGATGTACGGATGGACAAATGGGTGGGTATGCAAGGTCGCGGAGAAGGCAGTGATTGGCTTGGATCTTACACCTGGCCCCACACCAAGGAAGTGTGGACGAGAAACGCGTCTCGGTTGGTATCAAGGATAAGTTCTCTTATGAGAAAATTAACGCACCCCTGCAGAGTGTATCAAATTATGGCTGTCACTCCCTGTTCCGGGAAGGGAACTACGAACGCAGCAGGAAAGGAACTCCGTGAAGTTCTGTTCAACCTGTGAAGACTAGCGGGCATAGTTTTCGGAATAAAATCAATCTTTTGAAGAAATATTTTCGAAACATGCATTGACCTGAGATTTTCTGATCAATGGTCGTAGATAGTGCATCAAACACCTTTTCTCTTTTGAACTTGCTGAGTACCTCTATACTCACTTTCTTTCGACACCCTTGCTAGACTGTGAAAATGAAGTGGAGGCTACCGACGGAGCACTGGAAGGAGATTACGAGCTGGTCTACGAGGAACCTGATCTGTCCGGAGGAGTGGAAGGCGTGGACTATGGGATAGTTTACGGACCTGACAACAATGAGGCGGAGGAGTAGTGTCTTACCCTAGTTATCATAGAGCCGAGCAGCGTAGTAGCTTACCTAAATAAGTTGATGAGCTCAGTTTAATCTTGATGTTGGTTTGTAATAAGACTTCAGTAGAATCTTAGGATGTTCTCGTCGGACCTGTGAGAATACCAACTTGTTAAGACTATGATTGTAATATAAGCTCGAGTGTTATGACCTGCAATGTTTCTGTTGTACCACTCCGAGGGATGTGATATTTGTGAAGAAGTCCCTTCATGAAGATTGTAACATCCCAAATTTTAAAACAAAGAAGAAAATGAATTTCCTTTTTCCAAAAATGAGAACCAACAAAAAAAAATTCTTACATAGGGTGCTATGCATAGTGCTCATCCCTAATCCTTGTGTTGTTGCCATGATGGTTTTTTTATTGCATTACACACATTTCCAAAACCCTAATCCCTAACCTTCTCAAAACAAAGTGGATCAAATCTGAGAAACCAAAATAAAATAAAAAGACATATGTGGGCATATAGCCCTAATATGTAAATCTTTAACCTTACCCTTTCTTACTTTGATAAATGGTGGTGAACCATTGTAAACCCCACTAAACCCTAAACCTCACCCCTCCTATCACCATCCTTTGGAAAACAAAATAAAAGAAATGATCTTAAATAAGAAAAAGGCATATGTAAGCCTATGGTTATTTCTGCAAACAATAAATTTTGCCATGGGTACCTTGTGTAGATGAATTGAAATACCTCAATACACCTAACCAAGTACTTACCAACAAATCCAAGTGAGAAACAAAAATAAAATAAAACATATGCATAGAGGCATATGTGGCACTTAGCCATAATGTCAATTCTTGACCTATGTACCCACCCTTTCCCAAAACGGTTTGAACCCTTTACCCAACTCTTTCTAACACTAAATAAACCTTACACATGCTTAAGAGAAGCAAAGAAAAAGAAAAGAATCAAAGTTAGGAAATCACAAAACCCTCACATATGGTTTATGCCATTTTTTACAAACCTTTGACCTAGACCAATTTGGCCGTCACCATTAGTTGTATTATGTTACTAAACACTTATTACAACTTTTGGAATCAAAGAAACTCAAATCAAATCAAATTCAAACTCATTTTGTGATCACATGAAATGATGGTCAAATCTGCCATTTACAATCTGGTCACCACTTTGAGCCCCTGGATTTCAAGATTTTCAAACCAAACAAATCCAATTCGTTGCACCACATCCAAGTACACATCAAGGTGAACAACTTTTGTAAAGACCACCATATCAAATTCTTCTTGGATAAAAAACTATGCTCATGCAAAGTTGAGACTTTTTAACATTGCCAACAATCTCACACTTTGCAATTTTGCAATTCTTTTTTTAAAATTCCACCACCACCTATGTTTGTCTCTGGTCATTTGCAACTCATCCAAACCAACCATTTTCAAATTTTGGAACCACATTGCTTTGACCAAATTTGGCAAGAATTTGAGATTTGCAAATAGACATCAATTTCAAACACTATTCTAAATAGTGTTTGGCCCAACCTTGAGCACCACTTGGCCCCTACCTGTCCCCTGGCCCCCTCTCCACATTAACCTTGCACAGCAACCCTAGATGGAGGTCAAAACATGGCATAGTCATGCCATGCCGGCCACCTTGCATGTGCACATGCTCCCCTCCTCTCCTCACCTCCCCAGCCCTGTCCACCATGCCCATTGGCGCCACCTAGCTCCCCTACACCAGCCTACACCAGCCATGGTCGAGGAAGAGGCCGACAGCCGCTGGACAACGCGCGCCCAGGATGGCAAAGACCATGCCGATGGCGTCGCGCCATGGACACATACTGGCCACGCGCCGCTCCAACGCTCTGCGCCTCCCCTAGACCCCACTCCTGCACGCTGAGCTTCGCCGCCGCAACGCGAATCCGCCAGACACGCGCCCGTGTCCTCGCGAGCGCCGTCGCCGTCGACCACCTCGCCGTTTTGCCCGCACCCGTGCCGCCAGGCATCGACGTCGTCAGCACTCACCCGACCGTCCCCCACCTCGCCAGCATGCTCCCTAGCATCGCCTCGACCTAGCCTACCTAGCGCCGCTCTCGCCTGTCCCCCTTGCTTGCCGGAGACGCCGCGACCTTGTCGAGTTCGCCGCAGACCTACGGCCACCTTGCGTGCCTATAAAAGGAGAGCTCATCCTCTTCGATTGAGCACGCCATTGCACTCCCCTCCCTCCTCTGAGCCTCCTCACACTCTCTCCACTCGACATTGCTCACCACCGCCGTCCAATTGCAACATCGCCGCCCATGAGCCGCCGCAGAACAAGCCCACGCTGTAGTCCATCCCCGGAGCTCCCACGACCACCGTTGAGTTCGCCGTCGTCGACAATGCCATCCTGCATCAACGCCGCCGCTCGTCGGAGTCCCTGCTCGCCGTCGACCCCCTAGCCTCGCCGCGTCTGTAAGCCTTCTCGTCGGAGAAGACGACGATCGTGCGCCGCACGATCGCGTTTTGATCCAACGATCCACAGCCTCCCATACCATTTCGGGTTTTAAACCCCACTGACCACCGGGTCCCACCGTCAGACGGCCCGCTAAGCGCTGCAGCGAAGGTGGGCCGGCCCGTTTAGATTTTCCCGCGTGGCCCGTAAATTCAAGTTTGGTTTATTTCAATTCTGTTAAAATACAAACTGGTGTCCATTTCAAATTCAAATGGTTTCAAATCCACTGCACCAAATTCAACAAATTTTATATTGTTGGAAAGCTTATGAAAAGCTCTATCCAACCACACTGGTTTCACACCAAAATGTTTTGTAAAATTAATGTGATAAAAAGAACAAGGCAGAGATTTTTTCAATTTCAAATAATTATTAAGAATCAACCAAAAATGATATTAAGTTGATTTCAACTCTCATAGCTCACATTTAACTTACCGTTTATGCAAAAATATGGTATGGTTACTTTGAGTGATCATGACCCAAATTAAATAAAGGACTATATGGCTATTTTAGTTAGTTGATATTGTCCAAAACTATTATGTAATTCATATGAAGTGTTTTGCTTCATTTAAATCTTGTCCCAAGTACTTTCATATGAAGTTGAGACCCTGGTCTAAATACTCTCACATGAAATACTTGGTGATATTAAATCATAATTGGAATTGTTAAAATGTATGAGGTATTCTACCTCATTTAAATCATTTTCCCAAATGATGATGATGAATGGTTGACTTAGGTCAACATGATTTCATGCATGATTGTTTGAGGAAATTAGATCTTAAGAAGATTCAATGAGAGGAAATTATTTCCTCCAAAGACTTAAAGAGAAACCCTAATTTACATATGTAATGAGAGGAAATAATTTCTCTAACACTAAGTAAGAAAACCCTAGAATAATTTTGGGTAGCAAGGTTAAGTGATGATGTTAGATCATTTGGAGTGAGCCATTAAGGCTAATTAAGACTACTTAAGTATTGTTTGGTGATTGTATCCTCGTATTCATGTATAGACGCTAGTACCGGAGACTACCAAGAGGAGGAGGTATTCTACCCGGAAGGAGAAGAGAACTTTGATCACCTCAAAAACCAAGGCAAGCTAACACCTTTGCAAGCTCTATTGTTGCAAGCTAATATTCTTGCAAGTGCAAAGCTCTACTTGAGCAAGGCACCATTAGTCTTACCTTATTTACAATGAGCCCATCCAAAGTTTTTACCTTACAAGTTTTACTTGATTTATGAAGAAGTTACTTTTATAGTTAACTTTGGTCTAAGTTTTTGAATGGTACTAGAGTAGTAAAGTTAGCCTCCAAGATGGCAAAGCAAGAGAGCACCCCTCATGATTAGTGCTAGTGCTAATAACTAAAATTGACTACTCTAGATGGGAACATGTGACTTAGATTGTATTTGAAAACTTTGGAATGATGAGTCATTCCATTGAAAGATCTTTGAAGGTGAAAATGACTTGAATGAGATGGTGAATTTTGACTAAAACTGATATTGGTTTGGATGCGATACCTTTCCAATTTTTGAGTACCCCCACAATACCTGATTATGGGTAGGGCTTAACTGGAAGTTTATACGTCTTAGTATGGGTTCCCTCTGAACAAGCATCATAGGGGTTATGCAGAGGCTGCCTCCGTTGTATGAGAAATGATGTGAAATGAGGTGAATTGTACGGCCAAGCCTTGTGCAGTTCCCAGGTTGACAGTTGGTCTTCACTGGGAGGCCAAGCTCATGGGGAGAGGTACCTATACTAGGGTATGTAAGTGAAAGGTTATGGTTGATGATCCGCGCACTGTGTTACGATGATTCGGGGTTATCCTCGACGAATGAAATCAAATGTTGTGGCACAAGTGTGCAACCTCTGCAGAGTGTAAACCTATTCGAATAGTGTTACGGACGGTTGTGTCCACAGTTACGGACGGTTGGAAAGGCCATACTGTTACCGGTGTCAGATATTTCTTGAAAATGTTGATGGAATGAATGGTGACTTGACTTGAATCCCAACTGAGTTGTGGGAATGACACTAATGTTCCCACTTGAGTTAGTTAGCACATGATGAGTCTTTATCAAATATTTGTGAACTAAAACTGGCTTTATGCAAAATAAACTAGTGCTTAGCACCCCCTTACTAGAATTGATAGTACTTACATTAGTATTAGTTTGCGAGTACTTTAAAGTACTCACGGCTGTGTCCCTGGCTATTTAAATGGCCAGACTATGAAGAGGAGCAGAAATACCAGGAGGACGGACAGGAAGACGCCTACGACAACTAGGGAATCTTCTGACGTCAGACGTTGGCTTGTGGATTAGATAGTCCACTTCCGTTACGTTTCCGCCATGTAATATGTTCGTTGATCATTAGATCAACTATTTGTGTAACAGTGGATCATGTGATCTCTACTTGTAAGACGACTATGGTATGTAATGAATGATGACTTATGATATTCAACTGTTATGTCTCGCAACAACAATATTCCTGGGATTGCGATGTATGGCATAACAGGCATCTGGACTTAAAAATTCGGGTGTTGACAAAGATCATATCAACGACTTGTATACTACAACATGCAGTGGTATGCTGGGTCACCGCAGCTGGTATCAGAGCAAATGTTGCGACCTTAGGTTGGAAAAACCTAGTAAAGGGAAAAAACCTGTAGGAGTCAAGTAGGAATAGTAAAGAATTCTCTAGAAATATGGTGTTTATTCACTTGAGAATAGCAAAATCATATCTTTTCGTGCGATAATTCTTTATTATAACTATTATGATGCATCATCAGTACATCATCACTACTAATATTCTACTCATGTATACAGCCAAAATGGCGTACACTTTTCCAAAGAGGAGTTTAAGGAAGGTTGAAGGATGGCTTGGCGATTATGAGGGAAGTCTTACAGATCTCCTGCGAGGGATGCTGAAGGAACTTCGTTGCGAAACGAGGATTCATGTTCTCAAGTATATCTACTACGATGGGGAGATAGTAGCCAAGTGCAGAGTATCCGTACAACTTCCTAAAATACTGGAGATGAGTCGTCTTATGCCGTATGGAGAAGCCAAAACACTCACAACGGCGTACCACATGGCTATCTTTAAGGAAATTCTCGAGATCAGGCAACACAAATCTGTAGAACTCCTGTGTTCAGAGTATTCTCATGTGCCTCATGCCGAGGAAGATGAGGATCCTTCTCTGAATCATCTAGTCATGGCACACAAACATCTTGAAGTAGCAGCACAACATATGGACAACTGCAAGTCCTTGCTGACTACGATGTATTTACTTCACATGAAGATGGTGGAGGAAGTCACACACATGCTAGCTGAGTTCACGGACCCTGACAAAGTCCAGGCTCGAATGCATGATCTTAGGGCACAACCTCAACATACAACACCTTTCTTCAGCCTAAACAGCTACGTAGATTTGAGTGACCAGTTGCCAAAGTCAGAACCACTCACACCCAACTTTGTTCCACATTATCCACATGTGTCAATGTCATATGATGAAGGATATGGGGGAGATGCTTCGGGAAACCTAGCTTGCTCGGAATCACCAATCGGGAACTTGACTGGTTGGCGTTTCGGGGAACCCTTCGGAGGTGAAGAAGAACCTATCACATGTGATACGGATGATGAAGGGGGCAAGGTTAACCAGAATATTAACCAACACTTTGGGAAGGAAGAGAAAGATACCAACTCTATTTCTCTTGATTTGGAGATGGGGATCTCAAAAACATCTCAATATGAGGTAGGTGAAAGTTCCGGAGTGAAGAAGAAGAAAAAGAAGAAGATGAGGGGGCAAGTCGATAGAAACCCTTTATGGATGGCGAATGAGGGAGGTGTGTATCCTACTGGGGATACATACAAGTCCCTGTCCAGCTATTTCGGCATGACAGATCTCTGTCTCGGCACTTCGTCCGACTCAGACTACATCCCAACTGGAAGGACTTATGTTCCGGACGGTATTCGGAAGACCAACCGCTGTACCGGATGGACTCCAGGCATGTACGCGGAGGCGAACGAAAATGATGAGGAGTAGTGCTCGAGAGAGGAATAATGTAGTATAGATGGTATTGTACTAAGACGTATTTTAAATTCCGTTGGCTTGGGCTTTGAGCCAAAATAAGTGGTTATATATGCCACATGTAAATATGTGTGTAATGTTATGTTATATATAGTGTATATACATAATAAATGTTTGCTTTGGATTTGCTTCTTGATTTCATTGTGTGACTAGTACTGGGCAATGAGTTGAGCTCAGAAAACATTTGCATGGTGTAATTATGAGTAATCGCTCTTTGTTACAGGACTAGGGGGATATGGCTTTAGTTGAAACCGAAGAGGCTAGAAGAGAGCGGGAGGCGAAGGAAAAGGAAGAAGCAGATGCAGCAGCCAGAATGGAAAATGCACCACCACCACCACATCCTATGATGCATCCAGATGTCCAGCAGTATATGAGATCAATGGAATAAGATAGGAGAAGGTACCAGGAAAGCCAAAACAAGAACATGCAATATTTATTTGCTCATGTTATCAACGACAGGGGCAACGAAGGCAGAGGGGTAACCCTATCAGACTTTCAAAATGCAAGACCACTACCTTTTGCATCGGCTCCAGAACCAATGGATGCAGAAGATTGGCTGATAGATACAGAAAGGAAGTTAAGAGCCGTTGGATGCAACGATGAGGAGAAGATTAGGTATGCCACCTATCTGCTGTCAGGACCAGCGGCATCATGGTGGGAGAATGTCGTCGCAGTACATCCTCCAGAAAAGGTGTTCACATGGGAAGAATTTAAGAAGAAGTTCCGGGATGGTCATGTTCTGGAGAGCGTGGTGGAGTTAAAGAAGAGGGAGTTTGATGAACTACGGCAAAATACTGCACCAATCATGCAATATGTTCGTGACTTCAACAGACTGTCAAGGTATGCACCCGAGGAGGTGAACTCGGATGAAAAGAGAAAGAAGAGGTTCATGAAAGGGATGAATCCTTACATGAATATGCAACTGAGGTTGGCACGGACTGCAGAATTCCAGGAACTGATTGACTCGGCAATCACTTTTGAGGATGACTACAAGCAGGTCCAGGAGGATAGGAGGAAGAGGGCTCGCATCGAGCCAAGGAAATACCCAGTTACTAAACCAACACCTAACCGGAGTTTCAAACCACGGTTCCGACCTACCGGTAATCAATACAACCGTGGAGGTCAGAACCAGAACCCAAGGAATCAGATCATATGCCACAGCTGTGGGCAGAGAGGACACGTGCAGAAGGACTGTCAGAAGCCCAGGATCATATGTTATGGTTGCGGGAAGGATGGACACATCAAGCCCGAGTGTCCGAACAAGGCAGCGTGGAGTGGACAGAACTTAGGAGGAGGACGAGCCAGAGCTGGAAAGAAGAAGAAGGGCAAGCCATATGGAAAGTTGAATTGCACAACCTTGGAACAAGCTGGAGAATCGGATCAAGCAGTCCTAGGTACGCTCATCATTCTTACTCATCCTGGAAAAGTATTATTTGATACGGGAGCCACTACATCATTTCTTGCACGGGAGTTCGTGGAAAAATACGGGATTAGATGTTCCAAACTAGATTATCCCATAACTTGTCTTATCTGCGAGGGAGGGAACAATCTTAGTAACCCACGTGAAAGAGGCATAGGTCATAACCATATGTGACTATGTTTATTTCGCGGACCTTTTCATCATTCCCATGAAGGATATATCAGTCATCCTAGGGATGGACTGGTTGACGGAGAATGGAGCAGTGATTAACTGTGGAGACAAAACAATATCACTCTGCAATCGCATTAGAGGTCAAATAGTGTTTCAGGGAGACAAATATACTCAGTTGGAGATAGGATTGGAGCTTAACAGTTTGAAGGAGGTAAAGATTGAAGAAATCCCTGTGGTAAATGAGTTTCAATATGTATTTCCCAAAGAATTACCAGGTATGCCACCCGATAGGGAGATTGAATTCACAATAGACCTGATTCCAGGCACCGCACCAATAGCTCAACCACCATATAAGATGGGATCAAATGAGTTAGTGGGATTGAAATCTCAGATTGATGAACTGAAACAGAAGGGATTTATCCAAGAAAGTGTGTCACACTGGGGTACACCAGTCATCTTTGTGGATAAAAGAGATGGAGGTAAGAGAATGTGTGGAGATTATACGAACCTCAACAATGTAAAAATCAAGAACAAGTATCCTTTACCCAGAATCCAAGATCTTTTTGATCAAGTTCAAGGAGCAGGAGTCTTCTCGAAGATAGATTTGAGGTCATGATACCATCAAATCAAGATTAAGAAGGAAGATGTTCCAAAAATAGCTTTTGTATCAAGGTATGGACACCATGAATACTTGGTTGTACCATTTAGACTAACAAATGCACCAGCTATTTTCATGAATTTGATGAACAAGATATTCATGAAGGACTTGGACAAGTTTGTGATAGTCTTCATCGACGATATTCTGATATATTCCAAAGATAAAGAGGAACATGCAAAGCATTTGAAGATAGTTTTGCAGATTCTGAGAGAACATCAGCTGTATGCTAAGTTCAGCAAGTGCAAATTTTGGTTGGATAGTGTCGAATTTCTTGGACATGTCATAACCAAAGAAGGGATAGCTGTAAATCCAAGCAAAGTTCAGTCTATATTGGAGTGGACTTCACCCAAGAATGCAAAGGAAATAAGAGGATTTCTTGGAATGGCAGGCTACTATCCAAGATTCATTGAGGGATTTTCGAAGATTGCAGGACCAATGACCAAGTTACTCAAGAAAAACACTCCATTTGTGTGGACTGATGAGTGAAGCGAGTTTTCAGAAACTCGAGGATAAGTTAACCACAACACCAGTGTTAGCAGTTCCAGAACCCGGAAAGGATTACACGGTATATTGTGATGCTTCCAAGAATGGACTTGGATGTGTTCTAATGCAAGACCGTAAAGTAATAGCTTATGGATCAAGACAACTGAAGCCACATGAACATAACTACCCAGTACATGACTTAGAATTGGCGGCAGTCGTGTATGCTTTGAAGAGTTGGAGACAATTTCTTTATGGATCCAAGTGTGAGTTGTACACAGATCATAAGAGTTTGAAGTATTTCTTCACCCAAAAGGAATTGAACATGAGACGGAAGAGATGGTTAGAGTTGATCAAGGATTATAAAATGACAATCAACTATACACCAGTCAAAGCTAATGTAGTAGCAGATGCTTTAAGCAGAAAGAGTACCGATAACCAACCTACTGAATGGGAGATTCCCAAGGAACTTCAGAAAGAGTTAGAAGAAGCTTAGATCTTACTCATTCAAGGAGATATAGTGGGAAGTGTAGCAACCTTGAGGATCATGGATGAGATGTATTCGGATTTGAAGTATGAGATCATTCGAAAGCAAGTCGATGATCCATTCATCCAGGAAGAACTCAAGAGAATCAAGGAAGGAAAACCATATGAATTCCATGTTGGAGAGTTCGATTCATTATACTTTCAAAAGAGGATGTGTGTACCGGATGATCTGGAAGTTAAGGAAATCATACTAAAGGAAGCACATGAAACACCTTACTCAATATATCCAGGAAGTACCAAGATGTATATGGATTTGAAAGAAATGTTCTGGTGGAACAATATGAAAATATAAATAGCTAAGTATGTCTCGAAATCTCATACATGTCAACGAGTAAAGGCAGAACATCAGAGTCCTGCTGGACTACTTAAACCCTTGGATATTCCGGAATGGAAATGGGATGAAATCGGAATGGATTTTATTACCGGTCTACCAATGACCAGTAAGAAGAAGGATATGATTTGGGTAATTGTTGATAGACTTACCAAGAGTGCCCATTTTCTAGCAGTAAATCAGAAGGATTCTTCTGAAAAGCTTGTGGATATCTATGTCAAAGAAATAGTTAGCAAACATGGAGTACCAAAGAAGATAGTCTCGGATAGAGGTTCAATCTTCACGTCAGCATTTTGGAAACAACTCCAAGAAGCTCTGGGATCCAAGTTGGATTTCAGCACCGCTTATCACCCACAAACCGGAGGACAGACGGAAAGAACCGATCAAATACTAGAAGACATGCTTAGAGTTTGTGCTCTATACTTTGGAGGCTCATGGGAGGACCATCTAACATTAGCAGAGTTTTCATATAACAACAGTTATCAAAGTAGTATTCAAATGGCACCATATGAAGCATTATACGGAAGAAAGTGCAGATCTCCAATCTGTTGGTTCGAGACGGGAGAAAATAAGGAGTTTGCACCATATTACATCAAGGAGAGACAAGGAGTCATAGAGGTTATCAGGGATAGGACTCAAGATAGCCTAGAGTCGATAGAAGAGTTATGCCGACCAGAAAACAAGATTATGGGAACCCAAAGTGGGAGACATGGTATATTTGAAAGTTAGCCCAATGAAAGGACTCAAGAGGTTCGGAGTGAAATGAAAGTTAAGTCCTCGATATGTAGGAACATTAGAGATACTCAGTCAGAACAGAGAAAAAACTTTTAAGCTAGAACTACCTAAGCAGTTGAGTTTGATTCACAGTGTATTTCATGTATCTCAACTCAGAAAGTGTTTAAAAGCACCAGATAATCCAGTTTCACATGAGGAGTTAGAACTTGTTATCACCAGATTTTAACCAAGTCCGGAGATGGGCCGTAATCGAAGAAGGGCTTAGAGGACATTCATATGAAGTGTTTCTGAATCGGCCTTGTGCGAGAATTTGGGCTAGATTGCCCGTGTATCTGTATATTATGGTAGATTTAGAATTAAGAGATAAAGTTTAGTCGTACACAGACTAGGTTTATTCCTAAGATAGAAAGTCCACGGACTATAAATATGTACCTAGGGTTATTGAGAAAGGAGGACGATCACGTTCACAACAAACCAATCTAGGCGCATCGCCACCCCTTGTTTTGAGGGTTTCTCCCGGGTAAGCAACATGCTGCCTAGATCGCATCTTGCGATCTAGGCAGTATCAGTTTATTCGTCGTTGGTATTGCTCGTGCTGAAGCCTTTTTGCTGGCGAGCAATACCCTTATCGTGGATGTTTTGGGGCTGACGTCGATACTTTCATGATATGCTTGCTTAGCTACGCTGCCCCTCAATATCTAGCTGCCCTTACACCTATCTTAGGTGTAAGGGCAGCATCTTGCTTATTCTTTATTTAGTAGATCTAATCCGTTATAGTTGTTCCTTGTTCTCCAAGGATTGGTTTGATATCCGCATGGTTAGGCCTTACAAACGGGTTGAATGATCCGGTAGTGCGTAAGGTATGGTTTATTAAGCCCTAGAGGGATTGTTCCGGGATCAACTTCATGTTGGTTTTTAGGCCTCTTTAGGACTGGTTTTCCATCATCTTACGTATCTGCTAGGCTCAACTACGCGTAGGATGTTCCGGTTATGCGGTGAAAACCCTAGACTATCGTAGATTGGTTTAACTTTATATTGGTAATGCAAGATCCCCATGTTATCGTAAATCCAACGTGAACCATGGGGTAATCGGCTCTTTGAGCCGATCCACAGGGCAACCTAAGAGCCGATCGGGGCTCGTATTTAATGTTTACGTGTTTGCCATGCAGGAAACTAATCGAAGCAATCGATCACCTTCCTGACCAGGTATAGGTCAGGTGGCACACCCTTGCATCAGCCGGGACGTGTGCCGGAGCATTGCGGGCCGTTGCCCGAGGGACCAGGATCCACCAGCAGTCCTGGGAGCCTCCCGGCTCTCCGTGTTGCCCGTCGCTGCTCGCCGGTGGGTTTTGGTAGGCAACACATTCCGCCACGCCCGGTGGGACACTCTACAACAACAACTACGTCGACATCCGCAGCAACCATGTCAAAAGCCGCCGATGAGGTGGTGGACGAACCAGTCACGTACGCAGATCTGCCCGAGGAGCACAAGAAGAAGTATGATGAGATTAAAGCCCTCTTAGAAGCCGATCTCATCGGCTCCTTCGCGAAGACCCGTTCACATGGCATTAGGTGGAAAGGGTTCTCACCCGAAGGCGCTCTCGATGAAGTAGACCTCTCTACCTCTTCAGAGGAACGCACCAGAGCTCTACGCCAGGAGATTAATTACATGGTGGCTCATTCTCTACACCGCCATTCTGAGAGCTTGGTGAACGCTTTCGAGCGCGTTGCGGTTCGCGTGGTGCAGGAAATCATGAAGCATCGGCACTCTCCGTCGGGACCTACCCTAGGGACTCACCAGGGAGAAATACCGCTCCGGCACCGGACCGCCGCTGCCATTCGCGCTTGCGGCGCCGGAGCTACGGGGTTCACCGGCGTACATCGTCTAAAAGGTGGGAGGCGATCCCGGCGATTGCCAATTCCTCGTATGAGCCGCCTAAAGAGATCCCACATGGATACGTGTGCACATACGTGCCGGATCGCAATACCTTGGCGCGCACGAACCGGATTGCACCAGCGGGGATTTCCGGAGCAGACGCCGATAAACAGGCATGGCTAGCTAAATATGCCACCGGAACGAGTCATGAGAGCTCGGTCCCTGCAGCTCATACCATGGAACAAATCAGTACCATCTTGAGAGACCAGTTCGGCATCCTGCCGAAGAGGAAAACAATCGGCTATTCCAAACCGTACCCTGACGAGTATGACTTGATCCCACTACCACCCAAGTATCGGCTCCTTGAATTCTCAAAATTCAATGGAGCAGAAGGGTCTAGCTCAATTGAGCACGTGAGCCGATATTTGGCACAGTTGGGCATGATTTCAGCATCAGATCCGTTACGTGTAAGGTTTTTTGCACAATCTCTCACGGGATCAGCCTTTGGGTGGTACACCTCGTTGCCACCAAACTCAGTCCGGACGTGGAAGCAACTGGAAGAACAGTTTCATTTCAATATCACTCAGAAGCTACCGAGGCCGGCATTGCCGATCTAACGCAGGTGCGGCAGAAGCGGGGAGAAACAGTGTCTGAATACATTCAACGTTTCAGGACTGTCAGGAACCGATGTTACTCGATTCGTTTAACTGAGAAAGAAGCAGTTGAACTGGCAGCATTGGGCCTCGCAACGCCGATCAAGGATCTGGCTTTCCAAGTAGAGTACAGTTCACTGTCGCACATGGTCCAGAAACTCACATCGTATGAGCAGCGGCACCCTGAATTGTACCAGGACAAGTTTAAGCGTCTGGTAGGCCTGGTCGAGACAGAAGAAGCTGAGGATTCTGTAGAACACCTGGAGGTAGCCGTCGCTGAATGGGCTCGGGGGCAGCTCCCGTGTCCTACAAATGGGTGAAACCACAAGGGCCTGCAAAAGGGTTTGACTTCGACATGAGCAAAGCTGAGCAGATATTCGATCTATTGCTTAAAGAAAAACAGCTGAAGTTACCCGAAGGCCATAAGATCCCTACGGCGCAAGAAATGAATGGGAGACCGTACTGCAAGTGGCATCACTCATTCACCCATACCACCAATGATTGCAAAGATTTTCGTCGGCAGATCCAAATGGCGATAGAACAAAGCCGATTGATCTTTGGGCAGTTCGCCATGAAAGTGGATACACATCCGTTTCCTGGCGTCAACATGGTGGAACTCAATCACTCCGCGAGGCGTCGACTAGATTTCTCGTTCGATGTCAACATGGCAGGGCCTGTACGCCACCATGGAAAAGAGAAAGAAGAAAGCAGTCACTCCCGCGGCAAGGAGAAGGAGGAGGCCGATCCGCGCGACCGGCCCCGATATGATGGCAGACGGTACCTCACCGAGGAACAAGTGAGAAGTGTGCGATATCAGTGACCACTCTCCACGCATCTCCTTAACAAATATGAGCGTCAGTATGACCAACGACGGCGCTACGACCGAGATGATGAAAGATATCATCGGTCTGACGTAGTCAATGGAAGATATCGTCGGTATGATAGAGACGACGAAGGATATGATCACCGCGCTAAGGGGAGGTCAAGGGGGCAGGAAGACATGGATAGACACTGGGACTGTCCTTTCTTTAAACACTGCTGGGATGCATGAATGAGCCGATTGCCTACAATCGACAACTGCCCGGAGTGTAGACAGCAGAAGAAGGACGCAGGAGAAGTTTCAGTTTTCAGGCGTCTAGGGCCTCTCCCATCTCAGAACAAACGAGCTGAGTCATCTCAAGAGGAAGACTTTGAGGAGTCAGAAGATGAAGAAGAAGATAGATATCACCGGCCAAGGTGTTGTCCTGATGGACTCAGCCACTCCCAAAAGCGTAGGGTTCAGCGGCAACGTAGCTTGGAGCAAGCCGAGGCGCAATACCTGCACACGTTGAGGAAAGCGCGGCCCGATCTGGCCTTGAAAATTCAGCAAAGTTTGGACGAGGAGAGTCGTCCACAGAAGAAAGTATGGCGCCCCAAGCAAGTAAAAGCCGATGCGAGTACATCGGCTGGCACAAACATGGTGTTCATACTTCCATCGGAGTTTCGTGCTCCAGGAACCGAAGAAGTGCCGATAGCACAGTTTGATTGCGGTCCATGGCCAGTTATATTTGAGAAGCCACGAGAGAAGGGCTACAAACATATGAAGGCCCTGTACCTAAAAGGTTATATCAATGGGCAGCCTGTTGGCAAGATGTTGGTTGACACGGGAGCGGCAGTCAATATAATGCCATATTCCATGTTACGGCGTTTGGGACGCTCTAGCTCAGATCTGATCAAAACCAACGTCACACTAAATGACTTCAACGGCCAAGCATCAGAGACGCAAGGCGTTCTGAACGCGGAGCTAACGTAGGGCGAAAAACCATCCCTACAACATTCTTCATCGTCGACAAAGAAAAGCACCTACGCTGTCCTGCTAGGGAGGGATTGGATTCACGCCAATCGCTGCATTCCATCTACAATGCACCAATGCCTGATACAATGGGATGGAGATGAAGTGGAGGTCGTGCATGCAGACGACTCAATCGAGGTCTCAATAGCCGGCATGAATATTTGGGACTCGGAAGACCAAGAGCCACTCTCTGGAGTCAGTTTGGACGGCTGTGATCGCATCGAAGTTACAAAAACGGGGTGAGGCTGGTCTTATCCACCGGCCTGATAGAGTAGCAAGAGCAACATCCATCGACATACGTGGCAAGGCCGATCCCTGCGATCGGCCCCAAAAAATAAAAAGCGAGGATCTCACCTCAAGCATGTCACGTAGTCGTAGTAGGGAGATGATACGTCTCCGACGTATCGATAATTTCTTATGTTCTATGCCATATTATTGATGATACCTACATGTTTTATGCACACTTTATGTCATATTCGTGCATTTTCTGGAACTAACCTATTAACAAGATGCCGAAGTGCCAGCTCTCGTTTTCTCGCTGTTTTTGGTTTCGTAAATCCTAGTAACGAAATATTCTCGAATTGGACGAAACAAAGACCCAGGGGCCTATTTTGCCACGAACCTTCCGTAAGACCGAAGAGCATACGAAGTGGGGCCACGAGGTGGCCAGACCATAGGGCCGCGCGGCCAAGGAGGGGCCCGCGCCGCCCTATGGTGTGGGCCCTCGTTAGCCCCCCGACTCTGCCCTTCCGCCTACTTAAAGCCTCCGTCGCGAAACCCCTGAGGCGAAAAACCACGATACGGAAAACCTCATCGAGACGCCGCCGCCGCCGATCCCATCTCGGGGTATTCTGAGATCTCCTCCGGCACCCCGCCGGAGAGGGGATTCATCTCCCGGAGGACTCTACACCGCCATGGTCGCTCTCCGGAGTGATGAGTGAGTAGTTCACCCCCGGACTATGGGTCCATAGCAGTAGCTAGATGGTTGTCTTCTCCTCATTGTGCTTCATTGTTGGATCTTGTGAGCTGCCTAACATGATCAAGATCATCTATCCGTAATACTCTATGTTGTGTTTGTCGGGATCCGATGGATAGAGAATACCATGTTATGTTAATTATCAAGTTATTACATATGTGTTGTTTATGATCTTGCATGCTCTCCGTTACTAGTAGAGGCTCGGCCAAGTTTTTGCTTTTAACTCCAAGAGGGAGTATTTATGCTCGATAGTGGGTTCATGCCTCGCATTGACACCTCGGGACAATGGACGTAAAGTTCTAAGGTTGTGTTGTGCTATTGCCACTAGGGATAAAACATTGGCGCTATGTCCGAGGATGTAGTTGTTGATTACATTACGTACCATACTTAATGCAATTGTCCGTTGCTTTGCAACTTAATACCGGAAGGGGTTCGGACGATAACTCCGAAGGTGGACTTTTTAGGCATAGATGCAGTTGGATGGCGGTCTATGTACTTTGTCGTAATGCCCAATTAAATCTCACTATACTTATCATGCCATGTATGTGCATTGTTATGCCCTCTCTATTTGTCAATTGCCCGACCGTAATTTGTTCACCCAACATGCTTTTATCTTATGGGAGAGACACCTCTAGTGAACCGTGGACCCCGGTCCATTCTTTAATACCGAAATACAAATCTGCTACAATACTTGTTTTACCGTTTTCTCTCGCAAACAATCATCTTCCACACAATACGGTTAATCCTTTGTTACAAAGCAAGCCGGTGAGATTGACAACCTCACTCGTTTCGTTGGGGCAAAGTACTTTGGTTGTGTTGTGCAGGTTCCACGTTGGCGCCGGAATCTCCGGTGTTGCGCCGCACTACATCCCGCCGCCATCAACCTTCAACGTGCTTCTTGACTCCTACCGGTTCGATTAAACCTTGGTTTCTTATCGAGGGAAACTTGCCGCCGTGCGCATCACACCTTCCTCTTGGGGTTCCCAACGGACGTGTCAACTACACGCATCAAGCAAATTTCTGGCGCCGTTGCCGGGGAGATCAAGACACGCTGCAAGGGGAGTCTCCACTTCTCAATCTCTTTACTTTGTTTTTGTCTTGCTTTATTTTATTTACTACCTTGTTTGCTGCACTTATATCAAAACACAAAAAAATTAGTTGCTAGCTTTACTTTATTTACTGTCTTGTTTGCTATATCGAAAAACACAAAAAAAATTAGTTTACTTGCATTTACTTTATCTAGTTTGCTTTATTTACTACTGCTAAAATGGCCAACCCTGAAAATACTAAGTTGTGTGACTTCACTAGCACAAATAATAATGATTTCCTATGCACACCTATTGCTCCACCTGCTACTACAAGCAGAATTCTTTGAAATTAAACCTCGCTTTACCGAATCTTGTCATGAGAGAGCAATTTTCTCGGTGTTAGTTCCGATGATGCCGCTGCCCATCTCAATAATTTTGTTGAATTATGTGAAATGCAAAAATATAAAGATGTAGATGGTGACATTATAAAATTAAAATTGTTCCCTTTCTCATTAAGAGGAAGAGCTAAAGATTGGTTGCTATCTCTCGCCTAAGAATAGTATTGATTCATGGACTAAATGCAAGGATGCTTTTATTGGTAGATATTATCCCCCGCTAAAATTATATCTTTGAGGAGTAGCATAATGAATTTTAAACAATTGGATAATGAACATGTTGCTCAAGCTTGGGAAAGAATGAAATCTTTGGTTAAAAATTGCCCAACCCATGGACTGACTACTTGGATGATCATCCAAACCTTCTATGCAGACTAAATTTTTCTTCGCGGAATTTATTG
Source organism: Lolium rigidum (assembly GCF_022539505.1). Lineage (NCBI taxonomy): Eukaryota > Viridiplantae > Streptophyta > Magnoliopsida > Poales > Poaceae > Lolium > Lolium rigidum. The sequence continues at coordinate 81,583,767 of NC_061510.1, forward strand.
GATTCAGCTGCTGGAGGTACCTTTATGTCCATCACTCTTGGTGAAGCAACAAAGCTTCTTGATAATATGATGGTTAATTACTCTGAATGGCACACGGAAAGAGCTCCACAAGGTAAGAAGGTAAATTCCGTTGAAGAATCCTCTTCCTTGAATGATAAGGTTGATGCTATTATGTCTATGCTTGCGAATGATAGGACTAATGTTGATCCTAATAATGTTCCACTAGCTTCATTGGTTGCCCAAGAAGAACATGTTGATGTAAACTTCATTAAAAATAATAATTTCAACAACAATGCTTATCTGAACAATTCTAGTAATAACTATAGGCCATATCCTTATAATAATGGTAACGGTTATGCTAATTCTTATGGGAATTCTTACAACAATAATAGGAATACACCCCCTGGACTTGAAGCCATACTTAAAGAATTTATTAGTACACAAACTCGCCTTTAACAAATCATGTTGAGGAAAAGCTCAATAAAATTGATATTCTTGTTTCTAGAGTTGATAGTCTTGCCTCCGATGTTGATCTTTTGAAATCGAAAGTTATGCCTAATAGGGATATTGAAAATAAAATTGTTACTACAGCAAATGCCATCCAAGTTAGAATTAATGAGAATATAAGATTAATGGCTGAACTCGCGTGCTAGGTGGGATAGAGAAGAAAATGAAAAACTAGCTAAAAAGGAAAATGTAGCTAAAGTTTGGACTATTACCACCACTAGCAATGCTAATGATTCACATGTTGCTGCACCTCCTACTATCAATGGTAAAATAATTGGTGTTGGCAATGCTTCTACTCCTAGTGCAAAGCGCGCAAAATTACCCGAAACCGCTAAAACCGCCGAAACCGCTTGTGATAAAACTGCTGAAATTTTTTCCAACCTTGGGGATGATAATCCCATTGCTTTAGATTGTAATGATTTAGATTTTGATGATTGCCACATCTCTGAAGTTATAAAGTTCTTGCAAAAACTTTCTAAGAGTCCCAACGCTAGTGCTATAAACTTGGCTTTCACAAAACATATTACAAATGCTCTCATAAAGGCTAGAGAAGAGAAACTAAAACTTGAAACTTCTATTCCTAGAAAGCTAGAGGATGGTTGGGAGCCCATCATTAAAATGAGAGTCAAAGATTTTGATTGTAATGCTTTATGTGATCTTGGTGCAAGTATTTCTGTTATGCCTAAGAAAGTCTATGATATGCTTGACTTGCCACCATTGAAAAACTGTTATCTCGGATGTTAATCTCGCCGATAATGCTAAAAAGAAACCTTTGGGGAGAGTTGATAATATTCATATTATGGTTAACAATAACCTTGTCCCCGTTGATTTTGTTGTCTTGGATATTGAATGCAATGCATCTTGCCCCATTATATTGGGAAGACCTTTTCTTCGAACCGTTGGTGCTACTATTGATATGAAGGAAGGTAATATTAAATATCAATTTCCTCTCAAGAAAGGTATGGAACACTTCCCTAGAAAGAGAATGAAGGTACCTTATGATTCTATTATTAGAAAAAATTATGATGTTGATGCTTCATCTCTCGATGTCACTTGAGTTATACTTTCTGCGCCTAGCTGAAAGACGTTAAAGAAAAGCGCTTATGGGAGACAACCCATGTTTTTACTCCAGTATTTTTATTTTATATTTGTGTCTTGGAAGTTGTTTACTACTGTAGCAACCTCTCCTTATCTTAGTTTTAAGTTTTGTTGTGCCAAGTAAAGTCTTTGATAGAAAAGTAAGTACTAGATTTGGATTACTGCGCAGTTACAGATTTCTTTGCTGTCACGAATCTGGGTCTACCTCCCTGTAGGTATCTCAGAAAATTAAGCCAATTTACGAGCATGATCCTCAGATATGTACGCAACTTTCATTCAATTTGAGCATTTTCGTTTGAGCAAGTCTGGTGGCCTAATAAAATCCATCTTTACGGACTGTTCTGTTTTGACAGATTCTGTCTTTTATTTTGCATTGCCTCTTTTGCTATGTTGGATGAATTTCTTTGATCCACTAATGTCCAGTAGCTTTATGCAATGTCCAGAAGTGTTAAGAATGATTGTGTCACCTCTGAACATGTGAATTTTTATTATGCACTAACCCTCTAATGAGTTGTTTCGAGTTTGGTGTGGAGGAAGTTTTCAAGGATCAAGAGAGGAGTATGATGCAATATGATCAAGGAGAGTGAAAGCTCTAAGCTTGGGGATGCCCCGGTGGTTCACCCCTGCATATTATAAGAAGACTCAAGCTGTTTAAGCTTGGGGATGCCCAAGGCATCCCCTTCTTCATCGACAACATTATCAGGTTCCTCCCCTGAAACTATATTTTTATTCCGTCACATCATATGTACTTTGCTTGGAGCGTCAGTTTGTTTTTGTTTTTATTTTGTTTGAATAAAATGGATCCTAGCATTCACTTTGTGGGAGAGAGACACGCTCCGCTGTAGCATATGGACAAATATGTCCTTAGGCTCTACTCATAGTATTCATGGCGAAGTTTCTTCTTCGTTAAATTGTTATATGGTTGGAATTGGAAAATACTACATGTAGTAACTCTAAAATGTCTTGGATAATTTGATACTTGACAATTGTTGTGCTCATGTTTAAGCTCTTGCATCATATACTTTGCACCCATTAATGAAGAAACACTTAGAGCTTGCTAATTTGGTTTGCATATTTGGTTTCTCTAGAGTCTAGATAACATCTAGTATTGAGTTTTGAACAACAAGGAAGACGGTATGGAGTCTTATAATGTTTACAATATGTATTTTATGTGAGTTTTGCTGTACCGTTCATCCTTGTGTTTGTTTCAAATAACCTTGCTAGCCTAAACCTTGTATCGAGAGGGAATACTTCTCATGCATCCAAAATCCTTGAGCCAACCACTATGCCATTTGTGTCCACCATACCTACCTACTACATGGTATTTATCCGCCATCCCAAAGTAAATTGCTTGAGTGCTACCTTTAAAATTCCATCATTCACCTTTGCAATATATAGCTCATGGGACAAATAGCTTAAAAACTATTGTGGTATTGAATATGTACTTATGCACTTTATCTCTTATTAAGTTGCTTGTTGTGCGATAACCATGTTTCGGGGACGCCATCAACTATTCTTTGTTGAATATCATGTGAGTTGCTATGCATGTCCGTCTTGTCCGAAGTAAGAGAGATCTACCACCTTCATGGTTGGAGCATGCATATTGTTAGAGAAGAACTTTGGGCCGCTAACTAAAGCCATGATTCATGGTGGAAGTTTCAGTCTTGGACATATATCCTCAATCTCATATGAGAATAATAATTGTTGCCACATGCTTATGCATTAAAGAGGAGTCCATTATCTGTTGTCCATGTTGTCCCGGTATGGATGTCTAAGTTGAGAATAATCAAAAGCGAGAAATCCAAAATGCGAGCTTTCTCCTTAGACCTTTGTACAAAGCGGCATGGAGGTACCCCATTGTGACACTTGGTTAAAACATGTGCATTGCAAAGATCCGGTAGTCCAAGCTAATTAGGACAAGGTGCGGGCACTATTAGTATACTATGCATGAGACTTGCAACTTGTAAGATATCATTTACATAACTCATATGCTTTATTACTACCGTTGACAAAATTGTTTCATGTTTTCAAAATAAAAGCTCTAGCACAAATATAGCAATCGATGCTTTCCTCTTTGAAGGACCATTCTTTTTACTTTTATGTTGAGTGAGTTCACCTATCTCTCTCCACCTCAAGAAGCAAACACTTGTGTGAACTCGTGCATTGATTCCTACATACTTGCATATTGTACTTGTTATATTACTCTATGTTGACAATTATCTATGAGATATACATGTTACAAGTTGAAAGCAACCGCTGAAACTTAACCTTCCTTTGTGTTGCTTCAATACCTTTACTTTGATTTATTGCTTTATGAGTTAACTCTTATGCAAGACTTATTAATACTTGTCTTGAAGTACTATTCATGAAAAGTCTTTGCTTTATGATTCACTTGTTTACTCATGTCATTACCATTGTTTTGATCGCTGCATCCACTACATATGTTTACAAATAGTATGATCAAGGTTATGATGGCATATCACTTCAGAAATTATCTTTGTTATCGTTTTACCTCGCTCGGGACGAAGCGTAACTAAGCTTGGGGATGCTTGATACGTCTCCGACGTATCGATAATTTCTTATGTTCTATGCCATATTATTGATGATACCTACATGTTTTATGCACACTTTATGTCATATTCGTGCATTTTCTGGAACTAACCTATTAACAAGATGCCGAAGTGCCGCTCTTGTTTTCTAGCTGTTTTTGGTTTCAAAAATCCTAGTAACGAAATATTCTCGGAATTGGACGAAACAAAGACCCGGTGGGCCTATTTTGCCACGAACCTTCCGGAAGACCGAAGAGCATACGAAGTGGGGCCACGAGGTGGCCGACACCATAGGGCCGCGCGGCCAAGGAGGGCCCGCGCCGCCCTATGGTGTGGGCCCCTCGTTAGCCCCCCGACTCGCCCTTCCGCCTACTTAAAGCCTCCGTCGCGAAACCCCCGATGCGAAAAACCACGATACGGAAAACCTACCGAGACGCCGCCGCCGCCGATCCCATCTCGGGGGATTCTCGGAGATCTCCTCCGGCACCCTCGCCGGAGAGGGGATTCATCTCCCGGAGGACTCTACACCGCCATGGTCGCCTCCGGAGTGATGAGTGAGTAGTTCACCCCCGGACTATGGGTCCATAGCAGTAGCTAGATGGTTGTCTTCTCCTCATTGTGCTTCATTGTTGGATCTTGTGAGCTGCCTAACATGATCAAGATCATCTATCTCGTAATACTCTATGTTGTGTTTGTCGGGATCCGATGGATAGAGAATACCATGTTATGTTAATTATCAAGTTATTACATATGTGTTGTTTATGATCTTGCATGCTCTCCGTTACTAGTAGAGGCTCGGCCAAGTTTTTGCTTTTAACTCCAAGAGGGAGTATTTATGCTCGATAGTGGGTTCATGCCTCGCATTGACACCGGGACAAGTGATGTAAAGTTCTAAGGTTGTGTTGTGTTGTTGCCACTAGGGATAAAACATTGGCGCTATGTCCGAGGATGTAGTTGTTGATTACATTACGCACCATACTTAATGCAATTGTCCGTTGCTTTGCAACTTAATACCGGAAGGGGTTCGGACGATAACCCGAAGGTGGACTTTTTAGGCATAGATGCAAGCTTGGATGGCGGTCTATGTACTTTGTCGTAATGCCCATTTAAATCTCACTATACTTATCATGCCATGTATGTGCATTGTTATGCCCTCTCTATTTGTCAATTGCCCGACCGTAATTTGTTCACCCAACATGCTTTTATCTTATGGGAGAGACACCTCTAGTGAACCGTGGACCCCGGTCCATTCTTTAATACCGAAATACAAATCTGCTGCAATACTTGTTTTACTCGTTTTCTCCGCAAACAATCATCTTCCACACAATACGGTTAATCCTTTGTTATAGCAAGCCGGTGAGATTGACAACCTCACTCGTTTCGTTGGGGCAAAGTACTTTGGTTGTGTTGTGCAGGTTCCACGTTGGCGCCGAATCTTCGGTGTTGCGCCGCACTACATCCCGCCGCCATCAACCTTCAACGTGCTTCTTGACTCCTACTGGTTCGATTAAACCTTGGTTTCTTACTGAGGGAAACTTGGCGCTGTGCGCATCAAACCTTCCTCTTGGGGTTCCCAACGGACGTGTCAACTACACGCATCAGGAGACTCCCTCCTGTAGGGGAGCACAAATAAGTTGTAGACCTTCATTGAACAATACAATCAACAAGGAGGCCGATTCCAGCAATCGGCCAAAATTATCCTCGCCATACGTTCTGCCTGTTTTCAGCGTCGATCTAGCAGGCGACGGGAAGCTAGGGTATGGGTTTACGTCGGCTGATGAGCTAGAAGAGATTGACATTGGTCCTGGGGATAAGCCACGACCAACATTTATCAGCAAAAAGTTAGATCCGCATCTGAGGGGCCTGATGATAGCTTTGTTGAAAGAATACCCGGATCGTTTTGCCCGGGATTATACAGAGATGCCCGGGTTAGACAGAGCATCATTGAGCATCGGCTCCCTCTTAAGAAAGGATTTCGGCCGTTCCAGCAGCCGAGCACGACGGATGAAGGCCGAAATTCTAGAAGAAGTCAAGAAAGAGATTGAGAAGATGTTGAGCGCCGGGTTCATCAGACATGCGTGTATGCTGAGTGGATATCTAGTATCGTACTCGTAGAGAAAAAGGACGGCCGATGGCGCGTCGCCATAGATTTTCGGGATCTCAACAGAGCCACTCCAAAGGATGAGTACCCTATGCCGGTAGCCGAGACATTGATCAATGCAGCTGCTGGTCATAAGGTTTTAAGCTTCATGGATGGCAATGCCGGTTACAACCAAATTTTTATGGCTCCGTAAGATATACACAAGACCGCATTCGAGTACCCAGGTTCGGTGGGCTTGTTTGAGTATGTAGTCATGACATTTGGACTGAAAAATGCCGGCGCAACGTACCAACGAGCCATGAATTACATCTTTCATGATCTGATCGGCAAGTTGGTAGAGATCTACATTGATGACGTGGTGGTCAAGTCTGTCTCAGTGGAGGGACACTTGGAGGATTTGCGACGCATCCTGGACCGAACTAGAAAGTTCGGACTAAGAATGAATCCAAAGAAGTGTGCCTTTGGTGTGACGGCCGGTCAATTTCTGGGTTTTTTGGTTCGTGAACGTGGAATTGAGATCGGCCTGAAAAGTCAAGAGGCAGTACGAACAATGAAGCCACCTACCACAAAGAAGGAACTCCAATGTCTCATCGGCAAAATCAACTTCGTCAGAAGGTTCATCTCTAATCTGTCGTGGCGAATTGAGCCGTTCATGGGATTAGTAAAAATCAAACCTGATGAGGAGTTTCACTGGGGAGCAGAGCAACAGCGAGCGTTTGACGAGATTAAAGAATATCTAACGAAGCCACCCGTGTTGGTTCCGCCCCAGCAAGACAGGCCATTCTTTATTTACCTGTCAGTAGCTGACACTTCCATCGCCTCAGTGGTGGTGCAAGTCTATGATGGTCTGGAAAGAGTCGCTTTCTACCTCAGCAGAAGGATGTTGGATGCAGAGAACAGGTACCCTGAGATCGAGAAGTTGTGCCTCTGCCTATTTTTTAGCTGCACCAAGCTTCGTCACATCTTTCTGCAAGCAGAAATCGTCATTATCTGCAAATCAGACGTCATCAAACACATGCTGTCGGCTCCTGTGTTGAAAGGCCGACTCGGTAAGTGGATGTTTGCATTATCGGAATTTGATCTCCGGTATCAACCTGCGAAAGCAGTCAAAGGACAAGCGTTGGCCGATCTTATTGCTGAACGAATCAACACTGATATAGCAGCACTGTCTGTACGTGCATGGGCCATGTTTTTCGATGGATCGGTTTGTGATGATGGTTGCAGCATCGGCATTCTACTCGTGTCGCCCCGGGGGGCAACCTACTCCTTCTCCATCAGGCTATCTACCCCTTGCACCAACAATGTCGCTGAGTATGAAGCAATACGTAAGGGGATGGAGTTGCTTATTGAAGCCGGGGCAGAAGCAGTGGAGCTTTTTGGAGACTCAAAGTTGGTGATTTCCCAGCTCACGGACGAATATAAATGTGAGAGTGAGTCGCTCTTCCCATTATGGATGCAATGCCGTGAGTTGATGGCACAATTTAGGTACATAAACTTCAACTGGGTCCCGAGGTCGCAGAACATAGAGGCAAACGATCTCGCACAGATGGCGTCAGGCTACAAGGACGTAGCAAATGGAGCCGATGTCCAGGTACAGTTCATGGAACCGGATGACTGGAGAGCCGATATCTTCAATTACTTGAAAGATTCGGCTCGGGGGGCACCTAAACGGATAAGGTACAAGGCCATGAAGTATGTCCTTATTGGAGATGACATGTTCTACAGGACTTTGGAAGGATTACTTCTCAGATGTTTGGGGCCAGCCGAGTCAAATCGGCTCTTACACGAGGTACACGAAGGCGCCTGTGGAACTCATCAATCGGCTCATAAGATGAAATGGTTGATCAGGCGATCGGGGTTTTATTGGCCTACCATGCTTGAGGACTGTTTCAATTACTATAAAGGGTGTCAAGCATGTCAGAAGTTTGGGAAAATTCAGATGGCACCTGCATCAGCAATGAACCCCATCATCAAGCCTTGGCCGTTTCGAGGTTGGGGTATGGATATGATTGGCAAAATCAATCCTCCATCGAGCAAAGGCCATGTGTGGATTTTGGCCATCACAGATTATTTTACTAAATGGGTGGAGGCCGTTCCTATGAAGTCAGTAGCATCGGCCGATGTTATCAATTTTGTGAAGGAGCATGTCATTCACAGATTTGGGATTCCCCGGACTATCACGACCGATGGAGGTTCGGTTTTTGTTTCTCGCGAGTTTAGATAGTTCTGCGAGGACATGGGGATTAAGTTGATCCGATCGTCCCCATACTCTGCTCAAGCAAATGGGCAAGCTGAAGCGTCCAACCAGAGCCTTATCAAGCTGATCAAGAGGAAAGTCGACGAGCACCCTAGAGGTTGGCACGAGGTATTGTCAGAGGCTTTGTGGGCTTATCGCATGTCGTGTCATGGAGCGATAAAAACCTCGCCATACCATCTGGTCTATGGACAAGAAGCTGTGTTGCCCTGGGAAATCACGGCTGGGTCGAGACGTGTTACGTTTCAGAATGACTTAACAACTGAAGAATATGCGGCTCTGATGAGTGATAGCGTTGAGGATCTGACGGAACTTAGACTTTGGTCGCTTGAGAAAATTAAAGAGAACAAGGCCAAGGTAGCTCGTGCATACAATAAGAAGGTGAGACCAAAGGAGTTCCACGTCGGTGATCTGGTATGGGAAGCTGTGTTGCCATTGGGGACTAAGGATAAAGTGTATGGTAAATGGTCTCCAAATTGGCACGGGTCGTACAGAGTCGACCAAGTTTCAAAAGGCAACGCATACATGCTTGAGGAACTGAGTGGTGCGAAATTCCCAGTGGCTGTCAATGGTCAGCATCTCAAGAAATATTTCCCGAGTATGTGGGATGATGGACAGTAAAATATGGGGGCCGATGCATGAAATCGGCCAGTAAAAAAAATATTTTTTTTATGCAAAGCACAGCCGATGCACTGACATCGACTTTAGAACTAAAAGCCGATGCGTAGCCATCGACTATAGAGGAACAACTGTCACAAGCAGGTATCAGGTCACCGTTTGAATTTTGGGGCTGGCCTTGCTGGCGTTTTTGGAGAAGACCGATGCGTTGCCATCGTCTTTTTGAGCATTGATTTATTTTGATAATCGGAAGAAGAAAGCATGGAGTTCTTCTTCATTGATTAAAAGGGGATTTTTTACAGAGAAGAGCCGATTGCTCAGGAAAGGAAGAACAAAAGAAGAACAGATTGCTACTACTAGTCCTATGCTAGTACTCCCTAATCTAAGGGCCGTCGCTGCCCTCGTCATCGCCGTCGTAGCCGCCGTCGGCGCTGCTGCTGGCGAGCTCCTCGTCGCTGCTGTCGTATCCCTCGGCAGGGGCTTCTTCCTCCTCCTCGTCATCGTCGTCGTCATCCGACCCGGCGCGGAAGCGCTTTGCCGGCGGGAACTCGTCGGAGGAGGTGTCGTCCTCCTCTTCCTCCTCTTCGTCGGAGGAGGTGAAGTCACCCCAGGAGAAGAGGTCGTCCTCACTCTCCGCCTCCAGTTCCCCGTCGATGAGGAACCGGAGGTCGTCCTCCCCGTCGGTCAGGGGCAAATCATCATCTGACCCGACGACGGCCAGGGGTGGGCCATCTGGCACGAAGTCGAAGTCCCACTCCCTCTCATCCCAATGCTCGGGAGCGCGCCTATTTTACGCCTCCGTCTGGTTGTACTCCAGCATCGGCTCGCTCGAGGAAGAAGACTGGAAGGAGAGAGCCGATGAAGCAGAGGAGGAGGAGGAGGAGTCCATGGTGCAGAGGAGGGCTTTCCGATGGCTAGTACTGAGCAGGGGGATGAAGAAGCGAGTTGCTCGACGCGGTTAAATAAAAGGGGATATAGTGGAAATTTAATGCTATGGTGGTTTCCGAGGACATGGTGCCAAAACTGTCAAATCATGCAGAGAAGTTGAGAAGGCAAGGCATCATGATGAAAGGATACTGTGACGGTTCTGCTCTGCCATGACGTGACCCTACGAAGAAAAAACAGAGTGGTTTTGAAATTATCATTACCAAAACCAGGGGGGCATGTGTTATCACCAGATTTTAACCAAGTCCGAAGATGGGCCGTAATCGAAGAAGGGCTTAGAGGACATTCATATGAAGTGTTTCTGAATCGGCCTTGTGCGAGAATTTGGGCTAGATTGCCCGTGTATCTGTATATTATGGTAGATTTAGAATTAAGAGATAAAGTTTAGTCGTACACAGCTAGGTTTATTCCTAAGATAGAAAGTCCACGGACTATAAATATGTACCTAGGGTTATTGAGAAAGGAGGACGATCACGTTCACAACAAACCAATCTAGGCGCATCGCCACCCCTTGTTTCGAGGGTTTCTCCCGGGTAAGCAACATGCTGCCTAGATCGCATCTTGCGATCTAGGCAGTATCAGTTTATTCGTCGTTGGTATTGCTCGTGCTGAAGCCTTTTTGATGGCGAGAAATACCCTTATCGTGGATGTTTTGGGGCTGACGTCGGTACTTTCATGATATGCTTGCTTAGCTACGCTGCCCCTCAATATCTAGCTGCCCTTACACCTATCTTAGGTGTAAGGGCAGCATCTTGCTTGTTCTTTATTTAGTAGATCTAATCCGTTATAGTTGTTCCTTGTTCTCCAAGGATTGGTTTGATATCCGCATGGTTAGGCCTTACAAACGGGTTGAATGATCCGGTAGTGCGTAAGGTATGGTTTATTAAGCCCTAGAGGGATTGTTCCGGGGATCAACTTCATGTTGGTTTTTAGTCCTCTTTAGGACTGGTTTTCCATCATCTTACGTATCTGCTAGGCTCAACTACGCGTAGGATGTTCCGGTTATGCGGTGAAAACCCTAGACTATCGTAGATTGGTTTAACTTTATATTGGTAATGCAAGATCCTCATGTTATCGTAAATCCAACGTGAACCATGGGGTAATCGGCTCTTTGAGCCGATCCACAGGGCAACCTAAGAGCCGATCGGGGCTCGTATTTAATGTTTACGTGTTTGCCATGCAGGAAACTAATCGAAGCAATCCATCACCTTCCTGACCAGGTATAGGTCAGGTGGCACGCCCTTGCATCAGCCGGGACATGTGCCGGAGCATTGCGGGCCGTTGCCCGAGGGACCAGGATCCACCAGCAGTCCTGGGAGCCTCCCGGCTCTCCGTGTTGCCCGTCGCTGCTCGCCGGTGGGTTTTGGTAGGCAACAGAACTGCAATCAGACCTAACCTATGTCGAAAGACCTGAGAAGATATTGGAAGTGAATTGGAAGAAGCTAAGGAATAGGGCGATCAAGTACTGCAAGGTACAATGGCAGCATCATCCGGAGCGAGAAGCAACTTGGGAGAATGAGGAAGATCTTAGAAAGTCCTACCCCGAGCTATTCAGGTACCTCAATCATAACTTCAGGACAAAGTTTCTGTTAAGGGGGAGAGGCTGTAATAACCCAGAACATAGGGACATCGAAGGGTAGATTTAGAACTGGGATGTGCATTTCATCGCAAAACGAGGGAAATTTTCGCGCCTTATTGCATAAAAACCTAAGAGGGATCGAGGTTCTCTCTCATTGCAATTAGGGTTAGGCAATGTGAGGTTTATAATTTTGACATGACCTCTTTTGTAACTTGTTAATTTTGGGAGATGATTTGAATTGACAAGTCATATTGAATTTCAAACAAAATAAGTAAAAGATAAACAATATAGAAATGAATTATGAATTCATAATTCAAAACACATCATAATTCAAATCACTTTATATTTCAAATTACATTATACATACACAAATAATTCATAAGTAATGATACAATTACAAATAAGCTCATAAGGAAAATTTGAGCTTTATTGATCATACACACACACATATAATGTCTTTAAAATATTCATTATACAAGAATTGGATGAATAATAAAACAAAATAAAAAGAAGATTACATAACTTGGATCCTATGCTAAGACCTAAACTAAGTGTCTTGGAAGGATTTGTCCTTGATCATGTCCAACTTTGAAACCTGCAAATTAGAGAGAAACTAGACAGGGGGTTAAGTCAAGTAAAAAAGAAGAAGAACTAGCTAGGGGTTAAAACCAAGTGTCCAGGACACTTGGCAATGTCCAAAACTTGGCCAGAACCAAGATAGGCTCCAGCAGACCGAACCTGAGCCACACAGGGGCTCAAGTTTCACCAAACGAACACACAACTCATTGAGTTGATGTGCTTCCAACAGCAAGCAAAGACCTGGCTTAGTCACCAAGCCATGTCAGGGTTGTGTGTCACAGCCATGGTGAACCAATAGGCAGCATAAAAGGGTAGAACATCTAGGAATAAGTCACAGGTCAACCAGATAATCATTCATCCAACAACAAGCAAGGAACAGTGCCTAGTTCATCATGTTCTTGCTCAAGAACAGCACAACCAACCACTGAAACCATTTATTCATCCAAATCAACCAAACCCCAAACATGGGGACTTAAACAAGATCACCAGGAGCTAGGAGGAGCAGGACAAGTAATCAAATCATCAAGCAACAACTCAACATCATCTGAGCATAACCATCTAGGAGCTGGAACAAGGTATAGTAAGTACCTGGAGAGGATCCAGTGGATGCAATCCATAATTATTGCATGACACAAGTCATGAGATGAGCAGATGCTCAAGGGGTTGTCATCACTTGGTGTTGACCAAGGATCACTGGCAGAAAAGGGAGCAGCTAGAGCCCAAAACCATCTAGACACTATTCATTTGCAAATAAGCAAGGATAGATGTACACCAGTAGAGGATCTATAGGAACTAGAAGCTACCAAGAACTACCTAGAAAGATCCTAGTCAAGAAAACCATCAGTTAAACCCTAGATTTCTTCACAGGGAAGCATAGTGGCATTCATAACATGTATGATACCCTACTGTGCAAGCAGAGATGAGTAGCCAACAAGAACTAAACAAGCTGTGTGAGCAACCAAGCAGCTTGATACGTCCCCGACGTATCCATAATTTCTGTTGTTCCATGCTTGTTTTATGACAATACTTACATGTTTTGCTTGCACTTTATGATGATTTCATGCATTTTCCGGAACTAACCTATTAACAAGATGCCACAGTGCCGGTTCTCGTTTTCTGCTGTTTTTGGTTCCAGAAAGGCTGTTCGGGCAATATTCTCGGAATTCGACGAAACGAAGACCAAACCTCCTATTTTTCCCGGAAGCGTCTAGAACACCGAAGAAGAGTCGGAGAGGGGCTAGAGGGCAACCACACCATAGGGCGGCGCGGCCTGGCCTGGGCCCGCGCCGGCCTGTGGTGTGGCGCCCCGAGTGCCCCCCGCGCCGCCTCTTCGCCTATAAAATCCCTTTCGACCTAAAAACACCGTAACTCTTGACGAAACTCCGTGAAAGACTCCGGGGCGCGGCCACCATCGCGAAACTCCAACTCGGGGGACGAAGTCTCTGTCCCGGCACCTGCCGGGACGGGGAAGTGCCCCCGGAAGCCATCTCCATCAACGCCATCGCCTCCATCATGCTCCGTGAGTAGTTCCCCCATGGACTACGGGTTCTAGCTGTAGCTAGTTGGTATTCTCTCCCCTATGTACCTCAATACAATGATCTCATGAGCTGCCTTACATGATTGAGATTCATCTGATGTAATCGGTGTTGTGTTTGTCGGGATCCGATGGATTGTTACATTATGATTGTCTATGTACAAAGTTTATGAAGTTATTGTTGCTCGCAATCTTGTTATGCTTAATGCTTGTCACTAGGGCCCGAGTGCCATGATCTTAGATTTCAGCTCTACTTATTGCTTAGATTGTATCTACAAGTTGTATGCACATGTCACTGTCCGGAACCAAAGGCCCCGAAGTGACGAAATCGGGACAACCGGAGGGGATGGCGGTGATGTGAGGGACACATGTTTTCACGGAGTGTTAATGCTTTGCTCCGGTACTCTATTAAAAGGAGTACCTTAATATCCAGTAGTTTCCCTTGAGGTCCGGCTGCCACCGGCTGGTAGGACAAAAGATGTTGTGCAAGTTTCTCATTGCGAGCACGTACGACTATTATTGGAAAACATGCCTACATGATTAATGATCTTGATATTCTGTCTTAATGCTATTTCAATCCTATCAATTGCCCGATCGTAATTTGTTCACCCAACACTTGTTATTGGAGAGTTACCACTAGTGTAGATAGCTGGGAACCCCGGTCCATATTTCATCATCATATACTTGTTCTACATGTCATTGGAAGTAGTATCAACTATCTTCCGGTGCCATTGCTCTCGTGTTACTATTATCGCTGCTGTGTTACTATTACTATCGCTCTCATATCACTGCTACTTTCACATCACCCCTGTTGCTAGTGCTTTTCCAGGTGCAACTGAATTGACAACTCAGCTTGTTAAGGCTTATAAGTATTCTTTACTTCCCCTTGTGTCGAATCAATAAATTTGGGTTTTACTTCCCTCGAAGATCGTTGCGATCCCCTATACTTGTGGGTCATCAAGACTATTTTCTCGGCGCCGTTGTCGGGGAGGCATAGCTCTACTCATAAGTTCACCTGGGAGTACACTCTACCTCTCTCTCTGCTTTTATTTTGTTTAGTTTACTTTTGTCTAGTTTATTTGTGCTTAGTTTATTTCTGTCTAGTATTATTTTGCTTAGTTTACTTTTGTCTAGTTTCTTTTTGTCTTGTTTTATTTGTCTCATATACCCAAAAATCCATAAAAATTTGAAAAACCAAAAAATTAAAAACTGCTGTTATGGGAGAACCAACAACCTACTTGGAGCTTATAGAATGTTATAATTGTTATAGAGAATCAAGAACTGGTAGTATAATGAGTGCTATGATAGAAAAATTGAATACAATTGCTAAAATCTTGCTTGAATGCCATGATATAAACTGTTGCTCTCAACAGGATACTAAACATCTTAAATTTCAATGTGGCTTTAGTGAGGAATTTTTAATTAAGAGCTATAATCGGAATTGCTATATTCATTATGGGTTCGAGGAGGTAGAACAATTTGTCTTATTTATGGGAGCCTCCGAGATAGAATCCTTCATGGTTGAGAATTATGAAACTTGTGTTGCTTGTAAGGGCCTTAAAGATTATGTCTCTACTATCCTTAATTCTTGCATAGAATGCTACAGTAGGAATCCTTATATCCTTGATTATAAAGAGAGACACATTAATGCACAAGAATGCACTCACAATTTGCAAGAACCGGTGGAAGAAGAAATTGATGAACCTGAAAGATCATTGGATGAAAAAGAGGAGGAAATTGATGAACCTGAAAGCTCATTGGATGAAAAAGAAGAGGAGAGCGATGAACAAAAGGAGGAAGAATGGATTAGCTACCCATGCCAACCTTCTAATGAGAGTAACTCTTTATCTCTTACACTATTTGATTGTCCTCCATGCTTACCGGAAGAGGTTGAATGTTATGTTCCTGTGGATTCTCTTGAAATATTCCCTATGAGTAAAACTTGTGAGAATAATTATGCTACTTTTATATATGATAATCCATGCTACTTTGATAAATCTTATGATAATGCTTTGTTTGTGCCTGATGTCGAAATGCATGGTACTAAAGAATTTTGTTTGGCGAATGTCTATGATAAAGCTCTAGATGATGGTCCTATGTTACTTGATAATATTAATTGTACTACTAATGAAAATGGGATTGGAGAGTTCTTGACTTATTCTATGAGTCCCATATCTATTGAGATTGATCAACTACCTTGTTATATTATTAATAAAAGTAAGTTTGAAAGTTTTAATTCCACTATTCTTGAACTTGATAAAAATTATGTGTTTGGAAATCATGAAAAGTATGCTGCATGTGATAGTTATATTGTTGAGTTTGTTCATGAAGCTACTGAAAATTATTATGAGAGAGGAAAATATGGTTGTAGAATTTTTCATGGTACTAATACACCTCTGTATATGCTGAAATTGCTGAAGTTACACTTGTTCTATCTACTTATGCTTGTCACTTTGTTCTTCATGAATTTATTTGTGTACAAGATTCCTTTGCATAGGAAGCATGTTAGACTTAAATGTGTTTTGGATTTGCCTCTTTATGCTCTCTTTTGCTTCGAATACTATTTCTTGCGAGTGCATCATTAAAACTCGCTGAGCCCATCTTAATGGCTATAAAGAAAAGAACTTCTTGGGAGATAACCCATGTGTTATTTTGCTACAGTACTTTGTTTTATATTTGTGTCTTGGAAGTTGTTTACTACTGTAGCAACCTCTCCTTATCTTAGTTTTGTGTTTTGTTGTGCCAAGTGAAGCCTCTAATCGAAGGTTGATACTAGATTTGGATTTCTGCGCAGAAACAGATTTCTATCTGTCACGAATCTGGGCTGTTTTCTCTGTAGGTAACTCAGAAAATTAAGCCAATTTACGTGCGTGTTCCTCAGATATATACGCAACTTTCGTTTGTTTTGAGTTTTCTGATTTGAGCAACGGAAGTATTTTATTAAAATTCGTCTTTACTGGCTGTTCTGTTTTGGCAGATTCTGTCTCTGTTTTTTGCATTGTCTCTTGTGGACTTTAAGCGAGGTTTTCTAGACGTAGAGGGCTGTAGCTAATGTTTTATTGAGTTCTTGCAATGTGCCACTACAGGACCAAAGTGGATTCAAATTTTTTTTGAGTACTAACCCCTCTAATGAAGTTTATGAGAAGTTTGGTGTGAAGGAAGTTTTCAAGGGTCAAGAGAGGAGGATGATATATGATCAAGAAGAGTGAAAAGTCAAAGCTTGGGGATGCCCCCGTGGTTCATCCCTGCATATTTCAAGAATACTCAAGCGTCTAAGCTTGGGGATGCCCAAGGCATCCCCTTCTTTATCAACTTATCAGGTTCCTCCCCTGAAACTATATTTTTATTCGGTCACATCATATGTGTTTTACTTGGAGCGTCTGTGTGCTTTTATTTTTGTTTATGTTTGAATAAATTCGGATCCTAGCAAACCTTGTGTGGGAGAGATACACGCTCCGCTTTTTCATATGAACACTTGTTCTTCGTTTTACTTTTAATGTTCAATGATAAAAGTTGGAAGCTACAATACTTATTTGGTTGGAAAAGGAAAATGCCTCATATGTCTTGGAAAATTTGACACCTGGCAATTGTTTTGAGCTCTCAAGTAGATCATGATTAAGTTTTTTCATGTAGTCTAAGCCTATTAGTGGAGAACTACTGTAGAGCTTGTTGAAATTGGTTTGCATAATTGATCTCTCTTAAGGTCTAGATATTTTCCGGTAAAAATGTTTGAGCAACAAGGAAGACAGTGTAGAGTATTATAATGCTTGCAATATGTTCTTATGTAAGTTTTGCTGTACCAGTTCATACTTGTGTTTGCTTCAAATAGCCTTGCTATCCTAAGCCTTGTATCGAGAGGGAATGCTTCTCATGCATCCAAAATACTTGAGCCAACCATTATGCCATTTGTGTCCACCATACCTACCTACTATGTGGTATTTCCTGCAATTCCAAAGTAAATTGCTTGAGTGCTACCTTTAAACAATTCAAAATGTTTCTCAATTTGTGTCAATGTTTTATAGCTCATGAGGAAGTATGTGGTGTTTATCTTTCAATCTTGTTGAGGCAACTTTCACCAATGGACTAGTGGCTTCATCCGCTTATCCAATAATTTTGCAAAAAGAGCTAGCAATGGGATTCCCAGTCCCAAATTAATTAACCAAAATAGACACTCCTCCATGGTATGTGATTGTTGGATGGCACCCGAAGGATTCGGTTAGCCATGGCTTGTGTAAGCAAAGGTGGGGAGGAGTGTCATCATAATGAAACTAAAATAAAAAGGCACTCCTTCATGGTATGAGATTGTTGGCAGGCACCCGAGGATTCGGTTAGCCATGGTTTGTGAAAGAAAGGTTGGAAGGAGTGCCACCCAAAAATAAAAATAATTCATGGGAGCCGCTCTTGAAGGTTTGTCTAGCAAGGGGGTTAGAGTGCCCACTACCATTCGTTGACAACAACAAACACCTCTCAAAACTTTACTTTTATGCTCTCTTTATGTTTTCAAAACCAAAGCTCTAGCACAAATATAGCAATCGATGCTTTCCTCTTTGAAGGGCCATTCTTTTACTTTATGTTGAGTCAGTTTACCTACTTCCTTCCATCTTAGAAGCAAACACTTGTGTCAACTGTGCATTGATTCTTACATACTTGCATATTTGCATTCATCATATTACTTTGTGTTGACAATTATCCATGAGATATGCATGTTGAAAGTTGAAAGCAATCGCTGAAACTTATATCTTCCTTTGTGTTGTTTCGATGCCTTTACTTTGAACTTATTGCTTTATGAGTTAACTCTTATGCAAGACTTTTGATACTTGTCTTGAAAGTACTCTTCATGAAAAGTTTTGCTATATGTTATCTATTTGTTAGCAACTATAGATCATTGCCTTGAGTCACTTCATTCATTTCATATGCTTTGTAATAGTATGATCAAGGTTATGTAAGTAGCATGTCACTACAGAAATTATTCTTTTTATCGTTTACCTCGCTCGGGACGAGCGAGAACTAAGCTTAGGGATGCCGATACGTCCCCGACGTATCCATAATTTCTGTTGTTCCATGCTTGTTTTATGACAATACTTACATGTTTTGCTTGCACTTTATGATGATTTCATGCATTTTCCGGAACTAACCTATTAACAAGATGCCACAGTGCCAGTTCATGTTTTCTGCTGTTTTTGGTTCCAGAAAGGCTGTTCGGGCAATATTCTCGGAATTCGACGAAACGAAGACCAAACCTCCTATTTTTCCCGGAAGCGTCCAGAACACCGAAGAAGAGTCGGAGAGGGGCCGGAGGGCCACCACACCATAGGGCGGCGCGGCCTGGCTCGGGCCCGCGCCGGCCTGTGGTGTGGCGCCCCAGTGCCCCCTCGCGCCGCCTCTTCGCCTATAAAATCCCTTTTGACCTAAAAACACCGTAACTCTTGACGAAACACCGGAAAGACTCCGGGGCGCCGCCACCATCGCGAAACTCCAATTCGGGGGACAGAAGTCTCGTCACGGCACCTGCCGGGACGGGGAAGTGCCCCCGGAAGCCATCTCCATCAATGCCATCGCCTCCATCATGCTCCGTGAGTAGTTCCCCCATGGACTACGGGTTCTAGCTGTAGCTAGTTGGTATTCTCTCCCCTATGTACCTCAATACAATAATCTCATTTGCTGCCTTACATGATTGAGATTCATCTGATGTAATCGGTGTTGTGTTTGTCGGGATCCGATGGATTGTTACATTATGATTGTCTATCTACAAAGTTTATGAAGTTATTGTTGCTGCAATCTTGTTATGCTTAATGCTTGTCACTAGGGCCCGAGTGCCATGATCTTAGATTTCAGCTCCTTATTGCTTAGATTGTATCTACAAGTTGTATGCACATGTCACTGTCCGGAACCAAAGGCCCCGAAGTGACAGAAATCGGGACAACCGTAGGGGATGGCGGTGATGTGAGGGACACATGTTTTCACGGAGTGTTAATGCTTTGCTCCGGTACTCTATTAAAAGGAGTACCTTAATATCCAGTAGTTTCCCTTGAGGCCCGGCTGCCACCGGCTGGTAGGACAAAAGATGTTGTGCAAGTTTCTCATTGCGAGCACGTACGACTATTATTGGAAAACATGCCTACATGATTAATGATCTTGATATTCTGTCTTAATGCTATTTCAATCCTATCAATTGCCCGATCGTAATTTGTTCACCCAACACTTGTTATTGGAGAGTTACCACTAGTGTAGATAGCTGGGAACCCCGGTCCATATTTCATCATCATATACTTGTTCTACATGTCATTGGAAGTAGTATCAACTATCTTCTGGTGCCATTGCTCCTGTGTTACTATTACTGCTGATGTGTTACTATTACTACTGCTCTCATATCATCGCTACTTTCACATCACCCCTGTTGCTAGTGC